>NC_134506.1:22500-372500 GCF_027942865.1 Odontesthes bonariensis
TCAAGAGATAAATCAAAATAACTAATCCTTTTTTGACTAATCGTGGCTAATACCCCTATTCCTAACCCTAACCCTAACCCTAACCCTAACCCTCCCTAACCCTAACCCTAACCCTAACCCTAACCCAACCCTAACCCTAACCCAACCCTAACCCTAACCCTAACCCTAACCCTCAAGTCTATTACCTTTCCCTTCCACTAACCCTAACCCTAAGGTCACAGGAACATGCTGGATCATAGGACTGTATGCCTAAACATAAGTCCGAGGTATGAGCCACATTTGAAAAAGGAATTTTCAATTCATATTTTTTAATAAATTCATAACTCCCATAACTATCAGGTCTATTACCTTTCCCTTCCACTAACCCTAACCCTAAGGTCACAGGAACATGCTGGATCACAGGACTGTATGCCTAAACATAAGTCCGAGGTATTAGCCACATTTGAAAAATGAATCTTCAATTCATATTTTTTAATAAATTCATAATTCCCATAATTATCAGGTTTATAACCTTTCCCTTCCACTAACCCTAACCCTAAGGCCACAGGAACATGCTGGATCACAGGACTGTATGCCTAAACATAAGTCCGAGGTAGGAGCCACATTTGAGAAAGGAATTTTCAATTCATATTTTTTAATAAATTCATAATTCCCATAATTATCAGGTTTATAACCTTTCCCTTCCACTAACCCTAACCCTAAGGCCACAGGAACATGCTGGATCACAGGACTGTATGCCTAAACATAAGTCCGAGGTAGGAGCCACATTTGAAAAAGGAATTTTTAATTCATATTCTTTAATAAACTCATAATCCCCTCTCATTAACCCTATCCCGATAAAAACCCTCCGACCAACATATCACGAGTACACAGAATCAGGGAACAGATAATACACCACAATAGGAACAGACGACAGCAAGAACTGATGGACAAGGAGGCCCCGGCCTACCACTGCACACGACACACAACCAACCACAACCACACTCAGGGAGCCTTTAAAGCTCCATTTCACACGGTACATAAACGAACAACACCCCGGGAGGTATTAAACAAAACACAACCAATAAACCCCCCCCTCCCCCTTAATAATCTGGAACAAATTAATACTCCAACAAATACCATAATTCCTCTTCACTCTACTCTATTCCCCCCCCCCCCCCCCCCCTTCTTTTCCTCCCCTCCTTCCTCTCTCTCTACAACACATGACACACACGGATACGGACCTTGTGTCTAACACACCCACTTTTTAAAAAATATAGATCCAGAAATGCACGGAGTTTCCCACGGCCTCCTGAGTTACTCCAAGACCATCCCAGCACACGCAGCAACCATCAGTTAGGTCCTGAGCGACAGTGCACCTCCCTTGGCACCTATACCAAACTCCATGGTGGTTGAACAGGAGTCCGAACTGGGACATCACGTAGGAGGGGGCCATTGAGCCTAACCCCAACCCCAACCCTAACCCAATTCCTAACCCTAACCATGCCTAACCCCAACCAATACCTAACCCTAACCATGCCTAACCCTAACCTTAGTGAGGCCTTACCTTGTCATTTTCCTAACCCTAACCATTAGTGGATATACGCCTAACCCTAACCAATACCTAACCCTAACTATGCCTAACCCTAACCATGCCTAACCCTAACCATACTTACCTTAACCATACTTACCTTAACTATGGTCCAACCCTAAGATTTGGCAGAAATGGAACAAATTGAAAAATGGCAAATTAAAATCACAGTTTATTAAAAACAATTTTTTTCAATAAATTTAAATTTTAATAATTAAACAAATTATTTGTTTATTTGGGATTGGGTTTCATAAAAATGTATGAAAATCAATAAAAAATAGCTTAAACACCACTAAAAACCTGAAACAGAAACCAGAAAAAAACTCAACACGAACATGAGTAGAGAGGGGAGGGGCTGGGAGGAGCGACTATAAATAGGAGGGGATGGGAGCAGAGAAGCTCATTCTGCTCTCAGCCTCAGTGGGAACAGGATCTAGCACAAGCCAGCCAGTTTAAACAGTTTTGATTGATTCGTGCTCTTTTTTTTGGCCTGAAGAAGACCCATCAGGGTCGAAACGTTGCCATCCAGAGCACATTTACTTTTATTTTCTAAAACACAAATTTATTTTTTCATTTCTTTTCTTGTTTGTTTCAAAACAAGTCTTTTATTTTCTTTTTTATAACAGAACTCTTTGATTTATTTTATACCTTGTTATTATATAAAAAGTTAAAAACTATTATTACTCTATAATAACAAAGGCTACACCAGAAATAAAGAAAAGACGAAAAGAAAAACAGCCCAGTAACATGGCTGATCGATGGACCACGGTTAGCTACGGCAAAAGGCGCCGGCGCAACCGTGGTAGGGATGATGGGGGTTTCCACCAGGGGATGGCCCGTGCCCCGCCCAACCTCTATGGAGGTGGGGCCCAAAACTTTCGCCCTAACCCCCTAACCCCTAACCCTTGAGGTCAATTTAAAAAAAGGAAAAGATGGATTTTGTTGTTCATCACCCTATCCAATTAAAGGGTTTAGTTACTTCACATCTTTTATCGTTGAGATATCCCCGTCCAAGTGAATACTGTCTCAGGACTACCGACAAGAAGACGCCTCAAAACTTTGCTGTTTTGGGACATGTCAGAAATCATAGAATTGCCGCTAGTTTCAGTCAAATGTTTTGAAAATACATTAATATTATGTTAAATAAGAGGTAAATGTAATGATTTTTATATATATACATGCAGTGTTTTGCTAATTATTATTATTTTATCATTCAGAAACTTTTCAAATGTTATTCAATACATTTATCATAATAGATTTTATATTTCTATAAGTTTTATTTCATGCGTTAACATAGTAAGTCCTAATTGGCTCGAAATGATCCCTCCAAAATTTGAAATTTGGCGCATCTATATAAGCCTCCCACCGGTGAAATGACAATAGGGCCTATTGAAGAACAACATGTCAATGAGAAGGCGGATTTCTGATTTACGCGACAGGATGAACGCACAATTCCAAAGAATGTTAGAGAACAACGAGGAGCCTGGAGTGTTGGAAAGGTTTGGGATTAATGTTTTATTTACTGTTGCATATATTTGTCCCTGCAATGATGATAAACAATACAATTTAAGACAGATAACTATACAACACGGACAGGTGCAGGCTTTCGTGGGCTATGTCTACCCTATCTTAAATTACATTTGGTTGCCCTATTTTCATTTCTTTTTTTGGCCAACGTTATGCTTAGGCTACTCAAAAGCTATTGATATCGTTCCCATGTGTGCTTGAATTCCTTGAAAATTATTAAGACAAATTACTTCACGGAGTATTGTAAAGAGGCGAAAGATTTGTTATCAATACCAATTTTCTTAATGAAAATAAATAACAATATTTAAAAACCAAAAATGTAGTCGCGACATCTGCTTCACTTTTGCTGCGTTCAGCCTAGGTCAAGTCCAGGCTGGATAACCGCAGTGCCTGTAGCATCTCGTCAAAAGCCTGCGGCGCCTATCTGCACTGCGTTACCAAAAGCTATTCATGCCCACTCCTTGTCAATGTCTTGCAGATAGTCTTATATGTAAGATTACAGGGAGCATAAACAGGGCAATTGTAATAGGCTACGATTAAAAAAATTCAGCGACAAAAGCAGTGGCTGGTCCAGCGCCGTCAGCTACACTTTGTGTGCTACGATTTTTTTGTCATGTTCACACCTTAAATAAATGACTTTTTTCATATTTTCCTAAATGGTGGTGCTACAACTATCCCAGTGTTACTGTCTTACAGTCTCCCCTGTCTTTAGGACTGTATGGAAATGTTTATGAACCTTACTTTACAACAGTGGCGGGCCGTGCATTTCACACATGGGCCTTCAGTATGGTCGGCAAATGTAATTAGGGACACCTCATTTCTTAGATGCAATTTCCTGCATTTTTACAAAATTGTGTCCCGTTTCAGCACAATACAGAACCGTACTTTTGTTTCTAAATACGGGACGATTCCGTATTTAAAGGGACTGTTGGCAACCCTTCAGTGGTGCTCTGTCTGAATCAAATCCACCCTTTAATAAAGCCTATAAAACTACTACAGCAACGTGATTCATAAAATCATCAATGACATCATATTACAATATTATTAAGTAAAATGTTCAAATCTACTTGTGAAGAATTAATGCGGCAGGGAACACACGATGTGCAGACATTACAAGCGCTTTATTGAACTACCCACACAACTGTAGATCCACTCTGCTTTCTAGGAAGGTTTTGGACAGAACAGTAGCTCGCAGATGGCAGGTGTTCAGTCGATTTCTGCTACTTGTCGAGAATTGCTACTTTGTGGTTTTGCGCATGCGCCGAGCCGATTTTCTAAGTTTCGTTTTTACGCCCATAATGTTTTGCTACCCTGCATCTGATTGTTTTCTCTTTTGGAAGACAAGCAAAGTAATAAAACACTTATCGTATTAACAAGCAGTTATCTTAACATGGACAAATGGGGTGTCATTCAACATTTGATTTTTGTATTTGGGACACTTCTGTCTTTATTTAGGTGACTCTGCTACATCATTGTCATGAATGCATTGAGAAGGGGGAGCATTATTTGACAGCGTGTTATTGGACTATCGGCAGTGCTTTGGTGTCTTCCCGCTGCCTTGGTTAGACAAGCCAAATTGGGAAATCCGCTATGGTTCCAAACACCATGGCGATCAGTACCAAACAACAGACACTCCCAACAATACAACTTGCCGTTTTCCTCAGAGCCCGTAAGCCAGGGGTATCGTTCGTAATTTGCTGATTGAAAGTGGCGTTCAAATCCTTAACTGGCTTGTGTCAGGTTCGCTAACTTCGGAGTTAGCCGACCTTTTTTTTACGATGTCCAGCTTCTCAGTAAAAGTCCTCCGGGCAAATGGCAGCAACAATAAATTTGCCACCAAATCAACTTCTCCTCCTCCTTCAGCCATTGATGTTTTGTATAAAATGGCAATTTACCTAACAACTATTATTAATAGTTGATAGGTAAATTATAATTTAATAATAATAATAATTGTAGTGATTAAAACAGGTTCAGTTTCCTTGTTTCCTTTTGTTCCATTATTCTTTAAACTTTTCCCATTTTGTTCACTTCCTTGACTGCAGAGAATGCAATGGACTTGACGCGTAAAAGGACCAGGATACAGTATTGTTTTTCCTTAATAATGAGTGGTTGGTTTAATAAACAAAAAAGGGTAACATAAACTTGTAAATGTAAACTTGTAAATAACAAACAAAAGTAGAGTTCAGTTCCATGCAATGAGGGTTGGCTTGGCTTGATGCAACAGGCCGCGTTCAGGCTGGCACAGTCGCGCGCACAGGCTCGTCCACCTTCACGGTCAATGACTGTTTCGCCTTGCACCCCTGCAGCCTCTGGGCCGCGTCACCACACCATCTTAAGTACCACTCTTGCTGCCACCTACAGGGAATAATTATGACACCACACTAACAACAAGGTGCAATTAGTGTCCAGCTTGAAACGAAGTTTGGTCCAAATTCAAACATAAAATCTTAATCTAAATCTTAACAAACATTTTTAAGGGGCTCTTATATGAAAACAATAAAGCAAAAGAATGGCTCTTACAATGATAATTATTATTATTATTATTAGTCTATTAATAACTCAACTATATCTTATAAAAGCTCCTCAATATTCATGAATTCAATAACTCGACTAGCACTAGCACTAAATGTATTTTTTGTAGCATCAGACGTCATGTCAAAATCTACACAATCATCGAATGTGATTAAAATGACGTTTCCATATTTCTGCTTAGAGCCAACGCTGTCTTCTACAGCAGACGCGATTGTTCTGGCCTCCCGGCAGATGTTTAGCCTGGCAACCAATGATAGCTGAAATATGATTGGTTAAATGCGTCAATATCAAAATACACGTCTGGCAGCAGCGCAGCCAGGGGAAAGGAAACGGACAGACAATAAAATAGTAAGATATGAAATGAATTAAAACTAGAAATGCACTCAGAGAGTGCAGACCTCCGCCAACATGATAGAAAGTCCTATGATCAATTCAAAGCAAACATCGTTGTCAAGCAAAAGTGTCACATCCCTCTCAGAATCCCACCCTTTGTTTTATAAGCGCATTTTTTTTATCCAGCCATATATTGTAATGAATGGTCTGAAACAATCAGATGGCTGCGAAGGTGTGGCCTACCTTTGGATAGCGAGCCATGTATGGACATACGTTCCTGATGTGGGCTACTTGTTCTTTGGCGCTGTCAGCAGAAGAGGCATTCCCTTCTCCCTATTCATTATTGAACAGCAGTGTTCGCCGTTTGCCACCTTGTGGCAGGTCGCAAGATTGCAGCACGAACAGACGAACATCCAGACCAACCAACAGATCACATAACCTCCTTTGCGGAACGACGCTGAAGTTGGCATCCAATTCAGCATAAAGGGCCATTTCACTTCATTTTTTGCATTCTGATCGCCCAAAACAGGGTCCTGTTTGGAAACTACATTACATAGACTGCTCAAATTAAGTGATGTAGTTTCCATACAGGACCCTGTTTAGTGTGAGCAGAATAACAAAAATGCAGTAAAATGGCCCTGTTCTGCAATTTCACAAATCAGAAAAAGGTTTCACGAATCACAATCAAGGTTTTAATGAATCAACAGCCTCTTTAGAATAATTCCATCCAGATTTGAGCTTTCTAAGTAATGTAGTTTCCACACAGGACCCTTTTTTGGGCGATCAAAATACAAAAAATGAAGTGAAATGGCCCTTTATGCTCAATTGGATGCCAACTTCAGCGTCGTCTTGGCGGAGGAAATAATTAAGAAAATCACAAACAGATGTTCATTTTATCTTGTTTAAGTTATTGTTTAGGCCAGCAGAGAAGGCCTTGCAGGCCCTGACGGCCCACCACTGCTTTACAATGACTATCATCTTTTCCCTGATCCACAGTCTGCAGACGGCCAGCCGCTGTCCGCAGGCGACGGAGCAGGAATTTCACCTTGAAGGTGTCCGTCCTACGTCATCACATTCGGACGTACCGGTCCCCAAACGGTATTGTTTCTTAGTTTAAGTGCTGTATATTGGAGTGATTGAGCTTGACAAGCTGGCCAAAATAAGCCACACTCTTCCACTACATCTGACTTCCTGTTGGCAGCGTACTGGCCATGCAAAACGTGACTTTGAACTGAGTGTGTGAAGAACGGTTTTCTCAAACACACATGTGGACAACAAACATTATGTTATGGTGCTTCACATTGGATATAATTAAAGTCACTGAGCTGGTCTTGGAATTTCTTAAAGGTGTACTGTTTAATATTTTTGCTCGTTTATTTACAGAATTCACGCTGCCCACTTACAAGTGTTACCCTCTTGAGCAATACTTATCACCACCACCGATTATTCATTATGAATGGGAATTTTTTTCAAAAACATGTTTGTCTGATAATTTGATTTCAGATGTCGCACAGACCTGCCGTGTGCTGGTGGCACATGATATGTCCGCAGAGGACCTGGAGAGGACCCTCCACTCGAGTGTCCCACATATTCCGGCGCATTTTGACCTTTGCCGGGTCAACGGACAGAGGGAAGTCCTTCCCCTACCATCACAGGGCCCTGCAGACCTAAGGAGGGCACTACTAAGGTCTAACCTTTACATTCGGCCCCAGGTAAGGACTTCAAATGGTCAGGCCAATTACACGTAATATACACATACACTGTGCCATATTGAAAGTAAATAATTTAGAATGAAAATGCCATAGAAAAAATAATCACACAGGATATTTGTTTAACACTGATTGTATAGCTGTGACACCCAAGGTCTATAAAGGAAAATAAGCTAATTTATTTTTATGTTTTCTGTTTTTGTTTTGTTTTTTTGTGTGATAGGGAACCGAGGAACCAAGGTAAAAGAAAAAAAACATTGCATACCACATAACTGCCAAGAGATTTGGGCTCCTCTCTGGAAGTGTTGGGCTTTTGTATCTGATGTCTTTCTGGGTTGTAGTTATTCTACTCCGTTGAAAGTCCAGCACATCCAGTGTCAACATTGCATATCATGATAACCACACATCGGCTATAAAGTATTACATATAATTACAGCTGTGACTTGTCATTAGACAGCAACATTCCGTTTTTCTCATATTAGGTTCTGCACACTTCAGACTGTGTAGTGAGGTAGGGGCCGTCCCTGTTGCTAATTAAAGTATATCCTACTATTGACATATTGCCATTTTCTCCTAGCCTGGTCCTGACCATTCCATAATACTACCATTTCATTTAGTATTCATGGTCTGGAGGTTGTTTTATCTGACGCGATTGCAGGAAACGGGAAGTTTGCACTCAGTTTGTTAGATCCACGTTCTTTGGTTATGGTTTGAAATGATTGGACCGGTCTCACCCAATCATCGACAGTTACTCAACAACAACATAGCTTAGGCGTTTACGTCATCGTCACAAGCATCCTCCCCCTTTCGCCCCCACGTGGGGCGCTTATTCGCTTATTGGCTGTTTTCTGGGGAGGGTTGGCCGGTGCAGATCCTGCCGGCCAACAACGCTCCACAGAAAACAGTAACCAGACTATGTACGGAGCCAATTTTTTGGCGGAAGTATGTAGGAGGCTAATTTGCTACAGCAAGGGAGGCCCCTAACTTTCCTTGCAGTCACAAGTGTGTAGAACTTCAAATCAGGCACAGCAACTTGATGTGCTCTCCGCAGATGTGATATTCTGTGTTCTTTTCTGATGTTTGTAGAGGTGAAACAGCCCTGTCCGCCACCATCTCCACCCAGGCCACTGCCTCCCAGGCCACCTCCGCCACTGTCTCCCAGGCCCCCTCTGCCACTGTCTCCCAAGCCCCCTCTGCCACTGCCTCCCAGGCCACCTCCGCCACTGTCTCCCAGGCCACCTCCGCCACTGCCTCCCAGGCCCCCTCCGCCACTGCCTCCCAGGCCACCTCCGCCACTGCCTCCCAGGCCACCTCCGCCACTGCCTCCCAGGCCCCCTCTGCCACTGCCTCCCAGGCCACCTCCACCACTGCCTCCCAGGCCACCTCTGCCACTGCCTCCCAGGCCACCTCCGCTACCATCTCCACCTCTGCCACTTCCTCCCAGGCCACTGCCTCCCAGGCCATCTCCGCCACTGCCTCCCTGGCCACCTCCGCTACCATCTCCACCCAGGCCACCTCCGCTACCATCTCCACCCAGGCCACCGCCTCCCAGACCACTGCCTCCCAGGCCACCTCCGCCACTGCCTCCAGCGAGCCCATGGCCCCCACCGAGGTTATAAGGTAAAGGCGCCTCTTTCGAAGTGTGTATAACCTCAGATGGCATGCAGAAATTATGCATTCCTCACAGGCTCCATGTTCTGTGCTCTTTGCTTTTGTACAGAGGTGACCCATTCCCTGCATCGCAGCCCGCCAGGTCTGCAATGTCCCCTGAAGAGTCTGCTCAGCCGCCAAGGTAAAAACAACATAAAACACCCTAGGTGACTTCTTGTGCACAGACCACTGTCATACTCCTCGGCATTGCTTAAAGGTGATAGAGAATGGTTGAATGGGGCATTAATCCTTGTTCTGTGATGTGATATGTAGCCCCAAAAAAATTGGTGCAAATAGAGAAGGCTTAGCTGTGATCCGACCTGCTCGCCCCATAGTCCTGGAGACGTGCAGTTCATGGATAGATGTGAGGCTGCAGCTTCTCAACGGAGCGCACAGCTCGCTGCAGTCTGTGTCTGTCCCTGTCGGAACTGACCATCTACTGAGCTGCTCGGAATCGCGCAAGCTTTGTGAAACTGTACTCCGTGAAATGCGCAGCGCAAAGGAAAAGTTGGCGGTTGTATGTACTGGGGATTCTGTTAAAAAATAAATAAAAGCCATTGATCGCGAACATTGCTTTCCGGGATCGTAGTCCGCTTTCACAGCCTTGGAAGGCACACCAGTTCCTGTTTCTCGCCGAAGGGGAGTGTCTGAAACGGGGTGGTTGTGGACTTGGGTGTGTGTGGGGGTCGTCACTTTTTCAGAAAAACGGATTGGGTGATATTCTGGGGGCTATTCAAAAAAGGGGAGAACTTGAAACAGAGGTTCTGACACTTGCTGGCACTTCGTGTGTACTCCCCACAGTGGGGAGACTCAGAACTAACACCAAAAACGTGAAAAAGACGATTTTGATTCTCTATCCCCTTTAAACTGTTTCCATTACAATACCTATTGCGTCATGTGCCTGTTCTCTCATAATTACGTGGAATGGACACAGTAAGAAATGTTTTTTGAGAGAAAAAAAAGCATTGAAATTATAAAAATCCAGAGAAAACACAAGAATGTGGAAGCAGAGCTGTGGGAATAGAAAAAAAGCACTTCTGTGCGTCTGAGGTCATGATTTGTTTGACACATGCCACACATGTCTCGTCAGTTCCCAAACACAGACCAATATCCGAGGGTGACACCAATGTTGCCTGATTATCATCGACGTTCAAATCTCTTTGAGACTTTGTCTGATCAAGAGCACAACAATCAACATTTCCAAAACGGCATGGTTGACCTGCCTCCCTTGGTTTCCTCATGGTTGTTTGCTTCCCGAACTCAGAAAGTACTTGCATTGCTCTTGACCTGACTAGTTGCAACGCTGAAGGTGTTGCGTCACTATGAAGGCACAGCCTCGCTAACACCAATGTTGGATCTTATTCATTTAGCACTGCGGGGGTTTTTGTTTTAATTTTTTGGGATATTCAGTGTTCAGTGCACTTTTTGTAGCGTTTATTTCCTTACCATTTCCCCCGCATTTTTGTGATTAATTTTAATCCCCAGAGTTTTAATAAATCCCTGCCCTTTCACGGACCCCGTTTTATGAGTGCTCATCTGTAAAACCCTTACAACCACACTTAAAGGTGCACTGTGTAAGATGGTGACCAGAATAGGTATAGCAACTATGCTGGTCATTGAAACTCTGCTGCCTATTGACAAAATCTTTTCATGAATATTTACTACATTTGAAACCAATACGAGATCCACTTTTTCATGTAAGAAAAGTGCCTTTTTCCCCAGGCATAATGAATACTTAGAATTTGATGGAGGTGGTAAGTGTTCATGGAAAAGGTACCATTTGTGAATGGGCACATGGATTCTGGAAAGGAACTGCTAAAACCTTAACAGTGCACCTTTTTATTACGGCTATGGCTTGAAATTGAACTGTAACATTGCATGTGGTCGCCATGGATTTGATTTAATTATGTCCTGTTTTCTGTTCTGTTGCATAGCATTAACCCCTTCCAGGTAGGGGAGGATGGGGATGTAGCGTTATTGGGCAATTATTTATGCATCAAATATAAGGATTTATCTTAAACCTCGAATTAAGGGCACCACCTACCGTTATTTTAACTTTAAGTTACAGTCAGGGAGGAAAACTGTTAAAATCTTACGATCCTGGTATGTTAAATTAATAATCAATTAATAATCAGTTAATAATCAATTAATAATCAGTCTCATATCTCGCTACTTTCGTGAAGTTCTCGTTTGGTTGGACAGACATTACCTAAAGAAAGCATACGACACAATCTGTGATTATAACATATATATAGATAAATGAACTATTTATTAAAATGATATGACCAAAAAATGAACCTTAAAACAAACACAAGATGCACTGAATATGGGTGATTATATAAAAAACTTAGTGAATGGAAAATAAAATATGGGGAATGGGGAGATACTGGATGTATTCAAATAGTTTAGGTTGGCTGACTATTTGACGCTAAATACTGACATTTCGGATTAATTTATCATTCTGTGAAAGCCTCGAGACATCCATCAAACCCACTTTAAGGTGAAAACGGGTCGGTCTTACTGTGCTGAAGTTCTGCTTAGTCAGCTCGGAACACGGCAGCGGCCACGCGGGGTCCGAGGGGATTTCTCTTCCGCTCTCTGGGCCTTCCTGGTTGTGGTGGCTGACTTTAGCGGACTTCTCAGTTGCTTCTTTTCACCGGGAAACGGGAACGATGGTGCCGAGGGCTGTGGTTAGATGATCGAATCTTCCGAGTGTCAGTTGGTCCGTTGCTTCGCTGATGAAGTGAACTTAAGTTCACAGAAGATTAATAAAAAGGTTGCTTGGAGTTGGCTTTCTGGGTAGGAAAACTTCATTCTGTTCTTATCTTTGTTCGGGTCTTTCTTTCTCGTCTCCGGGGTCTCACTGGGTTCTGGATGGCTTCCTTCCGGTCGTCCTCTGCATCGCTCATCCTCACATCCTTCCGCTCTCTCCTGAGATTATGGGAAAACTCCCAAACTCTGGTGAGCTCTTCTCTCCTTCTCAAATCATCTCCAAATCTCTCTGAGCAACTGTGATCTCTGTTCTGTTCTGAAACTCTGGGTTGAAACTCTTCTGGAACAAGAGGCAAGAAGCAAGAAGCAAGAAGCCAGAAGCGTGTGTTTTTCGCGGGCTCCGGGTTTTGACTCTCGGAGGCGGGCCGTGACGTAAGCTTACACTACTCTTTCAGCCAATGATATGCCTGAACTGTGGTGAATGTCTGCCTGGGTGTCTGTGTAAGATGATCTGTTTTTATATGGGGATTTCTGGATGAGACAAAGAAACTCTTATTTCTCCATTACTCTGTCTCATAGAACATTTGTCTCGGTGATTCTGAAAACACTACCTCTTGTTAAGATATGCAGATTAAAGATATAACATAGACTTGCAATATAAAGACATCAAAAATAACACACAACGTAATTGATGATTATGACTTTCAAAATTCAGATGAATATCTATGAAATCGTGACATATGAATAGTGAACCACACAATGTTAATTTTCTGTGTTAACAATGGGGATACCAAACAAATACCAAATAGATACCGAAGGGACATCGTTAGAAGTTAATTGTTGCATATATCTTGTCCATTTTACTGAGTCCTCGGGGATTTAAATGTTCAACTAATCAACACTGCAGACCACTAGGGGGCAATGTGGTTCCATCAGGCAGGTTGGGCATTTTCCACCAAGATCAGTTCTTTGTCAATATTTAAGCCAGAATCGTACAAATTGTCTCTATATGCGTCTTGTGATCAAGCTGGAAACCTGAAAGAAATTGTATACGGTTATCAAACACATTTAATATAGTTTTAAGATTCGACTAAAAGTGAGTCTTGGTGAAGTCTTCTCAGTTCGTGTGTAGCCATCTGGTCGGTTCTCTGGTGGGAAAGGGTGTTAAAATGTCAATTTCGATTTATGGTGAAGATAAGATATTGAGGTCTCCCACTTTTCCAAGAGAGAGATCCTTTGTTCATTCGAGTTTTCCAATTTTTATGGCAAGTGTCTGTTGCTTATTTTTCACTCCCAAAAGCTCTTAAGGGTGTTGTAAATTAGGCAGTTTCTGTCTCTTTTTCCTTTGTGGAAAGAAAATGAAGATCTGGTTTTTATCCACATACGTAAACACCCCCCACAGGAATGTTGGTTTTGTCAAAGTTTGAAAAACTCTTAATCCACACAGCACTGTGACTGCTACAGGGAGGATGGGGAGGATGTAGAGGCGGTGATGCTCTCGTCACCAGCAAGGAGTCCTGGCTCAGATGTAAGCATTTTTAAAACCCATCCCTTTTTCTTCTTGGTTGAACCGATTTTTATTCTATGTATGTCATTCGGTGTACTGCAGTCATCAATTTTCCTGTCTGGAATAGGACGAAAGGGATCTGAAACATTTGCTGGAGGACTTTCAAAGTTATTTCCTCGACACGCATAACAAAGTGACAGTAGTGGCACGACGGCGGCGAGTTCTTCAGAGTGCCTGCCTGGCACTAAGCCGAACATATTTTGAGTGGCATAAAGAGCCAAGAGTAGAGTTCATCAATGAAATAGGGGACGACTACGGAGGTCCCAGAAGAGAGTTTTTCCAATAAGACACTGATATGAGCTGGATGTAGGCTGTGGTGTAGTCAACTTTTTTATAGTAGGTATACTGTATATTTGGGCAGCCATAGACAGTTCCCAAACTAGGAGTCGGGCCGCGAAGGAAGCGGTTTCCAAGGTGGGTGGAGCCATTGTGAACATTTGGGGTGGGGTGGAGGGGGGTTCTTAGATTAAGTTTCCTGCGTTCTACTGCATTTCAGGGTGAATCTTAATCTCAGGACTAGACTATAGAGCACAGTTGACCATGCGATCTTATTACAGAGGTTAGAAGACTGGGTGGGAATCTCTGGTCGTGCTTTAAACTGGTTCAAGTCCTATCTGGAGGACAGGAAATATTTTGTTGAAATTGGTAGCTGTGTCTCAGACCAAATGGCTATGACCTGTGGGGTTCCCCAGGGGTCAATCCTGGGACCCGTATTGTTCAATCTGTACATGCTTCCACTAGGCCAGCTAATACACAGCTATAATGTGTCCTACCACAATTATGCAGATGACACTCAGATCTACGTGTCACTGACGGCAGGAGAACACGGGCCTGTAGATACACTGTGTCGCTGCATCGAACAGATCAGTGTGTGGATGCAAAACAATTTCCTCCAGCTAAACTCAGACAAAACTGAAATCATTGTCTGTGGCCCACAGAAACAAAGAGAAAGTGTTATCAGTCACCTTGAGACTCTCTCTCTAAAACCTAACTATCAAGTTAGAAATCTCGGGGTAATATTGGACTCAGACCTGAACTTTAACAGCCACATTAAATCTGTAACATCAGCAGCTTTTTACCATCTAAAAAACATTGCCAGAATCAAAGGAATAGTGTCTAAACCAGACTTAGAGAGACTGATCCATGCGTTTGTCTCCAGCAGGTTAGACTACTGTAACGGCCTGCTCACTGGGCTCTCTAAACGGGCTATAAGACAGCTGCAGTACATCCAGAACGCTGCTGCTCGAGTCCTGACTAGAACCAGGAAATACGACCATATTAGTCCAGTGCTCAGGTCTTTGCATTTGCTTCCTGTCGCTCAGAGAATAGACTTTAAAACAGCTCTGCTTGTGTACAAGTCTCTTCACGGTCAAGCGCCAAAGTACATCTCTGACATGTTAGAGCCATATGAACCAACTCGGGCTCTGAGAACCTCAGGGAGGGGTCTCCTGCCTCAGGGAGGGGTCTCCTGCTGGTGCCCAGAGTCAGGACTAAACAAGGTGAGGCTGCGTTTCAGTTTTATGCCCCTAAAATCTGGAACAGCCTTCCAGAAGATGTGAGACAGGCCTCAACTCTGACAATGTTTAAATCCAGGCTGAAAACAGTTCTATTTAGCTGTGCAAATGACACCTGAAAGTATTTTATCTGCACTCTTCACTTTTTAATTACTTAATGATTATTTTAATGGGTTTTAAATTTCTTTCTTTTTTAATTTCTTTCTTTTATTTTTTTATTCCTTTTTAATGGTTTTATTGCCTTCTTGTGATTTTATGTAGCTGTAAAGCACTTTGAATTGCCCTGTGTATGAATTGTGCTCTATAAATAAAATTGCCTTGCCTTGCCACTAGATGTCAGCCTTTTAGCATGGCCACCCTTGCGTGCCACCATCTTGGTATGGGGTGTTTCTCACACTATCAGCGTATTGCCAGTTGATGTTAATGCAATAGCCTTACCCCTTTATAAGGTCACTAATGATTTTGAGACGTTGAGGGGTGGTCAATGAAACATCTGCAATTCTATATCTCTCCCCTGTGACTATTAAGTCCAAAATGGGATTTTTAGGGCCTGCAGGGACTTTAGAATATGTTTTAAAAAATATTTAAGAAATATAACATAGGCTATAGGCCAGGGGTGCGTGGGGAACCTTTTTCACTCGAGGGGTCACTTCAAATTTCTCCAAGCACCGTAAAAGTCCTCCGAGCACCGTACTATGAATAGTGGTGGACAAAGTAAAAGTAAAATAAAAAAGAAAAACTGTTTCTTTCCAAAACAGGTAACTTATCTGAGTAAAAAGTAGCCCAATGTACTTGTCTTATGATAAGCTGATTCTGCACAGGTTAGACTGAGTTTGGGGTGGGTCCATGTTAGCTTTTTATGGTTTTTCATTAACACAGTCTATCTCAATAGGTAGGTACAATGGAGTAAAGGGCATAACAGCTATGTAATATCACATGCTACTGTTGTAATTACACCACTTGTACTTTAACTTTCTCAACCACTGACAATGAACACAAACCAGGATTCCCCCCTGCAGTGTAGGCCTTTATTGAAATTAGCCACCTTTACAACAGACCCCCACCATCTCTAGGTCCCCTTAATATAACTTAATTGTATTGCAAATGTAATTTCTAAGATTCCTTTCCAAAATATTTAAATTTTAATGTTATGCAGCTTAACATGACATATATGTCGGGGGCCGGATAAAATGTCCTCAAGGGCCGTAAATGGCCCTCGAGACATAGGTTCCCCACCCCTGCATAGGCCCAGTGCTATAAGGAATGCATTGCACCGCTAAAAGATAGGCCTAGTAAGTAGCCTATATTTACTTGGTCCCGGAAGATGATCGTATTATTTGAATTATGAAAAAGACATAGGTAATTTAGTGATATTTCTGCACCAAAAATGGTGCTTGTGCTGTCACTCACTCTGCTCTGGCCTGCTTTCATTACGCTATACATGCATGCTCCATAGAGGAAAAAATAATGTATAAATACTGAAATAAATACTGCACAATAAATTTGAAGTGGGTGTACGGATCAATTAGAAAATTTTGGTGGGTATACTGAATTCCTCTATCTTCTCTTCTGGCCTGCGTTTAAAGTAGACTACACCACTGGATGTAGGCAAAGTAGTCAAAGTAACTCGTACAGTGACTGAACTCAATGCCTGAAGTCATGAGCGCAATTGTTAATCTTCAGAATGTTTGTTTCGAGGATTCCAGGCAGGCAGTGCTCAAAAACATATGGTGTTTCTGTATTTCTCTTCACAGCCTTCTAATGAGAGAAGTCCAAAATATGGACATATTTGAAGGAAATCCAGAAAGTCTTTTCTTTTCATACAACCTGGGGGCACTCATGGCAAACAAGTATTATACTGCCGGGAAGTTGACCGCCTGGTCCCTGGCTCACAATGGGCCAGGACCAAGGTCCCTTAATCGGGACCTATTCCTTCTGATGTGTGGCGAGACCCCGGACCTGACCAGCACAGACATCTCCCCAATTCTTGCTGAACACGGGGAGAAATTTGCTGAGGTATTTGTTTGTGGCTGAGTACATGAGTATGTTATTCATCCGCACATGTATTTGCAGGTTGATTAAGATTTCCTTTTCTTTTTCCAATTCAAACAGCTGAAAAGGTGCACCGTGGCAAAGGATGTAGAGCGGGTGAAGGAGGTACTGTCAGATTGGGTGGCTGATTGTGGTGTCCCGACCGTTTATTCAGCCACCGCTGAGGATCTGACAATGGTGCTCAACCAGGTCACTGCACACTTTTCCTTTCACCGGTAAGATTGAATTTTAACCCTGTTGTATGACCTCCACCTCATCCATGCAGACTAGTCATATTATGACTACAGCCAAGACTATACAAATACAAGTAAACAAACACCTGGATGCCCACGCATGTTAGTGACATGGATAGATGAATAACTGATTGGGGAGGGGTTAACCTTGCGTTGTTTGGATAAAGGTGGGATGTTTTTATTAAGCCCTAAGTAGCAATTTCCAGCAGTAAACTAAGTCATAAGCTAGCACTATGACAACATTTACAGTTTAACCATCAGCACTCGTACTAAGACTTATAGGTGAGTAGTGGATAGACTTGGGGGAGAAATTACTTGGATACGCAGCATCTGTAGTCATCCTAGTTTTTGTCTACGCGGGCTCTACAGCCCCCCAGGAGGCGTTAGGGAGCCCTAGGGGGGGGGCGTTGAGAAGGATACAGCTAAGAGTGGGCGGGTTGGTTGGTTCTTTGGGCGAGGCAGTGCTTATTGGGCGAGGCAGTTGAGGTAGGCTCCATAAAACATTGAATGAGGTGTTTTTATTCTTGTTTGAGCATGTAAGCTTGGTGGAATTGTACAGGTAGATGTATTGTGGACTTGAGGGAAAACTGAATTGACAGGTATTCACGGGCATCATCAGCAGGGCTTGACATTAACTTTTTTGCTTGCCAGCCACTGTGGCTAATGGTTTTCTTGAGTCACTAGCCATTCACCTATTTAATATGTATATTGTTTTGGTCTCTATCATGATGCTGTTCATCTAACCTCAGAAGATGAGGTGCTAAACCAAGAAGACGAGTGCACAGCTTTCTACATGGAAATAAATCAAACAACTACAAACTAAGTAACTGAGCTTTTTTAAACTTAAATACAAACAATTGATTCACAAAGAGGGGAAAAGTGCTGATATGTCTAATTTGGCTACCTGCCAAATTTGCTAGTTACCTTCAAATTATCACCAGCCACAGGAAAGTTTTACCAGTACTTGGCAGGTGCTAGTGTCAAGCGCTGATTATCAGTAGTGTTCCCCTGAGTCATGTTGTGTTTTGGCCGGCAGAGTGATCAGTCCTGAGCTTGTGTCCCAAGCCCGAATAGCCATGAAAGTAACATTGTTGGCAGACATCTCAGAGGACTACGCATGGCATGGCCGTCCTGTTCCCAGGGTCAGGCGTATGGTGGCTGGCGGCATAGCTCCTGTTGCATTACTTGGGGGTCCAACTGGGGTTTTTCTTATTCAGCCAAAGCGACTTGCTGCTCCTTTCAGTTGCCTCTGGAGTATGTCTGACGTTGGCCCACGGCTACGTGTTGTGACAAAAACTCCATTCTCTTTCGGTTGTTATTTGCTTTTCATTTATTGTTAGTTGCTTTTCCTTCCCTTGTTGTGTGTGTGTGTGTGCGTGTGTGTGTGTGTGTGTATGTGTGTGTATGTATGTATTTGGACGAGATTGTTCATGTCACTGCAAAATAAATATATACATGACATTTGGAGTACTGTTCAGACTGACATGGAGATTAGACGAATAACCTAAAAACTGCATCGGAATGGACGCAGTTTTCGCTTAACCCAGGCGAAATGGCAATGGTTTTGTTAAGGCACAATTCTAGTTTATGCGATCATTTGAATTATTTTACTATTTTCTCTAGGTGAAGCAAACAGTCTCGGGATCATAATAACAGATTAATAAGTTTAAGTTTACTTTCAGGTGGACAGGGGGAAAGAGTTGCTTTTTGGAAAGGAGCTATCTGTGTCTTGATAAGCCTAATCATAAACAAGAGATTTAGAGGCAGTGTTGCTTGCTGTCCTTAATGGTGAAGCACGTCTACAAAATAGAAAAGTGTTATTTGTTGTATCTCAATAAGTATGCATGAATGTAATAGGATTGTCATTCATAACAGAACACACAGGATTTTCAGCAAATAAACACAAAGCTTTAAGGTAAAGGTGGAATGGCAAAAATCCAACAAAAGGTAATGGTGCAAATTTTTCTGTTTCAGAGTGTCCAGCATGATCCTCCAATATCAACAGGGAATGAATTCCTGTGGGGGCATGTGGACATTAGTGGCACATAACATTAGGGAATTCATGCCAGTTTTTACAACCACCTGGGAAAAGCTCACCCGAACAAAAATTCGGGAAATGTTCAGGCCGGAGATGAGCGAGGAGATGACCAGGAGGAGGGAGGAAGAAGAGGACACCATCTACTGGTTCGAGAAGTGGCTGGTGGATATAGAGGGTAGGTGCCCACACATTTGCAACTGTTGGCATTTTCTGAAACCATGACCTATCCTTCAGATGTAAGACAATAGTTATATTAAAAAGCTATTGCCATAGACACTTGCAATTCAGAAATTGTATAGGGGCAGCCCTGGCCTACTTGTTACCCTTACGACCATGGTTTTACTGTAGAAACCATGGTTTCTCTAAGTACTCTGGACCAACCACAGCATTACTGTGGCTTATGCATGAAAACCATGGTTCCTGACTAACCATGTGTCATGGTTATTCATGGTTTTCATGGTTGTTTCTGCATGGTTTGTGAGTATGGTTAAACCATACTCACAAACCATGCTCAACATATGGTTAATTGTGGTTTTCATGGTTACCCAAAAAAACATGAACATTTATTCGCAGCCGTGGTGTAATGGTTAGGGAGTTTGACTGAAGACCACAGAGTTGCAGGTTTGAGTCCCACCCTTACATCTCCCTACACCTCCATCCATGACTGAAGTGCCCTTGAGAAAGGCACCTAGCCCCACATTGCTCCAAGGACTGTAACCAATAGGTGCGTTGTTTAAAAAAAAACAGCATCTAGGTGCAACTTAATGAATAATTATAAACAGTGGTAAAACCATGAACCATTTTGAAGTTAAACCATAGTCAAACCAAAAACCGTGCCGAACCATGCTCAAAAAAAACATGAAATCATGGTTTACCATGGTCTATTTTCGTAAGGGTAGGGTGGTGGTTTTAAGATCAAAGGGTTGCAGGTTCATATCTCACCCTCACCCCTGCCTACACCTACAGCCATGGTTGAAGTACCCTTGAGCAAGGCCCTCATTGCTCAAGGGACTTTAACCAATACCCCGTTACACAGCTGTAAATCGCTGTAGATAAAAAGCGTCAGTTAAGTGTAATGTTATAAGCAGAGATGTATAGTAACGAAGTAGAAATACTTCACTACTCTACTTAAGTACTAAAATGCTGTATCTGTACTGGAGTATTATTTTTTTCTCCTACTTCCACTTTTACTTCAGTACATATTTTCAATGAGTTTAGTACTTTTACTCCGATACATTTTTTATGTGCTGCATCGTTAATCGTTATTATAAACGCACACACATAAAAACGTACACTCATTCATGCACAAACACACCCACACGCAGACAAACACGCAAACATACATATAAAAACACACACAGAGAGACACACAAGCATGCACACAGTTTAAGAAGGGGAAAAGTTGTAGAGAAAAAAAAGCACAAGCAGGGAAGAGAGAGGAGGGATGCTTTAAATGGAGAGGGGACATGCTTGATATGTTTGTTCACAAAGAGTTAAGCCCAATATTTTCAGGTGTTATAATCACTTATTGTTTTTACATGGCATTTGTATTTGTATGTGGCCTACTGGCCTTAAGATTTTTTTAACAAGTAGAAAGAAAATGACATGGATGAAAAGAAAATGTGTAATGTGTGAAGTGATGGGAGATGCTTTAAAGGGGGAAGGGACATACGTGCCAATACATATTCTTTTGTTCAAAAGAGTTAAACTCAATGTTATAAGGTGCTCTTGTACATTCCGCTGTACTGCTGTTACAGCCAAACATTTTGAATAGTATAAACAATTTGATTTTCAAACTTTCGACTGATTTCTTTGATAACTACATTACACAATACTTTTACTTTCAGTACTTGAGTAGTAATTTTAAAAATCAACTTCTTGCAATACTTAAGTACAAAACATGTTTAATACTTTAGTACTTCCACTTAAGTACGGTGCTTAAAGAGCACTTCTACTTCTACTCAAGTCACTTTTTTGATAGAGTACTTATACTTCTACTCAAGTCTGAATCGTTAGTACTTTATACATTTACGGTTATAAGGTGATATTCTTAATTGTACAGGATGTGCAGCTAATGACTTGTTTGACCTGTTATTACAATGAATCTTACAACTGTAGACAAGCATGGTATCACAAAATAAAGCCACATTTCCTCCTCTTTGCAAGGTTGGCTGGCAATCATGGGTTCTTCTGGCTATGTAGCTACATTGTGTCCTTAGATTAATTAACGTGCTATTAAACTGACCACATTAAACACTGAGCCACTAACATTATAATTCTCTACAGAGGGAAAGACAGAAGTCACGTTCGAGGACCTCCTGGTGTTCGTTACAGGGTCCGACCATGTCCCAAGCCTGGGATTTCCCAATGAGCCCAGCATTGACTTCTTTGACCAGGAGCGTGGGGTGAGGAGGCTGCCCTATGCCTCGACCTGTAGCCTTACACTTTACCTCCCCAGAGGTATAGACGAGGAAGACATGCTGGAGGGAATGATGGTACAAGCCATTAAGGGCTCGTTGGGGTTTGGCAAAGTCTGAGTAGATATCCATACACATGTCTTACATAGAGCCTACACACACACACACACACACACACACACACACACACACACACACAAACAGAGAGAGAGAGCTGTGTGTAGAGTGTGCAAAAATGTTAAAAACGGAAATCCGTTAAAATTTTATGTATTCAGCACTGTGTGGCTTCATGTGATGCCCAGGCCATTTGTTTGCACCACATTTGCACATTTGACAACATTCACACACTGACACATTATTTGGTTAAGTCACATTACTGATATGACACAATATTGTTAATAAATACTTTTGTTTTGAACTATAAAAATTGGTGTGGTCTTCCTTCCTTCATGTTTGACAGCTTTCAGATTTGTGTTCTCGACATTTGTTTGCCGAGTCTTGACATGTCTTCCGGTATTGTGGGCATTGAGAAATCCTTGTAACCAGGATTAGCACAGAAAATTGAAATTGTGTTTGGGCAGTCTCCAATGTGCTGTCAGACTAAACATTGATAAGATAGAGTAGAGTAACTTTATTGATCCCAGGGGGAAATTCAGGTGAAATTCAGATGTTGACAGTCTCTCTCATTAACAGGTTTTGCCACATTAAGTGCCTCTGATTAGGAGGCTTTGACTTGGCAAAGAGAGGTTGTATGCTGGGGTCAGGAATAAAGGAAATTAGTCAACATCATATACAATGAACATCTATGGATTGGAGCAGGCTGAATCGTAAATCTCAGGGTCGTTATCAAAGTGTGTGTATGGGGGGGGCTTTAGAGGAGACAATAGATTTGCCTGCGGACTTTACAGGTGACAATAGATTTGCCTGCCCCAAGTCCAAGAGTTACCAAAGTGTGTAGGCAACATTATAGACAAAGACAAACTGGCTACACACAAGGGTCACCCTCATAGATAGATAGATCTGTCAGACAACCTACGCACAACATAAATGACAGGCAGACACTGTATACACTTGCAGGTGGGTCCAATGTAGCAAGGCCGGCCCGTGGCAATAGCGGTATAGGCAAATGCTAAGGGCGCCGCACATCCAGGGGGCGCCAAAAAAAAATTAATTAAAAAAAAAAAAATTATAATTAAAAAAAAAAAAAATCCCAGACATCCCAAGTCTCTCGGAAGTTCCGGGAGTCTCCCTGATATTGATAGTTAATCACGGATGCCCGCGAGTCGGATAAAATATCCCGGATTTTAGACTTTGCGAGGGAGTGTTTTTTTTTGTTTTTTTTTTCAATGCGAGTGAGAGCGTGCAGGCAATACAATAACACGTGCCCCATGCACGTTTCGACTGCGCAGGCACGAGAGACAGAGGGGTGTGGGGAGAGGTGTGAAACCTGTGTGTATCTGTCCAAAGCGATGCTCTGTTCAACAAGCGTTCATGGCGACTGCTTGTCAGAGGGCGCGCTGATTGGTTTAGTCAGCAAAATAAGCCAATAACATTCGGTGTGGGAGGGCTTCGATTTACTCTCCGACAGTCACCTAAGTTACCACTCAAAACTGTGCATCCTGCCAAATGGCAGAGGGTGAATCCTCGAGTAAAAAACGAAAATATTAGACTCATTTTACAGCAGAATATACTAAAGTATATCCATGTCTGGTGAAGGTGAAGAATGATGACACTGTGGCGAGGTGCACTGTATGCAACAGTGACTTCAGTGTTGCCCACACCGGACTTAATGACTGTAAAACATGTGGAGGTAGGCTGAACGCGCCATCATCTGCATTTTATTTCTGTAGGTTAAATGCTGTTATAAAATAAAGCAAAACGTATCAAAGAGTTATTTGAAGTATCAATACACATTTAGTTACTAAATTGTGTAGGCCTATATCTAACTAGCCAGCTACAGTATCTAACTATATATATCCAGCCTGTCTAAGCCTTTTGAAAAATCCCAAATTTAATATGTTGACAAATAGGCAAAATAAATTAAGCGTAAATTAATTAAAGATAATATGTAGAAATGATAGGCCTAATTATTATATCATGTTAATTACCGTTAGTGAATAAACAGTTGGTGAAAAGTTGCTGGCCTTAAGTGTGTCTGTAAGGGGCGCGGGGGGGGGGGTTCGATTAGGGTTAATGTAATTGGTTTACACTTTTTATTTTGGGAATATTTAAATCTAATACTTGAAGTATTTTGAATGTGCAATTGCTTTATTTAAATAAAAGAATGTTCAAGACAAAGCTATTCAGTGTCTTGTGAGCATGTACACTAGCAGTGAAATGTCATGCGATAAAAGGGGGCGCCACCTAAAATCTTGCCTAGGGCGCCAAATTGGTTAGGGCCGGGCCTGCAATGTAGGGTTACTGGGAGGTTATGAAAGACCATTGTATATCTAAGCCAAGACTTTTGAAGTTTGAACCTTGTAGACATAAGTGTTGGCTGCATACTAATAACAAAAACATTCAGAAATGCGGAATGGGTGGGAATTTAACACTTGTGATTGCCACTGGCAGGACACTGTTGTCGCCTTCCCCCACAAATTGCCACAATCAATTGTTGCTTTGTTTATACTGTCTGAATGGGCTGTATGTAAGATCCACTGAATCACCTGGGGTCCGTTTCACGTAGCAGGTTCAACCAACTCTGAGTCTATTCCTGATCTCTGAGTTGATCTACTCTGAGATAGAAAACCCTGAGTTTTCGGTTCCAGAAACGCTGATTTGAGCGAGGTTAATCAACTCTGAGTAAGTTCACCTTGAGTTTAGCGCGTGCACCACCACTTTAAAAAGCCAGCATCAATGGAGCCCCGATTCGACGAGTCACCATGGCAACGGGGAAGAGGCGGGCTACATATTTCACAAACATAGAATTGGAAATTTTAGTGCGCTCTTACGGCGAGTTTGAACACGTTTTTAAAAAGAAGTGCAACACCGCTGCAGGAGCAAAGGAGAGGGAGGCGGCGTGGGAGAACATTGCTGCTCGCGTCAATGCGTAAGTTTAAATGTATTCCTTTGCAATCAATCGCAATATTATTACAGGGAAAACTGCTTGAATGGTAGCTTATTATTTATTTCATTTAGGTGCAATCCCGCGGGGGAGAAGCGCACTTGGCAACAGCTTAAGATGAAGTATAAAAACATTGTTCAAACAGGTGAGACCTTGGCATGGAGCTACCTCATTTTGATCATGTTTTACACTGTAAAGTAAATATTAAGTGGCTATTTGACTGTGCAGTTGTTTTATCCCCAACATAATGCTGTTTTCACACACATAAATGTCTTCTCATCTATATCATGTTCTGTTAAATAATTAAGCCTATTTAAACTAACACAGACTTCTACTCAGCCAACAGAAAGAAGGCAGATGCCCGTAAAACGGGTGGTGGGCCAGCACCTCCACCTCTAACGGAGGCAGAGGAGCTGGCTCTAAGCCAAAACTTTGGAAGGCCAGTGGCTGAGGGAATCCCTGGAGGAAGCTCATCCTCCGAGTCCACCCCCCAAGACACAAGTACCTTTATAAAATGTAATGGGCCTATAGATATATATTTTTAAGCCTATTTCTACAAATATTTATTTGTCTTTTTCTTTTGTCCCAACAGATTCAGATGGTGCTCTCCGCCTGGTGGAGCCCCCTGAAGCCACAACAGATCTTGTACCTGTAAGTTAGCAATACTCCAATGATTTTACCATATAGTAGTTTAAGTATACTGAAAACTACCACTCATCTGGGATGAACAGGATGAGGAAACTATGTCTGCTGCCTTTACTGAGGGGGATCCAGAAAGGTCTATTGAGGTAACATCTTCATTATACTGATAGTTCTCTTCCCATTCCCATTTCTTAACATTCTGGTGGAATATGACTTTTAGCCTACACTGAAGTATTAACACATTCTCATAATTTTATTATTTTTAACAGAGCATGGCTGAGCAGCAGCAGGAGGGTCCCTCAACTTCCATTGCACAAATTGACACAGTGAGATGGATGTTCAGTAAACACCAGAGATTCATTCTGTGGAATGCATGTGCAACTGTATAATTTAATGTCGTCCTTATGTATTTCCAGTTGCCGGTAAAAGAGCTATACAAAATTCACCTGCTCAAAAACATACAAAAAACCGATAAAGAAATGCTCTACCTAGACCGCCAGATGAGGAAGACAGATCTGGAAATTGAAATACTGGAGCACAAGTTAAAGGTGGGTGCATGGTCACAGGTGAATTATGTTAACTATTGGAACATTAACTGAACTAGCTCTTGTATTTGTAGGAAATAAAGAAGACCAAATGAAACTTGTATTCTCTCTTTATTTGACTGCTGCTGTGGTGGTGGTGGTGATGGTGATGATGATGATGGTGGTGATGGTGGTGATGATGGTGGTGATGATGGTGACTTAAACCCTAAAGTGATTATTGCATATGGTGTCTCTGACTGCTCTGCCATCCTGGTTAGCTGGCAGGTGGATGGGGTCATCATCAGCGTCTTCAATTTGTAGGGCAGGGTGTTGCTCTCCTCTAATAGTGGCGATATTATGAAGAACAACACATGCCACAATTATATCACAAGCCCTCTCAGGGGTCACCCTGACGTGACGTAGGCACTGGAAACGGGCTTTCAACAGGCCTATGGTCATCTCCACCCGGGCTCTTGTCCTGCAGTGAGCCCGGTTGAAGTTTTGTTGGGGGCCTGGTTCAGGGTCAGGGTAAGGGGTCAGCAGCCTCGGTTGGCACGGGTAACCTCTGTCACCCAGCAGAAGGCCATCAAACTCTCCTGTAATGCATAGTGGATACATTGGAGTGTATTAAAGGAGGGAGACAAGTGAATTATATTGTGCAAATCTTTAGGCTGCTTACCATGTTGTAGTCTGTTGCTCAGGTTAGACTCGCGAAAAATTCTTGAGTCATGAACAGACCCAGGCCACTTGGCCTCCACATTCGAAATGATGTATGCAGCATCACATATGATCTTGACAGTGCAGAGAATGAGATATGTTGGAACTCTGATGCAGTCTTTAACATCTTGAAACAGTAGTCAGTCTACATGTACCTGCACATTTATGCTGTGAATGGACTTCCTGTTCACATAATCGGCTTCATTTTGTGAGGGAGCCTTGATGGGGATGTGTGTGCCATCTATGCAGCCAATCACACTGGGAAATCCTAAAAGAAAGTAAAATTACTAATCCCAGTCTGAGGTTGCAGCACAATGTCATTAACAGAATACAATTTAACAGATCTCTACATCATTCACCTGCAATCCTGTGGAACTCCTCCTTGATGGCTTGGACAGGTTTATGTCCAGGGAAAACCACAAACATTGGTAAAAGCCGTTTCAGGGCGATGCACACTTTTCTGATTGCCGTGCATACAGTTGCCTTGCTCAAGTGTTCAGCATCTCCGACATTGTACAAAAAACTTCCATTGGCAAAAAAACGAAGTGCAACACATAATATCTGCTGAGAGGTGAGTGCATGACTGCGGTTGGTAATGTTACCAATGTAAGGACGGATTATGTTGTGTATGTAAATGATGGACTGTGATGTGAAACGATACCGCTCAAAAAGAAAATTGTCTGGATATGCCAAAACATCAATGCGTGGTCTTATAAATATCTCCCGACGAATATTCAATTCTCTGCGCAATAACGCTGCACCTTCATCCACGGGATTGTTCATAAACGGACATGCCATGTTCGTGGAAAAAGTCGCCTCCTACTGTACCTAATTATAAATCGACTAAGTACTACCTGCTACGCCAAAACTCGCTCTGCTGACTGAATGAATGAGGAAATCAAATATCGTGTGTGGCTGAAAGAGGGAGGAGACAGAAAGAAACTCGAGGTTTCTTGAATAAAACCTGGTCCCGACCAGGTTAGGTTCAGAGAGTCTGTTACTCCGGTAACTGACCGTGAGGTTAAGTTACCTCTCTTTGTGAAACAGGCTAGAGTTACCCCTCTTTCTCGGGGTTGAGTTACCTCCCTTTGTGAAACGGAAAACTCAGGGTTTCCCTCATTTCAGGGTTAACCTACTCAGAGTTTTCACTAAACCTGCTACGTGAAACGGACCTCTGGTACTTAGCCTAAGAATAGTGATAGAAGGTGTGTGACCTACGTTCAGAAATCTGTAGATTTTTTTTTTCAAATATTTCTTTATTTAAAATGTATTATTTTACAAAACAACCCACAACCACCCCAAACCCATGGCACATACACAAAAAATAATAATAATAGTAAAAATAAAAAATATAAATAATAATAAAAAGCAAAAACAAAAAACACAATAATCATCATAATCCCAATAATTAAAAAAGGAAACTAGAGTATAACAAAACAAATTACCATTCAAATTCCCACAGTATCCCAGCCCTCTACTTCAATATTATTACTTTTAAGAAAATCATAAAACACGTACAAAATCCTCCAAAACCTGTCCAATTTCACCCTTTATAGTATAACTAATTCTCTCCAAAGCAAAATAAAAACAAATTCCCTTCAACCATTGCCCCAACACACACGATGCTTCAGACTTCCACTCCCTGGCCAAACAGCGCTTAGCCTCCAAAAAACTTATATTCAATATCAATATTCAATATTCAACAGACGTTGAACATCACTAGAGGGGGCAAAGTCTTCCGGGTAGATGTGCAGTAGGCATAGTTTTGGCTTAAGGGGCACCTCTTCCTCAATGATCTGGCTAGCAACCTCTAACACTTTCTTCCAAAATGATAAGGAATGTGGACACTTCCACATACAATGAAATAAAGACCATTTGTCATGTTTACATTTAAAACAGGTGTCTGGAATATTGGGATTAAATTGATGTAGCTTGGCTGGAATTATATATAGTCTATTCCAGGGGTTCCCAAACTTTACCTTGACGAGGCCCCCCATATACCGATAGATTCCAGCCAAGGCCGAATTCAGAGATGCAAAAGATTATTATAATATAATGGGAATATTGTTAAGTTTATTTTTGTTTATTTTGGTGTACATTAATTAATAAAACATTATCATTTTTTGCTATACTTTTTCTTCTAACCTGCCGCGGGCCCCCTAGCACCCCATTCGCGGCCCCCGATGGGGCCCCCACTTTGAAAACCACTGGTCTATTCAACCATTTGTATTGTAATAATTTAGAATTTGTATTTATGGTTTGTGAATGAGCTACAGTATAAGCTTCAGACCAGTCTTCCTCTGAGATATCCTCTTGTAAGTCTGTTTTCCAAGCTTGAAGGATATTATCTGATGATGCTGAGGATTTACTTACAAAGAGGCTATACAATAAAGAAACTTGTCCTCTAGAGTTTAAGGAATTGAGAATGATTTTTTTTTCTAAAGTGGAAAGAGGGGGTAGCTGTAAGCTACGGCCTTGATGACTTATAAGCTTCTCAAATCGGTAGATTTTTTAAGGTTTTTAATGGTAGATTCTCTCTCTCTCTCTCAAACACATTTTTTGAAAAAGGTTGGTGTGTCAAATAGATCCCTTTTCCACATTACGTACCTCTGGCAAGAAGGCTTTATAGGCAGATAGATAGATAGTCAGACAATCCAAATACAACATATCCCAGACAGACATGAGAACAGCAGCACCATTGAATAACAGGTTCATGCACACTAAGAGACTGTCAGACAACACAAGCACACTGTAAATGACAGTCAGAGACCAGTGCTGTATCTTTCCAACAAAGGTAGCTTGTCTTACGATAAGCTGATTCTGCACAGGTTGTATTTATTTTTTTTGGTGGGTCCTTGTTAGGTTTTTATGGCTTTTCAGTCATAACACAGTCCATCTCAATAGGTAGGTAGTACAATGAAGTAAACTGTGTAACAGCTATGTAATATCATACATAGGCCTACAATACACCACAAAAGTACTTGTAGGCCTACTTCTACTTTGTCCACCACTGTCAGAGACTATAAACTTCCAAGAGGGTTTAAATGTGGGAGTTAAGACCATTTCATTGTTTTCGCCACATTACACTTAGTTTCATCAAAGTTGGCTGTCAACCACTGAGTGAAGTGTAGGGCAAAACTTAATTTACTAAATTAATTTAAACTGGGGTCAAATTCATCTTAAATGGGTCTTCATGTTAACCCTGGCTTAATTAACCTACTTTTTATAAAGGATCAAAATAAACTTAATGTCATGACCTGCCATGAACGGTTATGTTACATGTAGGCCAAAATACAACAAACATGATATACAGACAATGACACATGGATCGGTAGTGGAGCTCAGAAGATTGCAAGACCACAGTTAGACCAGCAGGCAGTTAAGGGCGCTACCCATCCCCTCCCCCACCCCAGCTAACCAGAGGTGTTGCATTTTTGTAATTAGCATAGGCCAACCCCAGGAGATAAAGACCAGCCCCCACCTCAGGGAATAAAGTTCAGAACATCCTATGGTTGTCTCAAACATCTTCTTGGTACTGTCTTCTAAATCAAGAGAGGGAGGGAAACCGACGTGGGAACCACTTCGTTGTTCGACTGCACATTCCGGATCTGCACATCAGAGATTGCTACAGCCGTCTCATTGTTTTCCTTCGGGCATCGGACAACAACCGCAGTGCAACCGTGCTGGACAGTTTTGTTGGCGCCGTAGCTCGTAATGGAGTGCCTTCACGAGTCAGGACAGACAGAGGCGGGGAGAACAATGCTGTGTGCCTCTTCATGAACATTTTCAGGGGTTTGAGACGGGGCAGTGCCATTCAAGGACGCAGCGTGCACAATCAACGGATCGAGAGGCTCTGGGCTGACCTGTGGCGTGGTGTCTCAAACGTGTACCACACACTCTTCCACTTTCTGGAGGGTGAAGGGATCGTTGACCCAGACAATGAGGGGCACATTTGGGCTCTACACTACATTTACCTTCCCAGGCTGAACAGGGACCTGACACTCTTCATGTCCCAGTGGAACAACCACGGCCTGAGGACGGAGAGACATTTGAGTCCCAGGCAGCTCTTTGTGAGAGGATGCCTCCAGCAACAATCAAGAGCATCGACAGCCATGCAGGAAATCTTTGGAGATCCTGCTGCTCCTGGCCTTGCTCCTCCTGCTGCTGCTGCTGCTGCTGTCGCTGTCGCTGTCCCTGCTCCTCCTCCTGCTGCTGCTGCTGTCCCTGCTCCTCCTCCTCCTCCTGCTGCTGCTGCTGTCCCTGCTCCTCCTCCTCCTCCTGCTGCTGCTGCTGTCCCTGCTCCTCCTCCTCCTGCTGCTGCTGCTGCTGTCCCTGCTCCTGCTGCTGCTGCACCATTGCCTGATGACATTCCAGCAGGTGTTGCTCGCTTACTTGACTGGCCAGAAAGGGTCTCTGTGCCTCGGATTGATTTTACAGTCGAAGGTGCAGTAGCGGACCAGATCCATGCACAGTTTGATCCCCTCAGTGGACCAAGGGGTGATCTTGGCATCCCACTGATCCGTGGTCTCGTGTCCTTCCTGGATGCATTGTAATATGTACAGCTCCTAATGAGCCTGTCCGTTTTTCTATAAGCCCAGTCCCCCACCCCACCCACGCGTTTTTCGTCTGGTTTAACACTGCTCTGGAAGATTCCTGTCTAGACACCGGCTAATAGCTGTTATCTGAACACTGGTCTTACTCACAGGGTTTTGAACACATCTAAGGGATGTGGGCTTTTTTTTTTTTTTTTTGGTCCCATAGCTCCATAGGCCTACATATATATGCAACTACATATATAACAATCATGCAACCACTTTAGCTAACAAGCACTTTGTAATTTCTTCTTTTCATATTGTTATGTATTTAACATGATTTTGCTTTGCAAAAAACATGTTTTTTTTCATATAAATCTACTGGTATTGTTTTGTATTTAACATGATTTTGCTTTGTAAAAAACATGTTTTTTTCATTTAAATCTACTGGTATTGTTTTGTATATAACACGATTTTGCTTTGCAAAAAAATCACGTATGTGCATGCATGCATGTATGCGTGTGTATATAAATATATATGTATATACACACACGCATACATGCATGCATGCACATACATGATTTTTTTGCAAAGCAAAATCATGTATATATATATAGAATGAACAATGAACAGACTTCACCAAACAGACTACCAAACTGCTGTATTTATTTTTTTTTATAATTGTTTCAAAAATACAAAACACTTGCCAACAGCAAGCAACAGCTTTGATAATTTCACAAGAAAATGTCTATGGTGAGCTGCAGAAAAGGGCTGGTCATTTTGAGAGAGAGAGAGAGAGAGAGAGAGAGAGAGAGAGAGAGAGAGAGAGAGAGAGAGAGAGAGAGAGGGAGAGAGGGAGAGAGAGAGGGAGAGAGAGAGAGAGTGCGCGCACCAGAGGCAGAGCGAAGCCCAATATGCAAATAGAACTTTTCAGATTCCAACTTCCAATGCAGAACACTTAGCAATGTCATTTTTTTCAGTGAAAAAAAAAAAAAACAGATTCGCAGACAGACAGAGACAGAGGCAGAGAAAGCCAGAGACCCCAATATGCAAATTGAACTTTCCAACATTCCAACACAGAACACTTAACTTTACAGAACATAGCGAGAGAGAGAGAGAGAGAGAGAGAGAGAGGGAGAGCGCACCAGAGGCAGAGCGAAGCCCAATATGCAAATAGAACTTCTCCGATTCCAACGTCCTACGCAGAACACTTAGCAATGTCACTTTTTTCAGTGAAAAAAAAAAAACAGAGAGCGAGAGAGAGAGAGAGAGCGCACCAGAGGCAGAGCGAAGCCCAATATGCAAATAGAACTTCTCCGATTCCAACGTCCTACGCAGAACACTTAGCAATGTCACTTTTTTCAGTGAAAAAAAAAAAAAAACACAGAGAGAGAGAGCGCACCAGAGGCAGAGCGAAGCCCAATATGCAAATAGAACTTCTCCGATTCCAACGCAGAACACTTAGCAATGTCATTTTGTTCAGTGAAAAAAAAAAAAACATAGAGAGAGAGAGAGAGAGAGAGAGAGAGAGAAGAGATCCATAGAGAGAGCACCAGAGACAGAGCATCTGAGAGATATTTATATTCTAAATGAAAAACATTAGAAAGAATACAGAGGGATCGAGTGTCAGCAATGATGCTTGTGCAGATATCCAGAGCATAAAAAGGCAACTTCTTCAAGACCAAGAGTTAACATCCAGAAACCCTGGCAAAGCTAATCGGGACCTTAACAGTTGGCTGTGTGTGTGTGTGTGTGTGTGTGTGTGTGTGTGTGTGGCGGAGGCTTGCTCAGCGGCTCAACAGTCTCTCCCAATAACATGCGGTGTGTGTACGTGTGTGTGTGTGTCCTTACTTAAGTCCAAATTGGGGATTTTCATCCGCTCACACACCAGTTGATTGGGGACACCATTGCCATTGGGGACGAAAACCACGGTCCCCAATTAGATTTCATTTCAGTTGCATTCAGCATGCTCTAATATGGGTTTCTGTCTGAAAATCTCCATTGTCCCCAAAACTTGTTTTTTTCAGATATTTTGTGTGTGTGTGTGGTCCTGACTCTACCCCCCCCACCAATCTGTGTATAACTCTACATCGCCCCTAGTGGAAGTGTGTGGAACTGAGTGTGTGGAACTGCCCACGACCCCAAAAGTAGGATACGTGATAATATATGAATCTGGAAGCCTACATAGTAAATAATAACTTAGCAAACAATAACTTAACAAAAAATAAAGTCTGACTGTGAAATGAATATTCATAAGGATTTATCTAGTTCTATCCATAGCTAGAAATGTAGCTGGCACTGCAGAAGCATGCATATACCAGTGCTACATGCTACATGCTATCTGCTGAAGTGATGTAGATTTGTCTAGGGCTTTTTTAACTTTAAATAAACTTAACTTGCTTAAAGTTAAGTACAATTGTGAGACACTCAGTCAATTTTGTGAAACCTAATTCTTTTTTACAAACTTTCAAGTTGCACTAACTTGAAGACCGTGTTGGCATCATTAGCCAAGTCTATGTGCACTCCAATGCATTGCAAGCTCTTGGAAGCACATAGCTACCATTACTGAGCCTTCTTCTCCAAACCCTACTGTAGAAGTTGTCTGTTGTCAACATGAGTCAATGATCACACAGAATGTACATAACTGCATCTAATCCGTGTCTTCAATAACTGGCGAGTGCAATACAGAAACCAAGGGAAAGTTAACTAGACCTCCGTGCATTCTGACTGGATGAGAGTACACAGTACGGTGGCTCATGACAGTCAAAGAGTGAGAGTAAAAATAATGCTGAATGTCGTTCTCTGAAGTGTATCAGTTCCTGTGTATCCAGCTGGTTTATCTTACTTTAAGAGCATTTATATGCATAACAGTAATACATTTATGTATACATTTGTTCAGGAAATTTTGTCCATGCAAGTAGAGCTATTTTTGTTATGTTTAACAGTGATATGGATCTACTGCTGTTAAAGTACTAGACATTTATTGTGCTTTTTATTTTTTAATTATTTCAGACTGCTATTATCAGTGTGTAACAATACTGAATATCAAGCTGGAACAATACAGAATTCAGTACACCATCTTCATCCCCCCTTCATTGTGTCCTGACCGATACACCATCTTGTTTAGTTGCACTACCCCTCCATCAAGAACCAGTGCCTACCCAAAACCTCCCCAATATTAAAGTTAGCTCCATTTTGTTCGATTTTTCAACGTCAACAGAAGTGACATCAACCAACCGTGCTTAGAGTACCTTTAAGCTTCTGACTTTTTTGTGACTGATTTAATTTTTTTTTTGGTCATTTGTTATGCTCTGTTGTGTTTGTCTATTCCTGACATGATGATGAATTAAACTTGATCCATAGAGTTCCCTGCCTGCCATTTCCTGCATTGGTTTCAACCTCCTTGCTATCAGTGTGACATCTTACCTATGTTAATTTCATTATTATGTTGCTGTTAAAAATATAGCATTCCACAAATGAAGTAGCCATTTTTTCAAATCTACACTCAACTTTTATGGACAAAGTTGCATTTCTGTTAAAAATGAAAATATTTGCATGAAGCATTTTGATCCCTTATACAAAATAAATAAATTATTGTTGTTTTTGAGACAAATTATGATTTAGATCCATAGCTCTATTTATGACTTCGATGATTTTTTCTGCAAGATATTGAAATTGACTTGTCTCTGTCTGTATGAACCACCAATGGAGCAAACCATGTTGATAGCTTGCTATTGCTAGTCAGTCTACATAGATCTTCTTTAGACCCACGTGCCCCCAAACAACCATTTTAAGATAGTTTAAAATGGTGTAGCATTGTGCGTATGCAGCCTTTTGTTGATACACAAATGATTACAGTTAATTAACTTACTGACGTTCCTGCTTTATCAAAAATAAACATCATTTTAGGTGTGGATTTTGGTCAGTAGTATTTAGTTTGAGGGAACAAAAACAAAGACGAACACTGTATAATGACTGACAACAACAGAGCCTTGAACTCTGAGTATAGAACTAATAATGTATGTCTAAATGTGAAGAACTTGTTAGCTGCAGTATCTGCAGTTGATGTGAAACAGATCACTAAGGTTTGGAATAAATCATAATAAGCTTCTACACAAAACCAATATCAGGATATATTTCCCCATTATTTAGAGTCACATGGATCCAAATGTTCTGGGATAGAGGTATTACGGTTTCATACCATGCATCCTTCATTTTTGTCTTTCCACAGCAGACTTAATCTATTCTATTCATCTATTATATGTATTAACTCCATTTTCTGAACAGCAGTAAAAGCTTATGGTATGGTGACAAAGTTGATCTTTTGTTGTCTTTTTTGTTATCATGTAATTTTGATTTAACCAAAGGTGAATGGAAGTGAAACAATTTTTTCTTGACTTCTATATTACAAATCAAGCCGACTGCTTTAATCACTGTTCTAATAAACTACTGATAACATAGGCCCTAATTATCAATATGCTACATGCTATACAGGGTAGGATATAGCACTGCTGGATGAGTTTCAGGATTCTGAAAATTGTAACAATACTGCATACTGGGTGAGCAGTATTTGTGAGTGAAGTTGAACTTAATACTACTACTACTACTACTACTACTACTAATAATAATAATAATAATAATAATAATGTTTATTATTATTATTATAATTATTATTATTATTATATCTTTATAGCTATTTTCAAAAAGGTCTGTACTCTTGTGACTTATACAATAAATAATAGTCACCATTGACTAAAGTGTAAAACACTCATATAATGCACCATTCAATCCACACACGACTACAAAAATAAGATTAACACCGCCTCCAAAAAGCGAAACTACATTGTAAAATCCGCCCCCCATCCCTCACTTTCGAAAGGTAGCACGTGCGTGTCTTCCCGGCAGCTCTGCACATGTGCCATGGTCAATGTTGCACAGAATGACAGCAGGATGCCACGAAGGAGTAACATTTTAAGGTAAGCAAAACGTTTTTTTGAAACAACAGGGTTTTGTGCAGGGTGCCAACATCCAGCCGTTTAATGACTGACATCCGTAAAAAAAAAAAAAAAAAACATTTAACGGACATTTAAGCTTGAGCGCTAATGGCCGTAACACCTGATGTTAGCTAGCTAATGTTAAGTAGTGGGAGCTTGTGGTGCTAAAGTCCGTAGCAGGGTTTAGCAGTTAGATTACCTGTCACTGCAGCATGCAAGTTAAGGCCAAAGAGTTTTGTCGCCATTTGTATTAAAGAGTGGTCCTGACAATTTAAGGTAACGCAGCATATCATAGCTGCGCTATGCAGGCTAATTGTGAAGTAAGCTAGCGGAGTGAGTCACGGACACAGGTGCACTACTTAGTTTGGAGAAAAAAAGCGCACAGATTAGCGCCAGTCTTGGTGAGCCTTATTCTGTAAATGTTATTACAGTTTGTGATAAAAAATTAATTATACAGTCTTTCGAGGAGGGGATGAGTTATTTAATTTTGAGTAGATTTTGCTGATTGCAGTGATAAGAATGATCCGCTATTTAACGTTATTTCTTCGAGGGTCTTGAACTAAGCTTTTCAATCAGTTGTGGTTTAAACTTTGTTTAGTGTATTGTAATGAAAACACATTGTTCCAATTATTTAATTGACATTGTGTTCCAGGACTGTACATTATCAGATTTTCAAGGGGATCTATAAATAACTTTAATATATCCATCTTGTGTGTATAATACAAATAAGCAATGTGTTTGATGGAAAATGGTTAATACTTTAATGACCTACACATTGCATTTGCTTTTTAAGAGGTTTTTATTATGAGGATTGATAGTCTGCTTAAGTGTTTAGGTATGGTATCAATACAAAATTATGTCCAAACATGTATGAAACTAATGTTAGTTAACTGAGAATCTGTTATCTAATCTTAGTGACTTTCATAGATAAGTATTCTCTCCAACAGGTGAGATGGCTAACATTGGAAGTTCAATGGAGAGAGTGAGGAAGAAGAAACGAGTCACTCCACAACAAGATGCAGAGCAACACATTCAGCTGAAAATTGATAAGGCTGGACTCGAAGAGCGTTTTATCAGTCTGCACAAAGGTTAGTTTTTATATTTTTGATTTATCTAATGTTTTTCTTTTATTATTAAGTCAGCACTGCATCTGATGCATATCTCATTTATTAAGGTAACTTTGTTAATAAGGCTATGTGGATTGGGAGAGCTGGATTATGCAGTATTTTTGAGCCATTTTGGTAATATTTGGTTAAAGTTTCTGTACATACATGTAATGAATCAGATGCTCAGAGAAATAACTCCACCCAATGCTGCTGCACACCCTGTATTTTTTTCTTGCTACAAGGTCCCTGTCTCTATGCAGAGTTGTCTGCATTATGATGCATCTTGTAATCAAAAAATGTCCACACTTCCATTCATTACTTGTTATATAATTGTGAATTTAGTAATACTCTGTGGTTTTGAAAACTTCCAAGGCACACACAGACTTTGCTGATGGCCCACCATCTAACACAATATTGTTGCACAGCTTTGCTATAGCTCCCAGAACAGTAGATTCTGATTTAAAATATGGCATGCTGCTGTAGTAGATGAAAAATATTGATATGGTGTTTTATTTTTCGTTATTTTAAAGGTCGGGGTGTTTTTGTTACTGAGGCTTTCAGAAAAGGAGATTTTGTGCTTGAATACCGTGGCAAACTTCTCAAACAGGACATCCCCTTTTCTTGGAGGCACTATGATGACACAGAAGCAGTGTTCCTGTTTGATTTTCAGTGGAAAGGGAAAAATTATTGGTAAGTAAGAGTGAATATGCCCTTCCTTGCAGGTGTAATCCGTAGGAATGCATGACATGGGCAGTTTTCCCCCTTTTTCCATGCAAATTAAATTAAAAAAATCCACAGAAACCACTGATGAATATATTACAAACAGGAACGTTTAATGTAGATAAATGTTGCAGGGACGACTTGAACCATCATACTGGTGTCATTGTATGCATCAAAAGGTGCGAATGACACATTCTTGAAGTGCTTTAGAGGAGCTTTTCAAGTATTGAGGTATATATGGTGTATCGTGATACTGCCTGAAATTATCATGATATTATTATTAGGCCATATCGCCCAGCCCTTATCTGTACAGTTTTATACCCAGGAAATCTCAAATGAGACATTTGATGGTTAAACATGGTTACTCCACGAGCACTTGGATTCCAGAGTTCTGTGTCTTCACTGGCCTCATGTAAAATGGATATTCACACTAAAATAAAGTACATTTTGTCAGGTGTAAATTGAAATATAGTGTAAATCTTCATTTAATCAGCCCCAGTAACAGATATTGTGATGCTTTCATCTCTACAATAATCCTTCTTGAAAAAAAACACCAGTTGATGGTAAAACTGAGTAAAATCGCAGCGCCCAGCACGAGGTTCATGTCATACTTCAGTGGCTTGCTCAGCTGTTGAATTAAACTTTCCCTTCTCTCCAGTCTTTCTTTATCCAAATTTTAAGTTTTTTATAACTGTCTTACTATGCTGAACACTGTATACAAACCAAGTCAGCAACTTTTAGTCTCACCTTTATTGTTATTTTTCTTAAGTCTTGATGCATCAGTTGAAGACAAGTCGCTTGGAAGGCTGGTGAACGATGACAACCGAAAGCCTAACTGCAAGATGAAAACTATTGAGTTTGGTGGGATGCCACACCTATGCTTGTTTGCTATAAAAGACATTACCCCAGCTGAAGAAGTAACATACAACTACGGCGATGCATTCTGGCCTTGGCGCAAACAGGTACACCAGCATTTGAGTTAAATTGTGATGACATTTATTTTGGTTGTTTGAGTATGAATGTAACGTGCCTTTCCATGATGTATCCTAGAGTTGGGTGGTATCCAGCTTTTGATGCCTTAAAGCCTTGCATGAATTTAACTTGCTTGAACGTCTCATAACACTGAGCAGTTCAAATGTTCCCAGACGTGACATAAATGGAGCCCCCTACATCCTCACACACTTAAGTTCAAACTTGAAGTCTTGTTGGTTTCTTAAATTGTATCCTGTTTGTGTTTCCAGCAGAAATCATCACCTGAAGTCTGGAAGCAGACTGTGGATGAGAGGGACAGACCTCAGGTAGGAGCCACATTACTGCATAGACTACTTAATCTCTCAGGGATGAGACGGTATTGGTAATCTGTGTTGTATATAGTGGGTCAGTGAGCATGAATTACCTCCCAGCACTTCTCTTATGGCAGCCCAAGTAGTTTGTGTCCATAAGTACTTCTCATGTCTGTGTGTCTGCTGTTGGGATGGACTCTTGTCTGTCAGTTACCACACCACAAGTATGGCTAGACTGACAAACTGGTGTCTAAAGGTTTCATCTAACGGACGTCCCCAATTAGGTTTGGGTAGGGGCAAATACCAGCCACTTTTTATCTTTCAATGTAATTGCTATTACATTATTGCACATTTTTGACTGTTAAGTGTTTTGTTTTCAGGTAATATTTGCTTTGCTCAACAAGGTCTTATCTAATTTGATTGCTGTCCTCATAGTGTCGAATGGCAAAACTGAGAAGGCACCATGAGGAATGCTTCAATCGACATAAAATTGCAGAGGAGCAGCGAAATGCTAAAGATAGACAACATACCACGATTCTGTTAAAGCGTGCACGGCAGGCTCAGAAACCGGCAGAACTGGATGCTCTTGTGAGTAATGTGAACATTGCTGTCTGCCCAACTCTTTTCCTCATGTGTATTACTAGGAGATTCACTGCAAACCGGTTTATATATTTGCCAAACAGGGAAGGCAGTCATTTGCATTTTATTTTGATCAGTCTGTTTTCATTAAAAGTACTCTTGGCATCTCAGATATGGCTTTGACCTACAATTAAAGATGAAGTACTCAATAATACCAAATGTGTATCAGTGTAGAGCCTAAAAATACAGAGATTTATTTTCTTTGTCTTCCCCTCAGTTGGACCATTTGAATGTTTTGACCAATTTAATTTGGGTGTGTAGAGGGCAAAATATGAGGCTGATCCACGTGCACACAATTTCAGCTGGACTGTTAAAATAAAGAGAACATTGAGTGCCAGTGTGTATAGGCACTGTTTTAAAAATCTGATTACTTTTCTTTTTAGGGCATGTCATTTACATTTTTTGGGCGCACATGCTCTTTTAGTATGGATCCTGTGCAATGTTTTATAAATGAGACACAGAACAGGAGGATCCTGCTTTCTGTGGCTTCAGCAAGAAAACCGGACTGCCTCCTTATGAGTTCTCAGTCTTGAACATGTTTTTCCTTTTTTTTCTGCCTGAGTAGAAAGAGAGAGGGAGATACATGGTTTACTGACCAAACACTCTATAATACTGATGACTATTGGAACTATTCAACACTTTTGATAAGAATATATGATTTACAGCAGCCATAAGTCCAAATTGTACTCATGAATTGCACCTGTGAACATGCATAAGCAGTGATAGAAAAAACATCTGAAATTAAAACTTTTGTCTGTCAACTGATAACATTTTTATTTTCAGGCCCCAATTCCAAATTGGCAAAATACCTCTGGCATAGGGCTGGGCGATATGGATATCGTTTTTATCGCCCAGCCCTACTCTGGCACAAAATATTGAAATTAGGACAACTATGTAAAGAAATTACCAGCACAAGATTTGTGGAATGTTTAGATGAATATTTTATGTTTCTTAATTTCTTTCTTTCTAGTGCACTTTATTTTCCATCTGCCAGCAGATGCATGGTTTTGCAAACCATGGCTGTAAATGTAAATGCTGTAAATGCTTCCTCACTTTAATGTAATGCATGTTTATAGAATTGTACAGCTATAGAAATACAGAATTTAAGAGACAGGATACTGTGCCTTCTTTTATGACTTGCTTACTTTTAGACATTAGTAAGAGTAAGGCATTATCAAAATGTTTATTTTAATAACAATTGGTTTAATATTACTGAAAGTTTTGTTATTGTGCTTGAACAGAGTATCATGTTTGCTTTAGATGATTTCTCATCTTTTCTCACATCTTTTCCTCAGCTGACTTCACAATCTCCCTTGGATGATGCCATTGAGGAGGAGCATGATGGTATTCAGGTATGTTCACATTAGACTGAGGGCCATGTTTATAATCACTCACATGTTCTTAATTAATCGAGCATTATTATAGCATTGAAAGGGTTGCTATACATCTGCCTTTTTGTAAAGTCAAACTGAATTTGAATATTGTAAATAGAATGTTTGGTTTGTCTTTTTAGACACTAGCCTCATCAGACTCTTCATCGGCGGATGAATCAACAATGGCCAGTGATCTTGTGGACAGTGGAGAGCCAGCAGCAACAACAAAGGTGACACTACTGCATTGTAACATTAGCTTGTTATTTGGTTTTCAGCAGTTTTCCACAATATGGATAACATCAGTGTTATCATTTGGCATCATTTATAAAAACGTAATTCTAATTATCACTATTTTATGCTGTTCAGAAATAAACTCTTTATGTGTATTGTTTATTTCCATAATGTTATTATCCGTGATGAGGATCGAAGTGTGATTTATCATTATGGTAGTGAATGGAATTGGTCATAAATCATGCCCCCAAAACACCACTATCTCTATCTTCAAATAAACCAGTGTTACTTTTAAAGGTCTGTATTGCCTATTGTTTTATACAAGGTCAAAAATGCGTGTGAGGCTGTTATTTATACATACTAGAATGATTTTATCCTTTTTGTTTGTCAGACAAGAGCTCCTGTTACGTGTTCATCATCATCCTCAGCTTGTCAGAATTCGGAGGACTCTTCAGCGGATGACTCAAAAAGGAAGTCGTTAAGACAGAGAAAGGTATTTTCCTGCAATAATAAGTAAGGGTGTAACAGTATACAGAAGTCACAGTTTGACGCGTACCTCAACATGGGGATCACGGTTTAGAATGAGTTTGGTTCAACAATTTTTAACTGACAGTAGTGCAGTTATTCTTTTTCGACCTACTTAAAAATTTGATTTTTTAAATTTGATTTAAAAGACAATAAAACAAAGCACAAAATCTCAGAAATGTTTTTATTAAATAAATTTGGTAAATGTGCCTTATTTTTCCCATATACAGCTAAAAGAGAGAAAGTTGATGTAATAAAAGTGCAGTCCATCAACACAGTGCAACAACCTTTGCATTTTTGTTTCCTCAAGGCCCCTAGGTATAAGAAAAAATCCCCTGATGCATCTGATAACACAGACTATAATGACTCAGACTACGCTCCGGACTCTGAAGGAAGTTCCTCTGAGCTTGATGAGGACATAGAACTCCATCCAGTTGCAAAAAAGCCTCTGCTGTCTCTACGATATCCCCTTTTATCTTCAACAAGCCAAGCCATTGATTCTGAAACTCCTGTAAAAAAACCCACCACAGACAGCCCTAAGAAAAGGAACTCCAACACTCCAAGGAAGAGAAAGAGCTCATCTCCTCATTTGGAGAAGAGCAACTCGAACACTCCAAAGAAAAGCAAGAGTCCAACATCTTTCGGACTCAATCAAAGTATTCCCTCCCTCAAAGTCTCAAAGTCGTCGAGTATATAATAAAAGAAACTACTGTCTCTATTGCCTCAAGCCTTCTTCAAAAATTGCACGACACCTGGAAGCTGTGCACGGAAATGTAGAAGAGGTTGCCAGAGCATTTCTATAGCCGAAGAACTCAAAAGAGAGACGCAATGCGTTAAATATTCTGAGACGGCGTGGAAACTTTGCCTATAATGCTTGTGTTGTAAGTAAGGGAGCTGGAGAGCTCCAGGCCTGCTACAGACCTCGAAAAGCTAGATCTGCTTTTGATTTTATTCATTGTTTTCATTGTCAAGGACTCTATGCCAAGAGGACTCTGTGGAAGCACATGAAAATCTGTCCAGCCCGGGGAGAAACCGATGATGAATCCAGGACTGGGAAGCGGCGAGTTCGATCCAAATGTGCCCTTAAAACTGCTGTTGTTCATGAGATTAGTGAGGGCTTGAAGAGTGTGATTTCCTGCATGACCTATGATGAGGTCACTCGGACGATCCAAAATGACAAACTTCTACTGCAGTTTGGACAACACCTCTTTGATCTAAACGGGTCAAGAAAGAACAGACATGACTTAATAAGACAAAGACTTCGAGAACTTGGGCGACTGTTAGTAGTTGCTCAGAAGAAAACTCCTATACGGAAAGCAGAGGAACTCATCTACCCATCCAACTTCAGCAGTGTGATATCTGCAGTGAAAGAGTTGGCTGGGTACAACCCAGAGAACAACACATTTCTCACGCCTTCCTTAGCCCTAAAAGTTGGCCACAGTCTGGGTGTACTTTGCGAGCTAGTAGAGACTGATAATTTGTCCACAGTCAACAGAGACGACACCCTGGTGGAATATGCTCGTGAATTCAAGACCATTAAAAGTTTCAGATGGAAGGCACTGATAACCAGAGGCGCAACAACCACTATGAAAGAGCTGAAGTGGAATGCACCTCCAATTTTACCTTTCACTGAAGATGTCAAATGTTTGGACTCTCACATGGAGAAGGTTAAAGATGTTGCTGAAAGAATGCTGAAACTCTCTCCCTCTGCAAACAGCTATGCAACACTTGCCAAAGTGACATTGGCACAGGTGATCATTTTCAACAGAAGAAGAGAAGGAGAGGTGTCAAGGATGGAGTTTGCCACTTTCATGGCAAGGAAAAAGTCAGAACTCAACAAGGATATGGAGGCCTGTCTCACCCCTCTTGAGAAGAAGATGTGTGATTTCTTCACCAGAGTCGAAATCCGGGGAAAACGAGGAAGAGGAGTCCCTGTGCTGCTAAAGCCATCAATGCTCTCAGCCATGGAGCTCCTAGCTCAAACTCGTGAGTTGTGTGGAGTCCTCAAAGAGAACATTTACATGTTTGCTAGACCAGGTGCTTTGTCTGCTTACAGAGGGGGAGAATGCATCCAAAAGTTTGCAAGGGAGAGTGGTGCTAAAAATCCAGAGGTCTTAACATCAACAAGGCTGCGAAAGCACATCGCTACAATGTCACAGGTACTCAATCTTCAAGAAAATGAATCAGACCAACTTGCAGACTTTCTGGGTCATGACATTCGTGTGCACAGGCAGTATTACCGCCTGCCACAGGGAACACTACAGCTCGCCAAAATGAGCAAAGTGCTTTTGGCGATGGAGAAGGGGACCCTCTCAAAGTATAAAGGTCAAGCCCTTGACGACATTGAGATTGACCCTGAAGGTATGGATGTGTGTATATTAGTACAATTATATTAAGGTTAGATGTAAGCCATGGCTATTGTCTCATGAGAAATGCCTCATCACTGCTCTGTATTTTTCCTCATTGGCAAATGTGTATAATCATGTTATGTATAATATTAATATACAAAACTACTTGTGTAAATGTGTAATTTAAGTAATGCAGGAAGTCCATTCTGAGTTTAAATCTTAAGGCTACTATTCCTAAGGTTTTTTTTTTTTTTTGCTTTTCTTACATTGTCACTTCAGAAAGAGTTGAGTGTTCACAAGAACCAGACGTATCAAGTGATGAGGATGAGCCTGCCACCGTCAACTCAGCCACAGAGACCACAGCTGAAGATGATCATGAGGCAGAGGTGACATCTGCACTTCTCCCCACTTCTTCTGATGCCACTCTCAATCAAGGTAAAATTCAGATAGGATTCATGTTTTATACTAAGTGACAGTAATGTATCCAGTCAAACCCCAAAGTTGGGTATGATGACAGAATCTGCACTGTACTCAGTCAGTACATGCTGTAGCAGTCCTATAGCAGGTTGTTGTATTGGATAATTAGTAAAAGTAGTTAACATACCTCATTCATATTATGCTCAGGTAAGTTTTAATTAATTTACTTGTAATTTAAAATCACAAACTATGATGCCTTTTCGTTTTAAAACTTAAAAACTAGTGTAATAAAACCTGCTATTTATGGTCTTCCATTGTTTGTCACTTGACCTCTGTTGTCCTTGCACATTTAACATTGGTACTGACAGAAGGGTAACTTGACATCCCCTTTTCTCTTTTCTTTACAGACAGAGATAACTCTAAACGTAAGTGGGATGACAGTGAGGTGCGTGCTGTTGAAAGACACATGATGCGCTTCATACACGCTTGCAAGGTACCGCAGAAGATTGACTGTCTTCGGTGTATCAATGCAGAGCCCAATGCACTGAGAGACCGCAACTGGACTGGTGTAAAAAATTACGTCAGAAATCGAATCACTGCCTTGAAGAGAAAGGCTTGTGCTAAACAATAAGAACATTATTTGTTGCTTTTCAGATCATTGTTAAGGTCATATTTCTCTTTTGGAAGTAATAGACTCAGCTTGTTACTGAGCTAATGGGCAAAATCTTGAACTCTTCTGTTGTTAAAGTGTACCCTGGTAAAGTATACTTGTTTGATGTATACTGTAAGTTGAAGCATACCTGTTATTTGAACCTGTTTCGGTTTACAGAATAGTAGCACTTTGAGACTGGCCCTTCCTGTTACTTAAATGGCCAATTATGTAGCCATTAGTATGTTTGTAATGGCATTAATATGTTGTATGCCACAGAAATTGTTGCTCTGAGCTTTGTAGTCAGCTGTTGCAACTACTAACTACTGTACTGTCAGCCTGTCACTGTTAGTAAACACATTTTGACAGCATACCTTATTTTGTTGGGTGATTTATTTTCATGCAGATTTGATTGTGGTGCCAATGTGGCTAATATATTCAGTCTAGATCTTATTTAGAACAAGGTGTTTCCTACAAAATTTTGTTGAAACCCAACTGATGTGGCTAGGATAGTCCTGTCGATATAAAACTTGTTAGTATGGCAAGGGTTGACCATTAGTTTAGCCATCGTCTTTCAGTTGTTTTCGTTTATATTGAATAAGTTAAATAAGAGTAAGTTAATGCATTTCTTTAGATATGTCAAGAGCTACTCAGGAACAGTGTTGAGACTGAATTTGAAGGTTGAATATTCTCATAACCAAACATAGCAAACATACACGTTAAAATTACTTTCATAGATTTTTGTCCCCAAAGGAATTTGAGGCACCTAAAAGTGATTTTTGTGAGTTTGTGTATCTGTGTACAGTTGAAGCCCCCAAAATTGACATTAAAATTATTTGTCCTCAATCTCAAGGTAAAAATTTATTTGGACAAAAGTTGTTTGAAACTAAAATCTTAGGTGATTTTCATAATCCGGGTAGTCCCAGTGATGCATCCTACCTGCTGGCATCTCTCTAAACCATTCAGAAAGTAGTGTTCTCAAAAGTAGGGTGTTAAAGTGTGCGCCCCCAAAGAGGGCTTAAGTAAGTATGTGTGTGTGTGTGTGTGTGTGGCGGAGGCTTGCTCAGCGGCTCAACAGTCTCTCCCAATAACATGCGGTGTGTGTACGTGTGTGTGTGTGTGTGTGTGTGTGTGTGTGTGGCGGAGGCTTGCTCAGCGGCTCAACAGTCTCTCCCAATAACATGCGGTGTGTGTACGTGTGTGTGTGTGTGTGTGTGTGTGTGTGGCGGAGGCTTGCTCAGCGGCTCAACAGTCTCTCCCAATAACATGCGGTGTGTGTACGTGTGTGTGTGTGTGTGTGTGTGTGTGGCGGAGGCTTGCTCAGCGGCTCAACAGTCTCTCCCAATAACATGCGGTGTGTGTACGTACATCATTCACAGAGTCTATTTTTCAGCACCTGGACCTTCTTTGAAAGCACGGTGCCTTCAAGCTCCATCACAACTTTCTGGATCACTTCAAAAGTGTACTTGAGTTCATCTGGGTAGTTAAGGTTCAGTGCATAAATCAACCCAAACAATATGGCCACAGCCAATGCCACGTTGTTCAGACCTTCCACTACCTGTTGCCCTTCCACGATGATGCCGATGTCATCCGGTGTGCTGGTGGCATCCTGTTTGACAACGTAGATCCCTACCGTTGTCTCCTCAATCCCTTCTTGTAAGCGGACTTCGTCTTCTGCCTGCAGAGGGAACAGTCAAATGAAAGAGAAGATCAAACAAAAGAACAGAACAGTTGGTTAGACTTAGAATTTGATGGTGGTGGTAAGTATTTGTTAAAAAGTTAACATTTGTGACTGGGAAGCATGGATTCTGGAAATGAACTACTAAAAATATTACACTGTGCACCTTTAAGCAACAGATTCAGACATAACTGTTACAATTTTGTTGACAGTAAGGTTAAAAACATAGTCGCGCGAGAGAGAGAGAGAGAGAATTAGACAGTGTGGGAGAGAGTGAAAGAGCGAGCGAGAGGGGACAGAAAGACAGAGAGGAAAAAAGAGAGACGTATGAGACAGAGGGGGCAGAGAGAACACCATCACCTTGTAACACTGCTTTTACTCACCACAAACTCGCGAAATAGACATTCTGGATCTTCATTGAGGTACACACACAACGCCTTCAGGATGCATTCACGCCCTTCATCAACGTCATCGTCCACAGTAACATCCTGCACCTGCATCAAGGAAGGATTAAATATTTCATAGAATTAAAACAAGCAATTCTGTGTCAACACCGATCAGTGCACTCTCTAAATTCTAAAATGCTCTTACTTCAGTCATGGCAGCCAAAATGCTGTCCAGGCGCTTGCCTATCTGTCCTCCTCTGTTTTTGAACAGCTTCAGAAGCTTGTCAGACAGCATATCCAGCTGGGACAGGAATCTCGACTGCAGGGGCATTGTTGTTATTCTCTTGAATTCGGCATTTATCTGAAGAGACACAAAAGAGAAAATCACTATGAACATGAACTGATGCAACAATAATATGCAAACAAGGACTTTGTTTCCATTGCATCGCAGGTATTCAATATTTATATTATAATGCCATGCTATGCTAAGTTCATATAGGACATACCTCGTCAACTTCAAAAAGCGCTGGCCACCTTTCTTGGAAGTCTTGAATCATTGGAGTGTCCCGCACCACCTCATACCTCCTAGATGCGAAAGTCTTCTCCATTTTAATTCTTATGGCTTCTCTGTTGTCTCGTCTCTTTACGTCTGAAAGAAGCTCCCTTCTCAGGTCCTCAAGACTTTTTTCGCTCTCTCCAGTTGGATATGGGGGACAGTAATTCACTTCTGATCTCTTTGGTTTTTTAATTCCTAAGGCGGCATTTGCTCTTCCCCTTGGTTTGTTCTGGATCGAGTTGATCAGCACCTCACGGCAGCCTAGCTTCCTTAAGTGTGTCCGGTATATTGCCAATTTGTTTTTTAAACTCATCTTCCATCCAGCATATCCTGACATGGACCCTTTTTCGGACAGGCAAGGATGTTTGGCGATGAGGGCCTTCCCGACATCATCCCATTGCTTGTTGGACACATACAGCTTGTATTTGACCACCTCCTGTATTAGTCCTTCCAATATGCTCGATCGAAGCTTGGAATCAGGTAGGAAAGGGCCCCCCCCCCTCTCGGTGAGCTGTATTCCCCCGCTCCAGTTTCAACTCTGCATCATAGACAAATTGGGGAACAGAAAAGATGGTTGGCCAAACCGGTCTTGAACAGGATTCATCTGATTCAGGTGTTGAGAGTATGTTGGTGTCGACAGTGCCCCTAGAGGAAGAGGGAGATACTGCAACATCGACCAAAACTGAGGTGGAAGAACTGTAGCTACACTGGGTTGGGAGGCTGCTGCTAAGGGAATCACTCTGATGGTGCCTCGATCCTTCACTTCCTCCATGGAGGTGATGTTCATGAAGTCGTTTCCGAAGAGACAGTCCATAAACTGGAGTCTGAAAGAGGAGGTGAGGCCACATTGTCTCTGTACCTCACAAACAAGCTCATCCACAGTTCCTGGCAGTCCGTTTTGGAAGGACAATCTTTGGCTGCTGTCATCACCCAAAATGACTTTCAGAAAGGCTGGGGAGCACATTCCTCTACTCCTCTTGTTCTATGGGGAAGATCAACAAAATAATATGATTAGTAATCATTAGACTTGTAGTCAAGACCGCCTAAACCGAGACCAAGACACTACCAAGACCAGAGGGTATCAAGACCGAGACCAAGACGAGACCAAGGCCAAGACAGACTGAGTCAAGACCAAGACAAAGTCGAGACGAGACCGAGACGAGACCGAGACGAGACCGAGACCGACACCAAAAAAAAAAAAAAAAAAAAAACAGCTAGTGAACTAGTGTTACACCATAACTTGCATCAATTGAATAAAAGCAGCATACTGGGGTAAGAGGTTCAGTCCCAGTTTAAATTCAATTTAAGAAGGTATTATGTCAACTACAGACAGAACAATGCAGAGATTTGTACTCCAAGTACCTACAACATAGGGGGAAAAGAATCTGTAAGTCATCTGTTTCTATTCAACCACAACAAACTACTGAATCTTACAAATGCAGTAATTTTAAATCTATCAATGAGTGCAGGTCTTTACATACAAAATAACCTCATCCAATCCAGTGTGACACATTAACATAAAATTATTTTTTCACATTGCATTAAGCCTCCTTATGTGTCAGCCAGCAATCAGACACAGGTAATGACAAGAAATGAAAGAAAAATATATACATATTCAAAAAAGTCTAAAGTTACTATACAATAGAATTGTGTCCCATAGTAGATAGATAGAAAGAGAAAGATAGATAAATACATTACTCTATCTATCCATCCATCCATCCACCTATCTACCTATCTAATAATAACATGCTGTTGTTGCCCTACACGCTGGACTGGTTACAGTTAACACAGGACAAGACGCCTAACCACCATAACCACGTCAAACATGATTGTACATTTTGTAGAATGGGTGTCAGTTGCAATTATGCTCAGGTCAACTCAAACTCAAGATTCATGACGAGACAGTGGTAGAGGAGTTGCGGCGTGTGAATCAAACTCGTTGCAAGGAGTTTCAAGCTGTCGCTAAACAATCAACATGTCAAATTGTACTTTCTCCTTCATAAGTGTCTCTGGTTTTAGGACGTTTTTACCTCACAGCTTTTATGACACAATGTCAGTCGAAAACAGCTGCTCTGATATCTGGCTTCATCGGCGAGAATGCCGCTAGTGCTAACCTAGCAATGTCGAGGCACCCATGGCTCATCCTTCCTTGCGTGTCAGCAACCATTTTATGCCAAAATCAACAACAAACCACATGGTACCAGGCCTTAAAGTGCTCACTGACACGGTTTTGATACACAGTATTTCTACTCAATGAATTTGCCAAAATATCTAACGTTGGTGAAAAATGTTAAGTAGCCAAGAGCCACTGATAAGTTAACTACCTGTACTTAGCATTTAGTTACACTCTCAGCCAAAAATGTTTCAGTAAGTCTGCAAAGAACTGAAGCTTGCAAAAAAATATCCGTCCCTAAATAATTTATACCGCGCGTGTAAGAAGAGCATGTCATGATAAATAATACTAGCACATGCATGATCTGGTCATGTAATATTGGTACGGATAAAGAGTTTGGAGCCAGTACCGACTAGCTAGCTTACCTCTCCGGGTGTCTCCGCTCCAGGTGTCTGGTGAACGTTGATGTGGTCCCGGCCCGGCTGTTTCGGTGAGAGACACTTTGCAAAACTGCAAATGTCTTTATGGTCCGTAAATGCAAATTTGATGATGCCGGAATTTGCTGACATTATTGTTAGGCTACTAGGTCTGACTGAGACTGAGCTACAACGTAAACGTAAAGTTTTGCACTGGCTCTACACTTGCGTCTTTTGATTGGATGAGCGCCAGTTTTTAATCACAACAAAATACACGCATGTCATTGATTGGTTGCATTTGAAAGGCGTGAAAGGTGAAATAATTTAATGTTGCATTATCGAATGTTATGTTTTGTATCATGGACATTATTTGTTGCAAATCTCCCGAGAACAAGACAAGACCGAGGGATCCGAGACCAAGACAAGACCAAGACCAAAGACGGTCGAGACTGGGACAAGACCGAGAACACGTAAAAGTGGTCTCGAGACCGGTCTCGAGACCAAGACCGGTCTCGAGACATCCAACTCTAGTAATCATATATTACATTGCAGTAAGTCAAACTCAAATATTTTCAGGCACAGAGCCCAAATGCAGGCATGCAATAACAAACAAAAACAGGCAAGGACTAACATATTACGATACTTACAACACTTCACATGTTTATCATCAGCAACATTGCACATGCATACTTTTACCATATCAACACAACATTCAACTCAATCTTTGATATGACCGACCATAGAGGTAGAACATTAGACAAGAGGTGACCCCGCCCCCCTTTTCATGGCAATCCTTGGCAGGAATTTTTTGGAGAACTGAGAAATGGAAATGAATGGAGGAGGCTCACGTCTGTCAAAAAATGGCTTAATACTGTGAAAATGTCCATCAACACACTATACAAGGACAATAGTTGAAGTGTGGTACTAAATATGTACATAATTAATATAATTTGAATTTTTAATGTATTTATTGACTCATATGATTTAAGTAGATATTTCAAATCTGGTCTTTGATTAACGTGTTACTTCATATTCACACAGTAGTTTCAGTCAATTTTTTTGACAGGGGTGGCCGTGTTCTCCATTGACTTACATTGACTGAAGGTACCTACACTATCTATAGAAGATGGGAGGCACGATGTGCCATTTCCAAGTGCTGTCACGAATTGATGAGTCACCTCTAGTCTTATGTTCTTCTACCTCTATGTGACTGACTAAAAGGTGCACTGTGTAGGATGTGGCCAGAGTAGGTATTGCAACTACCTTGTTCATTGAAACTATGCTGCGTATTGCCAAATATGATCTTTTCATAAATAGTTACAATATTTACTAAGTAATAAACCAATATTTACAAGTATGACCAAAGTACAGCCATTTTTGCAGCTACAAATGTCTTTTTCTTGATATTGAAAATGGCGGAACATTGAGAAGATCCCCCTTTTCATGTATGAAAAGTACAATTTTCCCAGTCATAATGAATACGTAGAATTTGATGGTGATGGTAAATGTTAAAGTAACACTTGTGAATGGGTAGCAAGAATTCTGGAAATGAACTACTAAAAATATTACACAGTGCACCTTTAAATGACAACTGCACTATTTTGAACATTAAGCCCCATTTCTGAGTGGTCTGAATGTTTTAGAGTCCCCCTCACCATTTTTTTCCATGTTTGCTGCAGTCTCCATTATTTGCCTCATGTGTCTTGTTTCAATTAGCTTTACAATGGCCGTCTAACAAGTTTGAAGGCGAAATATGGCTTGTCATTTTTTAATGGCCATTTTGTGAAAGAAAGTTTAAGTGAAAGTGAAACTTAATTTACAAAATGCTTTATAAAACACGACAGAAGCCATATTTCACTACAAAAATTGTAAAGGAACACCAGTGAATACTGCTGAATACTTGGTGAGTTGCACATTCAGAGTTGCACATGCCCATAAACGGCCATTCTAAAGCTAGTTGAGATAAAATCCAAATTACAGAGACTGCAGAAAACATGAAATTAACAGTAAGGGGGACTCAAAAATATTGCAGACAACTGAGAAAATGGCCTTAATGTTCAAAATAGTGCAGTTGTCCTTTAACAACTTGTATTTCAACTGACCTTTTATAATGATGTGCCTTTTTAAGGTCACCATACGAATTGGTCCGATCTTATAGTCAGTCAAAGGATAATTATCAGCAAGTTCCTCCACTGCCAGAAACTTTAATTGTTTCGATGGTGATGAAGTCAGTTCAAAGGCTCTGTAGTGGTCCCTATACCACCCACACAGTAACTTAACTATAAGGAACAACTCCCCTTCAACAACACACATCTGAATGATTTCAGCGAACTCCGGCAATCCACTTACTGATCCATAGGCGACTACCATACCCTTGCTGTAGGTAATTCCATCTTTTGATGCATTACGGGCAAGACACACATCAAATATATTTGGGTATTTTGACCGTACAGATTGAACCACATCCTCTCTCAGTACATCAACTGGTACAGTAGACGCACCAGAGACATTAAGGCAATGTTTTCCATATGATGGAGAGTTGATATGGAACGCAATCATGAATTGATGCTTTGATGCCAAAGTAAGAGGTATATTCCTGTAGCAACTTGTATGCTTCACAATGTTTTTGAAAAACCCATGCTTCGATTCAAAACGCATAGTCCAAAGTTGAACTAAAGGGCCAAAACATCTTATGAGGTAGGGATAGTGCTCGAGAAAATTATGCTTTGGTATAATCCTGACATCTGGAAAGAGCTCCTGGTATTTCTGTCTGTGATCAAGTATCTTCACCTCAAGATATGCAATAGAGTCATCTGTATGCACAGGGGCAACAACTAACTCTACAATGTCCTTCAAATCCATCAAAACACGCCATGCTGGTTCATCTTCAGGTACTTGAATATCAATCAGAAATGGCAGAAATCTAATCAAAGCCCAATTTTCATGTGCATTTCCTCCTATACTTTTACGAGCTAATTGACTTTTTAGCACAACATGAGGTTTGTTTGTTTTGTCCGACCATTTGTAGGGAAATTCCAGCATAGCTTTATTGAACTCATCCAATGTAAACAACTTCTTTGAGATCAGTACCGATAAACAACGAGCAATCTCAACTGGAACAATACCCTCAAACACATCGTGAGCAACATCAGGAGGAAAGCCAGATTCAATGTTAAAATGGGACAACGTTCTTGTTAATACACACTCACGTTTCACGCCAAAGCAATGAGCATTATCCTCAAGAGCCGCTTTTGCATGCAACGCATAACTCTCTCTAGTTCTAAGATCAAAAGCACCAGATGCAACACAGTTAGACCGAATATCACAACCCTTTACAAGGCAAAACCGACAGAAGTAATCGCCTGAAAAACTTTCAGTGAGGCCTGCAATTTCATGCGCCCCCAAGTTATCTGCTAGAACACACTGCACAGTTCCTCTTAGAGTTTTTCCTAACAACGGAATATACACACCATCATTCTCCAGAGGTTTTAGATCCTGCAAAAGTGGTTCTAACACTTTCTCATAGCCGTAACTTTTCACGTCAACACTTTTGCAAAGTATAGCCAGGAAAATAAATGGCAAAGACGAATGAAGCCCAGGTGGAAGGTTACCTAACCCCCAATACACACCACAAAGCTTGTGTTTCTTACGTGAGGTGCCCAAAGGATTACAGGTCTCAAAACAATCTACATAAAGGCGCAAAGATATTCGTAATTCCTCAGCATTCAAAAAGCTGTTGTCTTTGAAATACAAAGCATCTTGAGGGGACCTCAATTCAAATGAAGGATTAAGTTCAATATCCTGTCGTCCTCTGTGGTTTTTAAGGACCTCGTCAAGAACGACTTTGCAGTTTAGTATTTGCTGCAAAGATTTTAAAAGTGGAACAAATTGAAATGTGTGTTTGTTTTTACGATCAAGTATATAGGTAATTGGCTCAACAACACCAAACTTTTGCTTGAAATATTGTCTGTGTTGATATGAACTGCTAAGAGGGCCACCTTTTTCAATTGCTCTAGGAACTGAACTAGATGAGCAAACTGCTGTGGCGATTTCAGCTCTGACTGCCTCAGCAACCTCAATGTTGTGACGCTGTAAAATCTCACATATAACGCTCTCAGCTGCTTGAACTGGTGCCGTGCTTAATAAGTAGGAGAGTTCTTGCAAAAATTCATCAATATGAGTACTTGGCACATGCACTAAATACTCTAACTTCAACAAGGCTGCTGCAAGCTGCTGCTCAACTAGATCTGGGACAATTTCAAATTGGGTCTCCCCATCAATGTCTTCAGAGTCACCTTCCAAAAAACACTCTTGGTCATCAGCAGTTAAATCAAGTAATGGTGATGTGAATGTGGTAACGATGCCTGGTATGAAATCAGTCAGGGTGTGAGGTGTGTGTCTACGGCTTTTGTGAGATTTAAAAGTTCCATAAATACAGGTCTTCAAACTACAGCCAACAAACATACATGGGACATTTTCATTTATTTTCAAATGTGTGTTAATATGAAGAAAAAACTCCCGTTCACTACCTAAACCTTTGCATTTACATAGTGGTACATGACAGCTGAAAACAACACGTTTTTGGTTCTGTTGAACTGTTGAATGCACTCTACTATGATGCAAAATTAAAGCATTCCAAGTCTTAAAGGTGCATGGACATTCTGCAGAAGTGCAAGGGTACCTTGCAGTGCGACCAAAGTGTGGATGTATACGCTTATAATGGGTCAGCAAGTCGTGCCTGGTTGGAACTAATACTGAGCACCCCTTACACCTCCACATTCACCTAGAGAGAGAGAGAGAGAGAGAGAGAATAAATGCACAGGGATATAACTTTTGGAAATGTGTTGGATTTTTCTTTGTTCTAGTTTTCATTGTCAAATAGCCAGATATTCATTTTTAACAGCCAGATCAATTAAGACTTTTCAGGTACATTTCAGACACATGCTGAAAATGAAAACTTGCCAAAGTATCTAAAACTCAATAACCTTCATTTCCTCCGGCATCATATTGACATATGCTAATAAAAGTAAAATTATTTAAAAGGATCCAAATACTCACCCTTACTACAGAGCCTTGCAGTGTGACCAAAGTGTGGATGTTTGCGCTCACAATGTGTCAGCAAGTCGTGCCTGATTGAAACTAGAGAACTGAGTAGCCCTTCCACCGCCACATTTACCTGGAGAGAGAGAGGGGGGGAGGGGGGGGGGGTTAGGAAGTTACGGTTACTGCGGCACACGTTATATTGAGCTACAGTGGTAATTGTAATAATCCGACATTATCCCCTCTTCATTCCCATCTCAAGCAAGAAAACTGTACTGCACTGATGTTTTACAGCCATACCAAGCAAGAACGCAGTAACTGCTATTTGGTCAAAATTCACGGAAAAGGGCAAAAAAAGTAAGTTACTGCAGTGTTTTGGTTTTAGGAGGTTACATCTTACAAGCCAAAAGCAGTAAATCACGTGTAGTTACTGCACTTTCCATTGAAGCAGTGGTTTGGCGGTAGTACCAGCTAAGAACGCAGTAACTACATTTTTGGCACGTTTCAGATTTTAAACGTGAACTCTGGCAGCTTAAACGATAAGAAATATGATGGCATAAAACTTGTGTTAACTGCATGCTTCAGACTGTTTGCTTGCATGCCCAATATCCACCTGCTGCACCATGATAACCAAGCAAGACCGAGCTGTAGCGAGACCGAGTGGAAATAATATGTTAACTCAGTTTCCCCATTTGTGTATTCAGTACATTCACACAATAAATCCATAATTGTTTAAATAACAAAAGTTATGTGCATTTAGCTGCTAACAGACATAAGTACCGTTAAGACATGCATGTCCTTGACAATTGCGCGCCAGTTAGCTAGCAATGCTAACACTGGTGAACGTTAATTTTAGCTAGCCTTTTTAGCACTATTAACATGTGCTTACCTCATTACACAACATGAGGCAATGAATGTTCCCTCGAACCAAACTCAACATTTCTGAAAGAGTAATTGTAATTGTACCATACAAATAAGTTATTCACTCGTTCTTGACGCTATCCGACATGCATGTCCTTGACAATTATGCGCCAATTAGCTAGCCATGCCAACACTGAACGTTAATTTTAGCCTGCCAGCCTTCCTCATAACGCATGCTTCCCTAATTACACAATATAGGGCACAGAACCTAAATGTTCCCTGGAACTCAATTTAACCTTAATATTTCATTAAGATTTTAGTAATTTACCTTGCAAATAAGTCCTTAACTTGACTTTCAATGTCCGACATGTAAACGTACTTCCCGCCGCCACAGACGTCTCTCTGACTCCTCTTGACCATGCAGATGAAAAAGGGCAATATAGTGGACGTCCACTAGCTGATATACTGAAGGCTGAATTTCAACCACGTGTGCAGAATCAGAGTGGGCGGAGATTTAAAGAAATAATAACCATTTCATTTCTTCTCAACATGAATTTATCTCGAAACTTGTTCAGCCCCCATGAACATAATAGTTCTACATGATTTATACATGTTTGTTGAAGGAACATGAAACAAATATTTTCAATACAGTAGATAATTACTTGTACATTCAACAACCCCTGATTTCCATTTTTTTCAGTGTAGTATAGTAGAGATAGTATTTTTAAAAATCCTGTAAGCCTATTTACTGTCCATGATGTGAAATACTTTCCCGACAGTGGAATGTTTGTACTTCACCGGTCTGTAGCCCATTCGCTGTGTGTTTTTGTTTATTATTACTTATTTATTTTTTTTACTTGTGCCTTACTGTATCTATTACTTTTTAATATGCCATGTACATACTCCATTCGCCTTTGCTCTTTTACAACTTTTGACCCTTACACTTGATGTTGTACCATGCACATATATTCCATGTTGTTTACTTGTTGCAGATCCGGATTAAATGGAGTAGCTCTCCATCCCTGGTCTCAGTGACATCTAATACTGAAATGATGGATAGACAACATTAGGTTATGTATGGTGTTGCAAGAATTACTTACTTAAAAAAAAAAAAAATGTTTGAGGCTCAGGACAGTGGTATATTTAAAAAACAAACAAAAAAAAAATTCTGTACAATCAGTGACCTAATTCTAGTTCCGACTGGCCCATGACAAGAAGCATTTTTTTGGTTGGTCTGTGAACCAGGATTTTTTTTACTTTGTCGAGCGGTGTATGTGTGTATATATATATATATATATATATATAATTTTTTTCTTTTTTTGGTCTTGTTTTCTTAATTTCAACATCAATGACCCATGTGCAACCACTTGACACCTTAATTTTCCTTCGAGGATCAATAAAGTTACTCTACTGTACATAACATTGTCTGTCTGGGTCTTATTCCTACATCCCTCAATAGCAGTGTTCTGAGCAAACCTGAACACAACATGGACAAAGGCAAAGCACAGCAAGGATGACATCTAGAGCGAGTACTGTCATGCTTTGCCATTTATTATAACTGTATGTACAGACACTATTAGTAACAAATTACTTTACTGTATAGCACAACTCGTAGGCCAACAAGGCGTGAAGCTCACATTTATTACCAAAACATAGAAAATGAAAGCAATAGGCCTATTGGGGAAAAAAAAAGAAACATAAAGGAAGGCAATGTAAAATTCAAGACAGAAATAAAATGTGGGGTATTCTGACTGGGTCGGATTTGTAAAACGCCGCCTGTAAAATGGCCCTTTGAGGTACTACAAATAACCACAAGAGGGCGCTTCTTGCCTGGAGAGAATGCAGAAGAAGGCAGTCCATCTAGGAAGCTAGAACTTCCAACTCCTCAACAACGTGGAGGTGAAAGCCGCTCTGGTTCTTTCTGGATTTTTCCGCTCCCCAGGTATGCAGGTGTTGCGAAACTATGGGAAACTTTGTTTAAGACGTTGTGCAACGATGTCGTTTGTCGTGTTTTTGTCAGTTGCTAATGTGTGGATTTGCAACGGGGAAACATTGGCTATAGTCACGAGTGGAAGCTAGCATGCTGAGTTCCTAGCTAGCATAGAGGATTCATGTTTATCTTCCATATTCTTTGTAGCTCTGATGGGGCAATAATTAATGTAAAGTGTCTGGGGTCTGCTATGTCTGTGCCCACAGGGATGTTGAAGTGTCGGAACTACAGTTGTACACAATACAATAGCAGTGTCTTTACAAAGGTGAGTTAATGTCCAAATTCTTCAAGTAAAAACACACTGGGGACAATGAATTTTGTTTTTTTCAATTTTATTGCTTTGAAATAAAATGTGCAATGTCATCATATTTTACAGAGAGCGAAGACATGCATGACCATAAAAATGCAGTGTTGACATCTGTGTTTGGACACTCAAAAATGTTCTGTACTAAGAAATTCTTGAAAATTCAACTTTCATATTACATACTAAACTAATATTTTGTTTCACAACCATGGTTTCTAATAACATGGTTTCACATCTGTGGTGCATGGAGTTGACCAACGGCAACCGTTTTTAGTTACACACTGTTAACAGCTGTTCAAATCAAATCAAATCAAACTTTATTTATATAGCACCTTTCATACTAAAGAAAAAAGCAACACAAAGTGCTTTACATAATAAAATCAGTAATAAAATCAATTCAATTCATAAACTCACACACAACATCACACCGACAACCACACTGCACACATACTACCCCCCCACCACCCCCAACATGAGCAATATCAACAACAATCAACAACAATCAACATTAAAATCAACATTAAAATCAACATTAAAATCTGGCTTGACGCTGAAGCGAGGAAACGGTATCTTGGGGATCTGTCCACACCGGGAGCCAGCCCACCAATGACCACAGAGGCCACCACCACGGGGAACCGCCCTGATCAGGGCAGGCCGGCATCCACACCACAGCCAGAGCTGCAGTGCAGGATCCCCCAGCCACCTCGAACCAGGGCGGTCCCCACAATAATGACCCCACAGACCGAGCGGGCATAGTCTCCGGTGTGGAAGATCCCCATGAGGAAAAACACTGGATAAATAAGTATATAGTAAAATAATTTAACAAAAAATAATAATATATAAAAATAATAAATAAATAAATAAATGAAATAAAATTCAGCTGTAAGCTAAACTAAAAAGGTGGGTCTTGAGCCTCTTTTTAAAAACTTCAACAGTCTCTGCAGCCCTGAGGTTCTCTGGCAGGCTGTTCCACAAATGAGGTCCATAATAGTGGAACGACGTCTCACCATAAGTTTTTGTTCGAACCTTAGGAACAACTAAAAGGCCGGTACCAGAGGACCTCAGGGTCCGCGAGGGCTCATAATTTAAAAGCAGATCAGATAGATAAGAAGGCCCAAGACCATTAAGACATTTATAAACAACTAAAAGAACCTTAAAATCAACCCTGAAACGCACGGGGAGCCAATGCAGCGTTTTTAAAACTGGTGTAATGTGTTCCCGCCCTCTGGTCTTGGTCAGCACACGTGCAGCTGAATTCTGTATTAATTGTAGGTAATGAATACTTTTTTTGGGAAGACCAGAAAGCAGGGCATTACAATAATCTATTCTACTAGAAATAAAAGCATGCATCAGCACCTCCGTGCTGGCAAAAGAGAGAAATGGGCGGACTCTGGCAATATTTTTAAGATGATAAAATCCTGTCTTTGTTACATTTCTAATATGTTGGATAAAATCCAGCTCAGAGTCAAAAAGAACACCCAGATTTTTTACATGTTGAGAAGATTTAAAATTTTGTAGTTTGGGTAAAATTATCTCTCTCTTGTCTTCAGGACCAATAATTAAAACTTCAGTCTTGCCCTGGTTGAGCTGTAAGAAATTCTCTGCCATCCATGACTTTATATCTAAAATACAGTTTAAAAGAACGTTAACTGGTTCTAGGTCATCAGGAGACACGGCAATGTAAAGCTGTGTATCATCAGCATAGCTGTGAAAACTAATGCCATGTCTCCTGACGACATCCCCAAGTGGCAACATGTACAGATTAAAAAGCAATGGGCCTAAAATTGATCCTTGGGGAACCCCACACTTGATTTTATGGATTCTTGAGGAGCATGTATCCATACTTATAAAAAACTGTCGATCCGTGAGATAGGAATAAAACCATTTAAGAACAGTGCCAGAGACACCCACCAGGCTTCTAAGTCTGTTTAATAAAATGTGGTGATCTACTGTATCAAAAGCTGCACTAAGATCCAGCAGCACCAGGACTGAAAGCTTCTGTGAGTCCATGTTACATCTGAGATCATTTACAATCTTTAAAAGGGCTGTCTCTGTACTGTGGTTCTTCCTAAAACCAGACTGATGTTTCTCAAAAATATTGTGTTTGTTTAAAAACTCATTTAATTGGATAAAAACAACTTTTTCTATCATTTTACTTAAAAACGGTAAGTTGGATACAGGTCGGTAATTATCAAGAATCTTGTGATCTAAATTGCTCTTCTTCAGAAGGGGCCTCACCACTGCAGTTTTACAGGCAGATGGGAAAACACCCGTCTGAAGAGAGCAATTTACAATATTTAAAAGCTCACACTCGAAGAAACCATAAAATGTCTTTAAAAGAGATGTGGGAATGGGATCTAAAAGGCAGGTTGTTGGGTTTAGTTGGGAGAAAACTCGACCAAGCATCTTGGCATCAACCAGGACAAAACTATCCAGTGTTTCCTCGGGTAAAAACAATGCTTCAGAAATGTTAAAATCAACATTTTGTTGAGATAAAAGGCTGGATCTAATAGCATTGATCTTACTTCTGAAGTGGTCTGCAAAGTCCTCACATGCAGTGTCTGATGCTGGGATGGAGGACTTGTTAAAATCTGTGTTTATTAAAAGATCGAATGTTTTGAAAAGGAATTTAGGATTATTTTTGTTCTGTGTAATAAGATTTGAAAAATGGAGGGTTCTTGCCTGTTTTACTGCACTATTGTAATTTTTTTGTTGTTCCTGAAAAATCTGTAAGTGAATGGTTAATTTTGTTTTCCTCCATTTTCTTTCTGCTCTCCTGCAGTTCCTTTTCATTTGTTTGATTCGCTCATTTCTCCACGGTGGTATGGTTTTAACTTTTACGGATTTTGTTTTAAGTGGAGCTGCAGCATCAATGGCTGACTTCAGTTTGCTGTTAAAATAATCAACAATAAAATCACACGATGCAGGTAAAAACTGTGCAGGGGTATGATGTAAAATGTCAATAAAATCTGCAGCCACTTCAGAAGTAATCCACCGCTTCCTCACGGTTCTCACCGGGGCCTCCTGTTGGATAAAACTGGTGACATTAAAAAACACACAGTAGTGGTCTGACACAGCCAGGTCAACAACAGAGGACACACCAGTGGAAAGGCCATAGGTTATGACCAAATCTAGGGTGTGTCCTCTGTTGTGAGTAGGCTGTGTGACGTGTTGTTTAAAATCCATGCTGTTCAATAGGTTTAAAAACTCATTTGCATAAAAATCACAACTGTTGTCAATATGCAAGTTAAAATCACCAGTTATTAAAATTTTGCTGTATTTTGAGTGTATAAATGTTAAAAAGTCAGAAAACTCATGAATAAAACAGGAAGGAGGCTTAGGTGGTCTGTAGACTGTGACACATAATACAGGTGGGTTGCTGAAAACAAAGGAATGATGCTCAAAAGAAGAATAATTATTTAAAAGAACTGTCTTTGTTAAAACTGAGCTTCGAGCAATAGATGCAGTTCCACCGCCTTTTTTGCCACCCCTGATAGAAAATAAAAAATTAAAATTTGGTGGGGAAGCCTCGGTGAGAGTAACTGGTGCGTCAGCGCCAAGCCAGGTTTCAGTTAAAAAGAGACAATCGATATTATGGTCTAAAATCAGATCATTTATGATAAAAGATTTATTTAAAAGAGATCGAACATTTAAAATAGCCATGTTAAGAGTTGAGGAAAACTTCTGTTGTGGGGTTGTTTTTCTCAGAGATACTTGGTGTATGGGGCGGAGACATCTGGAACTAGTGTATGGATGTGACTGGAGGTGTTTGTAACATCTGCTGGTGATGTGAACTGGTATATGGTGTACTGAAGATGAGGGTTTGGCTGGAGAAGATTGGAGTTTGACTGAGTTGTGGCTGCTGTACCGTCAATCTGAAAATGGTTTATTTGATTGAAGAGTCAGTTTAATGTTCATGGATAAAAGATGAGATCCTGTATGATTTGGATGTAAGCCGTCGTGTTTGAAAAGGTATGGTCTATTGTAAAAGGTTGTAAAATTGTCCACATATGGAATATTGTTGGAGTTGCAGTATCCTTTGAGCCAGATGTGAAGTTGTTGCAGACGGCTGAATTTGATGTCCCCAAACCGAGGTGAGGGAAGTGGGCCGGAGATGATGCATTGTTTCTTTAACTGTTTAATGCTGTGGATGAGGGTGATAAAGTCTTGCTTAAGGGTCTCTGATTGCTGCAGCTTGAGATCGTTTATGCCTGTGTGAACTACTATTTTGGACACGGATGATTTGTTCTGGGAAAGCTTGTGGGTGGAGTTGGTGATGTCATTGACCAACGCACCTGGGTAACAGAATGTGCGGCACCTGGTTACCTGGACATGCCTGACCATGGATGTTCCCACGATGATTGCAACTGGGCCACGTCCGTGGGAGCCAGACCCAGCCGGCGAAGCACTCCGGGTCGTCGGTCCAGCAGCGACAGGAGATGAGGCGGAGGTTCCAGCAACAGCGGCCGCGGGTGGGGAGACGACAGCAGCAGCGACCGCAGGTGTACATCCCATGGTCCGAGCCCCCACAGGACCATGCTCCCGGTCCAAACGGTGATGAGTATCGGTGTGTCCACTAACCGCATCCCTGAGGAGCTGCCGACGTTTTCCTGAGGATGATAGTGAGCGTCGAGCCTTTCTGTTAGCACGAGCACGGGTAGCAACCGGCCGGGCACTGCTCGGCGCCAAACTCTCAGTCCCGGCAGCTACAGGGCCATAGCTGGGTGGTGGAGCGACCAGGGCCCCGTCCGACCTGAGCGTCGACAGAGCCTCGAAGCGGTTGGAGAGGACTAGGTCATCACGATTCGACGCTTTCTTCTTGCGGCAGACCACTTCAGACCAAAGTGTGTGCCTTGGTGTTGAGCTCGAGGAAGGCCGGGGTGAGGTGTCAGGATCCCAAAGAACTGTGTCCTGTAGAGCTGTTTTCAGTGAGGCAATATGCATGGACTGCTGGTGGGCCAGGTCCAGAAGTGAGTTCAACATTTCATTCTTGGATTTCAGTTCATCGGAAAGCTTCCGGATGTCTTCCTTAAGGTTAGTAATATCCTTGTTGGTGTATGTATGCACCAAGTTGTCATCTGTAGGCGCCAGGGCAGCCATGTCCTCAAAGTAACAGGGTCCCAAGGACCGCAGGCCGCAGTAGCTCTTCCACCAAACAAATTTGCTGGTGGTAAATACTCAATTCTGGAGTACTCTGAAAGTGTTGATCAATGTTGTTTTAGATAGATCAGTGACTGGAGTGAGGTAACAGACGAGGTTGCATTTCCTCTGTCCTCTCAGAGCTTAATTTGCGATGCCAGACACTCGAATGCTCTGCTCTCTGTTCACTCTGCTCTCTGTTCACTCTGCTCTCTGTTCACTCTGCTCTCTGTTCACTCTGCTCTCTGTTCACTCTGCTCTCTGTTCACTCTCTAGCTGCTGAAGGCTCTCACACTCTCACAAGGGAAATGTCAGCTTCCGCCCCATTCCCTGTGATGTCTGCCCCCATTAATTAGATAAATAAAACTGCATCAGGCTGGAAAAAGTCATAGCCGGGCCCAGGCAAAATGTTGATGGTTTTATTTTGGCTCAATTACAGTTTATTTTATTTTTTTATATACGTTTTTGGGCTTTCTGCTTTTACTTTGACAGGACAGTGAAGCAATGACGAGACATGAGTGGGGAGAGAGACAGGGAAAGATTGGCAAAGGAACCGGACCGGAATGGAACCTGGGTCAGCCGCGTAGCAGACCAGTGCCCGACCATTAGCGCCAGGTCATTTGATCTCTAACCATTCCCTAAGTAAAGGAAAAGCAATCTTGGGATCAGACCGTATCTGACCCAATGTGCCACTCAACTTCTGGTTCAGGCCCTGGTCATTTCTCGCATTGACTACTGCAACTCCCTCTAGATTGATCTTCCAGCCTGTGCAATAAGTCCCTTACAAATGATTCAGAACGCTGCGGAGCGTCCGGTGTTCACCCAGCCCAAAAGGGAGCATGTCAAGCCACTTTTTGTCACTGTGCATCGGCTACCAGTGTTAGCTCGAATTAAAGTCAAAGCACTGACCCTTAGCTACAAAGCTACAGCAGGTTCTGCTCCGGCTTTTTCATTCGAGGGGCCACTTCATATTCTTCCAAGGGCCGTACGAGTCCTCCAAGGGCCGTGCTATGAACACAAGCCAGGATTTCCCCCAGCACTTAAGGTCTATATTGAGGCAGCCACCTTTAAAACAGAACCCACAAACTCTAGGCCCCCTGAATATAACTTGAGTGTGTTGCAAATGTAATTTCTAAGTTTGCCTTGCAAAAAGCGTCATATTTCATGTGAAGCTGCACAACATTAAAATTCTACCAGGGCACGGATAAAACGGCCCCCGAGACATAGGGTTCCCCACCCCTGTGCTAAAGCAGTGTGTTCCTTCCGGGGTGTTGCGTTCCTCCAATACCAACCGTCTAGCCTTGCCCTCTATTCACACAAGGCAATCCCAATCCAAACGTTTTTGTGTCATTGTTTCTCAATGGTGAAATAAGCTACCAGTTGCTACAAGAGCAGGGTCATCCCTCTTCCTTCAAGAAGCTAGTGAAGACTCATCTCTTCCAAAAGAGCTTCCCTCCTTATCACACTAACTTAATAACTAATTCTACTCACCTTGTGGCTTTTAACATCTTTTATGTACCTAAATTGCCTCTAACATCTTTTATGTATCTAAAATTGCCTTTAATATCTTTTATGTACCTACATTGCTTTTTAGCACCTTTTGTAATGTATCTTATTATTTTGCATATTTTTTTTAACATGTGTTGGACAATGCTGTCAGTGTTGCAACTGTACACTGACCCTAGATGTTTTTGTTTTTCTATCTAAATTTTGCTTCGTAACACTTATTTATGTTGGTTACTCTGTTATTACTTTATGCTTAGTCTTCTTTTACCATGTGTTGGACAATGCTGTCAGTGTTGCAACTGTACACTGCGCCTAGATGTCTTGGTTTATCTAAATGTTTTCTCTAATTACTTGTATACTGCTGCTGCACTGTGCACTGACTCCTCACCCTGTTCCTGCTTAAATGTCCTCCTTGTAAGTCGCTTTGGTCAAAGGCGTCTGCTAAATGTAATGTAATGGGATCACGTCTTTTTGGAGAGGAGCTTCCAGTATCTTGTCATTGTTAATGTAAGCCCTAACCCCAGTCATAAACGTGACTCTACAATGTAGGAGCGGTGTTGCTGGCTCTCCTTAACAGGCAAGCATGTCGACGGGATAAGTGTTTTACCTACAGCAAGACGTTTAGGTATTGGGCATACAAAGTGGTTGGATGCAAGTAATGGATTCCTCGCCCTCCGACTTTGCGTCATTAAAGAACATGTGGGATTTTCGTCCAACACTTACCAGAAAGCTCTAAGTTTTCATTTAATTTCATTTATTTATTTTTATTTAACCCTTCTTTAACCAGGAAGTGGTCCCATGGAGTTATAGCAACTCTTCTGCCAGGGAGTCCTGGCCAAGAAGACGGCTTAAAAAGTTTGGTTACAATCAAAACACAAAGAGTCAAGACAAACCACAGCACAGAAATTAAAAACAATTACATTGGTGTGTTAGTGATGGTTTTAGGAGGTCTTTAAAAGAATGTATAGGTGGAAGAACTTCAAGATTTAGAGTCGCTTGAAGTTCATTCCAAGCTTTTGGTGCGTATATTGAAAAGGCTGTTTTTCCAAGCTCAGTTCTTGTTAGTGGTGTATGTAAAAGTATTTTTTCTGATGGCCTCGTCCTGTAAACACTGTTTTGAAAAGAAGGCAAACTAAAAATGTATAATGGTAATTTACCCATTAGGGCTTTAGCAATAAAAATTAGTGCATGTATTTGCCAAGTAAGAACGAACTGGAGTTCATTTACAGTATATCTCCATAATCAAGCACAGACATGAATGTGCTCTGAACTAGCCTTCTCCTGGCAAAATAAGGAAAGCACTTCCTCATTCTAATGAAAAAACCCAACTTTGGTCTAAGTCTCTTACAAAGGCTCTCAATATGTATACAAAGAGACATCTTATCATCGAGCCAGATCCCTAAAGTTCAAGTCAAGTCAAGTCAGCTTTTATTGTCAGTTTCTTCATATGCACAGGTCATACAAGGAAATTGAAAGTTAAAGGTAGAATGGCGAAAATGCAACAAAATACAGTAGATAAATGTTAATGAATGACCACCTCTCTGTTATGTTTTCATTACAAGTAATTGCCATAGTGTGTGTGTGTGTGTGTGTCAGGAGTGGAGCTCAGGTCCAGGCATTTGTGCAGAAGCAACTCTACGCCATGATGAAACGAGCAAGGTGATCAGCAGCAGGATGTGAAGGTATAATATCATGCATAATTTCCATTCACAAGAACGAGCCCATTGGCTGAACTTGCGACTTCAAGGCAAAGTCTGTCACAATCGCATTGTGGACATTACTGCAAAAGAACTGCGCAAACTACACGGACCAACAAAACGCATACACACGGACAGAAAAATCAACCCAAGCTGGTTTTCCCATTTCATCACAAATGGTGCTCTGGACAATGTCCTTAAACACTTTCCCAACAACCCAGCAAAATCAAATTTCAAAAGATGGAATGATATTAACTAACAGCCGCACTTCCACTTGTATACACTTTTTTTATTGCCGTCTTCTATTGCCCTTTGACATTTTCAGGGGCAAAAAAACAACATTTCGCATGGCATGAAATACTGAGAAAACCAAAATATACCTTTTAGCCAGATCTAAGCTTTTAGAATGGTTTAGTGGAACATTGTATCATTTCTCATTATGCAAATCCTTGTCCTTGACCCTAACGTAGATTTTTTTTTTTCTTTCTTCTTCTTCTTTGTTTTCTGACAGGCACGGATCCAGTTTTCCGATGGTCCCACTGTCTCTGCCTCCAGACTTTTCAGATCGGCGCCAGCAGCTGTGCATCTTCTCCTCGTGACTCAGCCATCCTCACTACAGGGCTCCATCATCTCCACATCCAGGGACATCACTCTGGTGCAAACCACTACCTTTCTGCGCTTTACACCACTGCGTTGCACCTCTGCCTCTGCTCCCACACCTGTTGCTCAGAAATGAAAACAAGTGATGTGATTTTGTTGGTTGACCCACCTGTTTTGCTCTTTTTAAAGCTTTTATTTTTAATTGTCTGTATGCATTTAGCTGTGGGAAATGCATTCCATCTGTTTACGTGACATGTTTGAATGCTTTTATACAGGTTGTTTAAGTGCATTTGATGTCTTAATGTGTATTGTGTGTAGGCTGCTAGTTACTTTCATTTCCTTTGGGATTATCAAAGGGATTCAAATCTACAATAAGTCATCACCTCGCAGAAATGAGTGCTGTTCTACATGCAGGTCAGACATTGAGGCGGAGGGAGTGAGAGACTTAATATTGTAAATATTAAGTGGATATGCTAAAGCCATATGTTCCTTCCAGGGTGTTGCGTTCCTCCAATACCAACCGTTTAGCCTTGCCCGCTACTCACACAAGGCAATCCCAGTCCAAATGGTTTTCTGTCACTGTTCCTCAGTGGTGGAATAAGGTACCAGTTCCTACAAGAGCAGAGTCATCCCTCTCAACCTTCAAGAAGCCAGTGAAAACTCATGTCTTCTGAGAAAGCCTGTTTGACACTTAAACATAGGCCCTTAGTGTTTTTCTTCCCCAAGTTTTTAGCTTCTTGTCTTAAGCCACTGCTTTTAACATCTTTGTGTGCCTAAATTGCCTTGTATGTGTCTTATTATTTTATGCTACATCATTTTACCATGTGTTGGACATTGCTGTCAGTGTTGCAACTGTACACTGCACCTAAATGTCCTGTTTATTTAAATTTGCTGTGTTACCCTTATTATTTTAGGCTACATCTTCTATTACCATGTGTTGGACGATGCTGTCAGTGTTGCAACTGCACACTGCGCCTATGTCTTTGTATATTATATACATTTAGCTTCTTAACACTTTTTTTTAATGCATCTTATTTCTTATGCTACATCTTCTTGTACCTTGCGTCGGACAATGCTGTCAGTGTTGCAGCTGTACACTGTGCCTAGATGTCTTACCCTCTTCCTGCTTAGAGGCTTTGGTCAAAGGTGTCTGTGAAATGCAATGTAATGTAAGGTAATGTAAATAAATGATTTTTTTCTGGTTCAAGTTCCTTCAGCAATATGAACTACATGTACACAGAAACAAGCTATATCGTTAGTTAAGTCATGAGTAATTTTACGTATTTTTTGATGGGTATTGATTTGAATTAATTTCAAGCTGAATAAAACATAATAATCAAGCTGGAACATCCCCTGTGTAAAGGTAAGTTCAGTGTGGCACTGGCTACTCCTTATAGAATGGTATAGGCTTAGGCACGCTAACAGGGAAGAACGGTTATGAAAGTTATTTTATTATTTTTTTCTTGCACACCCATCACATAGAAACCAGATGCTGCCTAATTTGATTTTGGGGGAGGAGGGTGCTCATCTAAGATGTTTGGAGCAACTGCTCTGAGTGATTGCAGATAATGTAACAGTAACCTGCATTTTGGTGAGAGTCCTCTAAAGTTTGTGGAGCAGCTGCTCTTGATTGATTACAGATAACTTTGATTTAAGCGAGAATTCACTCGGGTTTCGAAGGGGCGATTTTAAGAGATGAAACATGGCCGCAGGCCTTCAGCCAAGGGATAGCCTACCAAGCGCCTCATGCTTTTTGCAGCAATGTGTTTGAAGTCAAAACAAACGGCACAACATTGACAAACAGAATTACTTGAGAGGAGTATGTGGTAAACGTTGACTCAAACAAGATTCGAACCGGCAATTAAAAGGCTATTGTCATTGCTGACTGTACACTTTACCACTAGACCACCAGAGATTGATAATGAGCTAAGTGTTTTTAGAAAGTCAAGTCAAATTTAAAGCTTGTCTGGGCAGGTTTTCAAGGTTAACGTGGTAAATGTTTAATTTAATTTCATTTTCTTTTTTTAAGAAAACACAAAACAAACATCCAGTGAAAAAGGCTGTGAATTCTTGCTTAAGCTGACAGAAAAAAAGACTGCAAACCTGCAGTCCTACAGTTCACTGCACTTTGCTTGCAAAGAAGAAGATCGGTGCTCAGGGAGATAGGCGATAGACTGGTCAGGACTGACTGAGAAAATCAGTGGGAGGACCTCATTACCATTCTAGAGATGCATGCTTTATGCACCATCTAGAGGACGCGTGGTGTATTTCGGCACGCGTGCTCAAGCTTTATACAGCGCGTCCCGTAAGGAGGAAAAAGGGCGCTTTTTACGGGTGTCCTTATACCACGCGTGATATAAAAAAACAGAACGCGATCTTTAAGATATATAGCGTGTGCTCTCGACGTGTGGATATGATCGCTTAGGCTTGCGATACGAGCGAGCCGTTTGTCAGAGTTGAGCGCGTGTCCGAACACTTATGAGCGAACGTGTGTGAGATTCATACGCACACGCTTAAAATGATTGTTCCTTCACATAGATCTGGTGGCGTGCTCAACCTGGTGGCACAAAAATCACGTCATACCCCGCCAGTAATTTTACGTTGGACACGAAGGGAAGAGCTGAGCGGAGACAGAGAGACGTCCGACACGGTGACACGCAGACCCTCTCCGATAACTTTTTTTCAACCGAAAAAAAAGCAAGTTTAAGTTTTTACAATGATATTTCTATGTTTTAGGACACAATATCAGTTGAAATGTGTTAATGTTTGCTCGTCTTTAGTGAGTTTTTTTATTGAATTCTATTATTTTCGAATTTAAATGACGCTCGGTCCGGTAAGAGACCGCGGTCAAGTGAGCCGCCACTCGTTCATCCGCCGTTAAGGCATCCGCCACTTAACTTTCACATGCGCTCATATTCTACTACTACGGTTTTAAACGGCGCGTGGCTTAGTTCTAACCTAAACGACGTGTGAAAGAGTGGCGGCTGGGAATGGCGGCTAGCTTGACCATCGTAAATGCACTGCCAGATGAGCGAGTGACAGCATAGTGGCGGCTGGGAATGGTGGCTAGCTTGACCATCGTAAATGCACTGCCAGATGAGCGAGTGACAGCATAGTGGCGGCTGGGAATGGTGGCTAGCTTGACCATCGTAAATGCACTGCCAGATGAGCGAGTTACAGCAGGCTTTAGCACAGTGTAAACGTAAATAAACCACTCCCACACTCGAAAATGCGTCCCCAAATATGCTTGCTATATAATAATAGGCCTATGTGAATAGATGGAATTCTCTCTCTCTCTCTGTGTGTCTCTCTCTCTCTCTCTGCCTATATATATATATATAGCAAATAATAATTTCTTTCTTTTCTTACCTCTTTTATGTCTTCCCCTACCCGAACCAGGTTTTGCATCCCATTCCTGCTTTTCTTACCTCTTTTATTTCTTCCCCTACCCGAACCAGGGTTTGCATCCCCACCCCGCTGCGACTGGTGTGCAGTTGGTGAGAGGCTGGTTGGTTATCGCACTTACTCTAGCACTAGTTTTGCTCTTAGCTGCTTGGTATTGGAAGGAAATGCACTTATGATTTGTTGTGACCTGAAGTTCTTTTGCCTACCGATGTTGAACGCACTTATTGTAAGTCGCTTTGGTTAAAAGCGTCTGCAAAATGACCGTAATGTAAATGTAATGTCATTAACGTTTGGATCAGAATTTCACTTCAAACATCTTGCATAATAAGTTTTGTCAAACATCTTGCATATTCAAGTTTTTGTCGTTTAGAAATCATGATATGTGAGTTTTTTGAAGGACCTTAGCTCCAAAATTGTACAGTAAAATCTATTGGTTCTTTGTTCAGACATGACTCAGTGGCACCAAATGTATGTCTATGTAATCCATTGCCAAGAATAATTCACATTTGGGTCAACATTTCACTTCAAAGTGCTTACATATGCAAGTTTTGCCCATCATAACGTGAGGTATTAGGACAATTACTCCACATTTTTTCAAGTAAAATCTACTAAGTCCCAGCGCCGGCGCCACGGGGGGACACTCGCGGGCATTGCCCCCCCATCCACGCCGGTGTGCCCCCCCTGGGTTCACTTTGACGTTTGACCGGAGATTGCCTCAAACACTGCAGTGCATGAGGGGACACGATCTAAAAGTCTTAAATAAAAAATACGTTTTTTAAGGTCTTAAAATGTCTTAAATTTCTCTGATTTTCGAAGAGTGGCATTAAATTTCATCTGGGCGGAATGAAAGAAAGATATGTCTGGAGAGAGCTTTTGTGTGTGCGCCAGTACTTCCGGTGAAAACTTCCGGTGATTTGACAGCTAAGCTAACGCGTCAGGTTAGGGCCAGTGGCCGTAAACAAAGGTTAACTTATAGCCTAGAAGAAAGATGATAATATAACGTAGCTAAAAAGACTAGCTTTCTTCAGTAGCCTAATGCTTACCGATTTAGCAAGCCTAGCAGCCTCGTTGCTAATGCTAGCCGCAGTAACGTTACCAACCATACCCGACGTCAAGGAGTTGGCTGAGCAGGGGCAAGAGTATGGGGCTGGCAGAGTTAACTTCATAATGGGTGAGTGCAGGTTTCATTCACTTGTTTTCATTCTTTCACAGGATTGATTCACTTCATTGGTTTATCCGATTGCTGGCCGCCGAGCCATTATGTGTCTGGGTTTGTGTAGGTTACTGATCATGGTTGTTAGCCGATAGTCAGGTTGTGTGTTGGGTGTGTATTTTTTCTATGGGTACATGCCATTGACTGAGCGGTCTGTGCTCGTTTTTTATTTTTATTTAATTAGATTGGAGATACTAATTAATACTGGGGGGGGGGCTGGTCCCGGGGAAAATTGCCAGGGCCGATTTTTTTTTTCCCAGTCCGACCCTGAACTACATGTTCAAATGCGTTCTGATGTCGGCTCAACGCCAGTCTGAATTCACTGTGGCCGTGCGTGGGCGTTGCTGTTGCTGTTGCGCTCCTGTTTGCTCGTTGTGTGTATTAGTATTAATGGCGACTAGAAAGGGGCAAACGTGATCTGGGCTTTGCGTTCAATTTATGCACCGATGATTATACAGAGTGGATTAAACTGTGCAGGCTATTCGAGATGTCTCCGAATGCCTACTTTAAAGGAAGCGTGATGTGTTTGCCAGGGCTGCCTAAACGAGTTGCCAACCGTCCCTTGAAATAATGGAATCGTCACGTATTTAGTAACAAAAGGACAGTTCCTTATTGGGCTGAAACGGGGCCCACAATTCGGTTAAAATGCAGAAATTTGCATCTAAGAAATACCAAATTTTCTGGGGGAGGACCCCCAGACTCCCCGCTAGGGGGCCCCCCCTACTCATTTAAATGCCTGTCCAATAGCTTGTCTCTGCCGCCGGGTCTGCTAAGTCCTCTTCCAGGCATGACTCAGTGGAGCTGTCAGTATGTCCATGTGATTCATTGTTAATAATAATGAACATCTGGATAAGCACTGTACTTCCAAAATACTTGCATATGATTTTTGTGTCTGCTAAAATGCAATGTTGTGTTTTTGAAGGGCCTTAGCTCCAAAATTGTGCAGTAAAATCTATTGGTTCCTTTTTCAGGAAGGACTCAGTGGTACCAAATATATGTCCATGTAATCCATTGCCAAGAATAATGGACATTTTGGTCAAGATTTCACTTCAAACATCTTGCATAGTCAAGTTTTGTCGATTAGAAATCGTGATATGTGAGGTTTTTGAAGGACCTTAGCTCAAAAATTGTGCAGTAAAATCTATTGGTTCTTTGTTCAGGCATGACTAAGTGGTACCAAATATATGTCCATGTAATCCATTGCCAAGAATAATGGACATTTGGGTCAACATTTCACTTCAAAGTGCTTACATATTCAAGTTCTGTCTTTTATAAAATGTGATATTTGAGGTTTATGAAGCTAAGCTAAGCTAACTGGGAAACTCCAACTCCCAATGTCATTATGACACAGCACACAAGCGCACACAACAAAATTGCATTTATGCCTCACCTGTGCAAGGGGGCAGCCCTCAATGGCGCCCCTGGGGAGCAGTGCGGCGGGACGGTACCATGCTCAGGGTACCTCAGTCATGGAGGAGGATGGGGGAGAGTAGGGCTGGGCGATATATCGATATTTAAGATATATCGATAGATTTTTAAATAAGATATGGAATTAGACCATATCGCATATATCGATATTGTTCAAATTTGCGCTGTAATACTTGCTTCAGGCAAGCCGTTGATCAGAGCTCTCTGCACTGCTTCCCTCGCTCCGGCTCCGCCCCTCCTCTTTCATGCACAGAGGGGGGAGGGGGAGGGACACTCTGACACTCCGGAACTCTTAAACAAACATGGAGAAGGCAACAACACCTGCGGAGCGTACGGAGGAGAGCCCCTTGGTTGGTAAAAGAAAAAGCAGTGGCTCAATCATTTGGAGATGGTTCGGATACAAATTGTCAGACGAGCAACAAAACCAAGCTATATGTAGGGAGTGCCATAAGCACATTGCAGCCAGTGCTGGAAGCACTACGAATCTTTTTTTATCACTTAAAAACGTAGCACAAAGTGCAATATGAAGAGGTGTGAAACTGCGCGCTGCAGAAGCCACAGGCACAAGCCGTCCCCAACCTGACAAAGCTCCAGCCCCAAAACAAAGCTCACTGCAAGCTTCATTTTCCCTCTGTGTGCCGTATGAGAAGAAAAGCGACAAGTGTCCTTTCACATTGCCAAAGACATGGTCCCTGTTGCAACAGTGGAACAGGCTGGGTTCAAAGAGCTAATTAAAAAGCTGGGCCCGAGATACGAGCTTCCCAGTCGCAACTATTTTGCACGAGAAGTATTGCCGCAAATGTATAGTGAAGTCAGACAGAACGTTGCGGGCCGGCTCGCTAACGTCACCCATTTTGCGTTGACCAGCGACATGTGGTCAACCTTATTTGAGCGTGACAGTTCACTTCATGCAAGACTGGGAGATGAAAACAGCTTGGCAACTGGTTGAGACTGTTCAGAGAAGCTATTAAGTTAACAAAAAGAAACAGGTAATCTCAAGCTGATGTTTAAAAACGTTTTTCTTAAACTGAGCACTTTATTTTGTTATCTCTTTATATATAAATGCTGCCCTCAGAAAAAGATTTACCTATTTGATTTTATAGGCTAATTTTATTTAAGATATTTTTTTTATTTAAATGTGCACCTTACGGAGCTTTGTTATACAGTGTTTATGTTTACATTTTATAGTGAGTTTTCAATAAAACTACTCGTATTTGGCTTTGACTTTGACTGAGCATTTCATATCACAGCTCTCACTTTGCGGAAAAAAATATCGGGATATATATCATATATCGATATTCAACCTAAATATATCGAGATATGACTTTTGGTCCATATCGCCCAGCCCTAGGGGAGAGTACTGGTTAATTACTCCCCCCACCAACCTGGCGGGTCGGGAGTCGAACTGGGAACCTTTGGGCTACAAGTCTGATGCCCTAACCGCTCACCCACGACTGCCCTATGAAGGGCACATATATCAAATTCTATACCGTAACATTTATTGGTTCCTTTTCCAGGCTTGACTCTGTCAAACTGTTAGTAGGCCTATGTCCTTGTAATTAATTGCCAATAATAATGAACATTTGGAACAACATTTCACCTAAAAGTCGTTACATATGCAAGTTTTGTCTTAACATCTGATATGTAATTTTTTTCAAGGACAGTTATTCCAAAATTCTAAAGTGAAATGTATTTGTTTTTCTTTCAGACATGGCCCAGTGGAGCTGTTAGTATGTCCATGTGACCTATTGTCAGTAATTGTGAACATTTGGATCAGCATTTCACTTCAAAGTGCTTACATAAGTTTTGTCTATGATAAAAGATATGTAAGGTTTTGAAGGTGCCTATAGCTCCAAAATTCTACATTAAAATCTACTGGTTCTTGTTCCAGGCATTAATCAAACTGTTAGTCCATCCATATGATTCTTTGCCAATGATAATGAACATTTGGGTAAACATTTCACTTCAAACTGCTTGCATGTGCAAGTGTTGTCTATGATAGCACTTTTTTTACAATAGATTTTACTGTCTTTGCATAGATGACCTTCACAGAAGTTAGAGGTGCAAGAATACAGCACTCAGCAGAGCACACTATTCCTTGTAGTGCATTGCGTTCGCACTCTGGCGACCAGGTGGCGAAGGACCCTCGCAGGTCGCTCACCGCTGAGTTATAGAATTCTTTCAGGATTAATGGTAAAACCTTGAATTTTTTCAACAACTGAAAAATGTATAGTCATTGCCTGGATTTCTTTATAATATGTTGTGTGTTATCTGTCCACGTTTAGCAATTTGTGATGTGTACTCCAAGGTAGGCCTAGTTAAACACAACTTTAATAACTCTAACAATCTTGCGACACAACTCATGTGGTGTCTTAGAAACACATCCATTCTGTTGGTGGAAGATTCTAGGTGCAAATCCTGGCATGACTGTGGTCCACATGAACACACATTTTTTTTTTAATTCATAAAAATGGCCCTGCCGTGGCTCTAACGGTAGGGTAGGGCACTCGTCTGCTACGCGGCTGACCCTGGTTCGATTCCGGTTTGTTTTGGGTGGAGAAAATGTATGGATTTGTATTTATCTTGAGTGGGTTTGAAGAGCTTAGAATTTTGTCATCTGACTCTTATCTCTCTAATTAATTTGCTTCACCTGCAAATGCTGATTTTTTTTTTTTATGAGCACAATTTTGTTTTTAATAAACTTTGACTTCTGACCCTGTGATGCATCCCCCTTTCTTTGTAAAGTTATATATTATGTACGTCAAAAATGGTGCAAATCTGGTGTACAGTTTAGGAAAAGTGTTTTAGATTCCACATTGCTAGCAGTTCAATTGAGATAGAAATGTTTGTATTCATTGTAGAATACATTGCAGACGACACAGCACTGGTGGGCCTCTTACACCCAGACATTTTATCTATTGATGGTTTTGAAAGGGAGGTTCATGGTTTTATCAAGTGGTGCACAGACAACTTCTTACAGGTGAATGTTAAAAAGACAAAAGAAATGGTGATAGATTTTAGCAAGAAACCAATGTCCATCTCCCCATCCGAGATCAATGGCGAGCAGATAGAGCGGGTCTCATCATATAAATTTCCATTGCTATGCTGATGATACTCAGCTGTACTTATCTATAAAACCAGATGAAACCAATAGGTTGGTCAGACTACAAGCATGTCTTAAAGACATAAAGACCTGGATGACTCAGAACTGTCTGCTGCTAAATTCAGACAAAACTGAAGTCGTTATCTTTGGACCTGAGCGTTTCAGGGAGAAATTGTCTAGCTATATAGTTACTCTAGATGGTATTTCCTTGGCTTCTAGTTCTACAGTGAGGAACCTTGGAGTTATTTTTGACCAGAACTTATCATTTGACTCGCATATAAAACAGGTTTCTAGGACTGCCTTCTTTCACCTTCGTAATATTGTTAAAATCAGGAACATCCTGTCTCAGAGTGATGCAGAAAAACTAATTCATGCATTTGTTACTTCAAGATTGGACTACTGTAATTCTTTATTATTGGGCTGTCCCACATATTCTCTGAAAAGCCTTCAGCTGATCCAAAATGCTGCAGCCAGAGTTCTGATGAGAACTAACAGGAGAGATCATATTTCTCCAGTTTTAGCTTCTCTTCATTGGCTCCCTGTTAAATTCAGAATAGAATTTAAGATTCTTCTCCTTACATATAAAGCTCTTAATGACCGAGCTCCATCATATCTTAAAGATCTCATTGTAAGATATTTTCCTAACAGAGCACTTCGTTCCCAAACTGCAGGTTTACTTGAGGTTCCCAGAGTTTCTAAAAGTAGAATGGGAGGCAGAGCCTTCAGTTATCAGGCCCCTCTATTGTGGAATAAGCTGCCAGTGAATGTCCGGGAAGCAGACACCCTTTCCACTTTTAAGACCAAGCTTAAAACTTTCCTTTTTGATAAAGCTTATAGTTAGGGATGGCTCAGGTGATCCTGAAACATCCCATAGTTAAGCTGCTATAGGCCTAGACTGCTGGGGGGCCTCATCTGACACACCTTTCCTCACTTTACTCTCTTTATGTATATGTGACATTATTGTGGTCATTAACTCGTGTTTCCCTGTTCCAACAGATATCCTTTGAATGGTGTTACAGTGCCGCCGCCGCTGCGGCCCTCCCCCCCTTTCTGTCTTCTCAAACCCCAGCTGGTCGAGGCGGATGGCCACCCTTCCTGAGTCTGGTTCTGCCAGAGGTTTCTTCCTGTTAAAAGGGAGTCGTTTCTCTCCACAGTCGCCTCAGGCACGCCGCTCAGGCCGGGAGATTGGACCGAAAAACAAAAAGTTTTTTTTTTTTGTGATCAAATTTTTATTTAACAAGAATACAAGTTACAACCAAGAAACATGACTCATTAATGACAATAGAGACAGTACAAAAATTGACTGTAACAACTAAATCAAAAAAAAAAAAAAAAAATAAATAAAATAATAATAGTGATAGTGTAACCTTGCACTTCAATAAGGTACAAGAAAAACCAAAACAAATGTGCATAAAAATTATATTAAAAAAAAAAAAAAAAAAAAAGGAAAAGGAAAATGGGCACCCACCCCCCACCCCAACAGCACACTCACAGTGGTACGCTCTCTAGCACCCTATGGAGTATAGATCTGACGTGACACACACGCAAACAAACCCATTCAGGAAAAACAAGGTTAGAGTCTCATTGAGCTTATCTTATAAGTTCTTTCAGTGCGTCAGCTGCTGCACGCCAGTTGTTTATGGAAGCCTCACTAGCGCCATTAATTCTAGCAGTTGACAGTTCTAGATAAATTACATCTAGGAAAGTAAGTGCCCAGTGTCTGATGGTGAGAGAATGGGGAGGTTTCCATCTTAAGGCTATCAACTTCTTGGCAGCTGTTAAGCCAGCTAGTACAGTGCGCTTTTTAAGTTTAGTAATATTAACTTGTGACAGATCAATTAGCAAAAGGACAGGTATGGTCACTGGTATGGTCACTGATACCAATTCAGAAAGCTTGGCTGCCACCTTGGACCAGAACTGTGAAACCGGAGGACAGTTCCACATCATATGCAAAAAAGTGCCAGAGGCCTTCATAGAACATAGGCCACACAAGGGATCAGGTATCAACTTCATACAATGGAGTTTGCGAGGGGTCAAATATGTTCTGTGTACATAGTTAAAGTGGATCTGCTGGTGGTCGGGGTTGCGGGAAGCCTCTCTAATATTTGCCCAGACCTGTGACCAATCAAAATCAGAGTCCAAATTAGGGCAATCATACCTCCATATTCTGTCAAGTGGTAGTTCATTATAGGAGGCCTCCAGGAAGAAATGATAAAGTGCGGATGCTAACCCTCTCTTTTTGATTCGAGTGGCAAGTACTTTGTATAGTGGGTGAATGGGTAATGGTTGTTGTACCGGAGCACCATGCGCCTGTAAAGATGATCTAAGTTGCAGATAGAGGAAGAACGAGTTTGCAGGCAAATTGTGCTTGTCTCTAATATCTTGAAAGGTGCGCAGCCCAGTTTCACTATATACCTTGTCTAAAGTGCGAATATTACTGTTACACCAGGCAGCACAAGAGATCGGTCTCCCTCCGATTAATAGGCCATTGTTGTTAAAGATCGGTGTAAGTGTATGCCACTTACAGGAGATTTTACACTGAAGCTCAGCCGCACGCCATGTCTGAATGAGTTGCGAGACTATTGGACCAAAACGTAATTGGCATTGTTTATTGGATATGTTAGCAAAAAGAACCTCCTGCAAGTTCCAGGGTCTCACACAGTTTTCTTCTAGCCTGCGCCAGGAAACTGAGGCATCAGAGTCACGCCACACAAGTAATGGTCTAAGTACGAATGACCAGAAATAAAACTTAAAGTTTGGTACAGATAAGCCACCACTGGCCACTCCTCTTTGTGTGATGGACAGTTTAAGGCGCGGGCGCTTTCTGTTCCAAATAAATTGAGACACACAAGAATGTATTTTGTTCCAATAATTGACAGGAGGAGAGAGGGGAATCATTGAGCTGATAAAATTAATCCTGGGTAAAATGTTCATTTTGACTATAGAGACACGGGCTCTAAGAGAGTTAGGGAGACTCATCCACCTATCCAAGTCTGCTTTAACTTTATTAAATGTTTTTGAGTAGTTGTGCGTTACAATACGGTTCAAGGACGGAAAAATTTGTATTCCGAGGTATTTAAAATCCTGGACAACTGGGATGCCAACTGGAAATTGCAACCCTTTAGCCGAATCATTAAGGGGGAGTAACGCAGATTTGGTCCAGTTGATCTTAAAACCCGAGAGACAGCTAAATTCTTCACAAATGGACAGTAAGTTCGGTATAGATTGCAGTGGCTTCTCCATAAAGACCAACACGTCATCAGCATACAATGATACGTGGTGATCTGAATCACGAACTGAAATAGGATGCACATTGGGGGACCGACGAATCATCTGAGCTAGTGGCTCGAGAGAAAGTGCAAAAAGTGCCGGTGACAGGGGACAGCCCTGTCGGGACGATCTGGTGACAGGGAACAGCGCAGAGGATAGTTGCCCGGTGAGTACCAGAGCTGAGGGATTTGAATACAGGACCTTTATCATATGAATAAAGTTATTTCCGAAACCCATTTTTCCTAAGACCGCCCACAAAAAGGACCACTCCAGCCTATCAAAGGCTTTCATAGCGTCAAGGGATAGCACTGCAGCTGGTGCTGTTTTATCTACTGCTGCATCTACTATATGGAGAAGTCGTCTGACATTGTCTGCAGCTAGCCTAGACTTTATAAATCCAGTCTGATCACAACTGACTAATGTCGGCATGTGATTCTGAATGCGTCTGGCTAGCACCTTTGCATATATTTTAAGATCTGCGTTTAATAAACTGAGAGGTCTATAACTACTGCAGTCTACAGGGTCCTTATCTTTCTTTAAGAGTAAGGATATTAGAGCTATATTGACATCTCGTGAAAAACTTCCTTTGTCTATAGATGTCATGATCATGTCAAGAAGTAGCGGACTCAGCATGTCCCAGAATTCCACATATACCTCTGGAGGTATTCCATCAAACCCTGGAGATTTGTTTCTTTGCATGTCGAGAGCTGCTGCCTTAAGTTCTTCCAGTGATATGGGTGCGTCCAGATGCGTAGAGTCAGCCACTGCCAATTGTGGTAGATCTAGTTGGTCAAGGAAATTCTGACACTTATCTCTATCCAACTGTATCTCTGATTGGTATAAATTAGAATAATATGTGCGAAAGGTCTCATTCACCTGCTTAGGATCAGTCAGAATTTGGCCTGTTGTTGACCTGACAGAAGGAATGTCAGCAAAGTATTCGTTGGTCCTTATTTTGGAAGCTAATAGATGGCTGGGTCTAGACCCCTGAAAATAGTAACGCTGTCTAGTCCTATGTATCAGGAATTCTGACTGTTGTTTTAAAATATTATTAATTTCCTTTTTAATGATTTCCCGTTGTAATTCAACCTGTTGGGAATAGTTATTTTGTAAAGTCAATTCTATTCTAGCCAAGTCAGCTTCCAAAGCTTGTAATTTGGCTGTTCTATCCTTACGCAGATTTGAGGCAAAACGGATGGCGTTACTTCGTATAAACCCTTTGACTGCATCCCATAAAATCCTGGGGTCATTGACTGAGCCTAAATTAAAGTCCAAAAATTCCTTTAGATGGGACAAAAACTGAGATTTATAATCATCATTTTTTAACAAAGTGGTATTAAAGCGCCACCTAGCAGCACGTTTGGATAAGCAGCCCAAGGTCGCACAGCAAAATACTCCTTTGTGGTCTGATAATGCAATAGGTAGTAAGGCAGCATCATTTATTTTTTGAAAAAGTTGTGGTGAAGTGAAAAGAAAATCTATCCGTGAAAATGATTTATGTCTGGCTGAAAAAAAGGAGTAATCTTTCATGGTTGGATTGAAGGAACGCCATACATCTATCAGGCCAAGGGTCTTGGCCCATGACTGTAAAGCTGCAGTTGCTAGCTGTTGATCTTTGGAGGCGCTCAAGCTAGATCGATCATCTGTATGCCACACCGCATTCATATCTGCCCCCACAATGAGAGAATATTCAGGTAGTTCTAACAACTTCTGCGTAAGCATGTCATAGAAAGTCTTGTCAAATTTGTTTGGAGCGTAAGCAGAAATAACAGCTACCTTCCTCCCATACAATTCCACCTTGGCTACTGCTATCCTTCCTGCGGTGTCCGCCCATACATCCAACACCTTAATATTTAGATTACGTTTACAAACAATAGCTACTCCTTTACTTTTCGTTTCAGCTGAAGAGGAAGCAATTGTGTGGTAAAATCTGTTGGCCATCCGACCAGAGTCTCTGCTTAACAAGTGCGTCTCCTGTAGGAGAGCCAGATCAATTTTCCGCCGACGCAAAAGAGTAAGGACGCTGGTCCTCTTGTGTGGTGTATTTAACCCATCACAATTCCAAACCAAAACGGATAAATCACCCATTACTGCATGCTGAACTCAAAGTTAACGACCATGTACCCAAAGATAAAATATAGAGCCAGCAGTTGTGGTAAACTGACCCATACTGACAGATAGGCGTACAAAATGTGTGTGCCTTACCCCCCATTACCCCTTGATGGTGCCCGAAAAACAACATAACATGTAAAACCCCAGGAACATTAAGGCTCAAAATAACTAAGCCAAAAAATAATAATAAAACCCTCATATGTTGATCCGTGATCTAGTATGGATATGGGCCGCAAAGGTTCAACCTTCAACCTCAAACCCAGCAAATAATAAACAAAACCGTTGATATCAGGACAGGATGAGCTGCTACCAGCAGAGATAACTAACTTACTTTCCTTACTTAATACTGAAAAAAAAAAAAAAAAAGAAAATGAGAAGAAAGGAAAACAACAACAACAAGATTCTAGGAGTGTCTTGTGTTAGCGTTACTGTACTTCCATGTCCGGCACTCATATACGCAGCTTAAATTGGTGAGCAAATAACAAAGGCCGGAAAGTTTAGAATTAAAGAAAAAAAAAAAAAAAAAAAGGAGGAGCAGCGACACTTGAGCAATAAGATGAACTAAGTCCATAGTAAACATAACTTAGAGATGACCAAGTGCAAAGGGTTAGCCTCAGATTGTCCTCATCATTCCTGCTGGCAGTGACCATGACTAACCAAGCAGCAAACTATGTCCAAAACAAAACACAAAAATAAAGTGGCGGTGTGCTCAGTACTGTTCTTAGAGAATGAAAACAAGAGCCTGTAGCTTAAGCATCAAAATATATAAAAAAATAATTACGGACCAAAATGATTGTAAATTAACTGCTGATGCAGGGCAGGCTAGAGATGTCACATCTCGCTGATAATAAAAAGAAAGGAAAAAGGAAAACCTGTCGCACACTCTGATTAACAAACCATACTGTGGTAGAAGCTCTGAGTGATGATCAGCGCTTTAATCCAGGCACCGTGTAGAATGATTCAGTTCCGACATGGTTAGCCCGCAGCTTCGTCTGGTTGTCCAGGTACCGAGTCGTCATTCCCAGCCGCAGGTGGGACTCGCGGCGCCGGGAGGGAGCTGATGAAATCCTCGGCGTCCTCCGCGGACTGAAAAGCCTCCGTTTTGCCGGCCGCTTTGACTTTCAGTGTGGCGGGGTAGAGCAGGAAGAACTCCACTCCTTTGGCTCGGGCCATGTTCATGGCTTGAGTGAAAGTTTGTCGCCGTTTGACAGTGTAGCCGCTGTAGTCGGGTGACAAGCGAACCGGCCGTCCATTCATTGTGAGCGGGGATTTCTTTGCTGCACGAAGGATAAGTTGGCGTGTTGTGTACCGGAGCGTATTAAAGATTAGAGTGCGGGGCCCGGATCTCTTTCTGTTGTCGCTGTACACACGGTGAGCACGCATGATTTCGCCGTCTAGATTGCCCAGGGTGGGGAACCATTTCGGCAGCGATTTTGTGAGGTACTGGACCGCGTTGGACCCTTCGATCCCTTCTGGTAGCCCGATGGCGCGGACATTGCAGCGCCTGCTCCGATCCTCCATGTCCGCTAGCTTAAGTTGCATGGTCTCCAACGTGGCCTCGTAGCTGGTTAGCTTCCCACGGTTACTTTCAACATCTGACCGTATTTTGTCCAGTTCCACATTGACGGAGCCGATACTCTCGTTCAAAGAAAATAAATCAGCTTGAATGGCTCCCAATTTTGCCTCCGTGTCTTCTCCCATTTGCTGAAGTTTGTCGAAGCGTGTCTCCAGGTAGCCACGTTGTTTTTCAAGTACCGCTTCCGCAATGGCCTCCATGTCGGACATCCCTCTCGTCTTTACAGCAAGCCCTGGCTCAAATTTCTTGCTCGAATCCGTCATGGCGTATTTATAGTCATTGGTGCACTCAAAAGAGAAAAGTAAAAGTTGTCACAACGGTGGAAATCAATAAAAATAGCAATGCTGGGTTGAGCGAATTCGACCTAAGCCGCCATCTTGTCCAGCTGATCACGTGACTCTCCCGAAAAACAAAAAGTTTTCAGTGCAATCTGTTGGTTTTCTTAGCTAGGAAATTGTTTTTGAATTGGCTCTATATGAACGAATTGGATTATTTTATGAATTATGATTATTATTAATTAATTGAATTCCAATTGGCTTGAATTGGACTTACTATATAAGTGCCTTGAGATGACATTTGTTGTTTTTGGCGCTATATAAATAAAAATGAATTGAATTGAATAAATACTTAGGAATTGAGATAGACGACAGAATGTCTTTTAATCAATGTGCACAGAACAAATGTAAAAAGTTGCAACAGAGGATGTTCTTTCTTAGGAAGCTCAGAGATTTTAGGCTAGACTGCAGCATTCTCCAATTATTTTACCAATCACTATTTTACCAAGTCGGCCAGCCGGGTGATTGGTGTGGACCAGACATCTGCAGAAGATCTGTACAATGAACTTATTTTAAGGAAGATGGACCAAATTTTAACTGACGCAACCCATCCCCTCCACCCAAAGTTTTTAAGGAGCACTAGGTTAAATGACAGACTCCTTCAAAGACCAATCAGGACAGCAAGATATCACAAATCATTTGTACCTACAGCGATCAGGCTATGTAACAGCAAGCCAAAAGCAACTGCGGCACTTTAGTTAACTCACCTGCTCTAATCTCCTTTTATGCTTTTTATTTAATTTACACAGCACTGTTTTTATCTTCTGTTTTTATCTTCTATTGTACTTCACACATTTTATCCCCTATTTATTTTAATGTGGTATGTCTAGTGTCTATTGTCTGTATGTTCATAGTATGTCTTGAGGAGATGTGTACTGTTGACCACCTGAGTTTCCCCCTGGGGATAATAAAGTTTACCTTGACCTTGACCTTGACTTTGTATGCGTATTCCTGTTAGGGAAATGCTGAATAATGAATTGGTGGTGCATTTCCTGTACACCCAAAATGAGACAGAACTGCAGTACGGTAAGGATGAATGTTATAAATTCCACATTTCTAACAGGTCATTCATCTACCACTGGTGGTACTATAACAGGTTGCCATTTCATTATATGCATCTCCCTGTGAGGCTTTCCTGTTAGGGAAACACTATAAAAAAGGAATTGGTGGCACATTTCCTGTTTTATATTTGACACCTAAATTCAACTAGCTGCCATTTTCTTATCTTACAACATATCTAAAATCCATTTTCAATTCATCATCTATATTGTCTTGAGCTCATGTGTGCCTGAAATTAAGCAGATCTGGGGGGTATTCCTAGAAGCTGGCTTAGCGGAAAGCCTGGCTTATTTCGCTACTTCTGGCTAAATTTAGCGAGAGTTCCGTTCCATAAAGGTGGCTTATTTGAACGCCCGCTGAGTAACCATGGTAACTTATGCTGCTGAACTAGCCTGCTCCTGTGCAGGGTAAAGTTGAAGCTTAGCTTAGCTGCAACTCAAAAAATGTCCGACCGGCTGAAACGGACTCCGGAAAGAAATGTTCACCAAGAATTCTGCGCTCCCGCAACTCATGTCTTGTCTAAAAAACTAAACAAAAACTGTGGGTATCATATCACCACTTTCACTGTCTCGAAAAATCAATCAGTCGGTGCCAGTGCAACTAAAGAAACGCAACTATACACACGTATTGAGCATGAAATTAAATGAGAGAGAACATGGTATTCATTAAAACTAATCAATACCTAACAAACATCCGATCGGCTCTGCACTGTTGAAAATCAACCGATAGCGAGCCAGGTCCCTTTAGCCAGTGTGGAGCCACCTAGCGTAGCTAGCTCAATTAGCCTCCCCCTAGCAGAACCCGAGCAGCCGGGATTACAACGTGGCTGGGTGACTGTCAGGAAGAGGCATAGCTCTAAAGTCAAGCCCGTTGTTCACCATCGACCTGTCCATGCTTCTAACAGATTTTCCCCACTCAGCGACACACCCGCTGAGGAAAAAACCCTGGTAATTGGCAGCTCTATAGTCAGAAACGTGGCATTAGAGGCACCAGCGGCCATAGTCAAATGCATTCCAGGGGCCAGAGCGGGCGACATAGAATCCTATTTAAAACTGCTGGCTAAGGATAAACGTAAATATGGTAAAATAGTTATTCACGTCGGCGTTAATGACACCCGGTTACGCCAATCGGAGGTCACTAAAATTAATGTTGCATCGGTGTGTAATTTTGCCAAAATAATGTCGGACTCCGTAGTTTTCTCTGGACCCCTGCCAAATCTGACCAGTGATGACATGTTTAGCCGCATGTCGTCCTACAATCGCTGGTTGTCTAGATGGTGTCCAGCAAATAACGTGGGCTACATAGATAATTGGCAATCTTTCTGGAGAAAACCTGGTCTGATGAGGAGAGACGGCATCCATCCCACTTTGGAAGGAGCAGCTCTCATTTCTAGAAATATGGATGAATTTATTTGCCACCCTAAAACATGACAACCCAGGGCTCAGACCAGGATGCAGAGCTGTAGTCTTACACACTTCTCTGCAGCTTCCCACCTGCTGCTACCCCCCCAATCGATTAACACAAAAGGAGCAAATCCTCTTGTGCAAAAAGAAATTATTAAAACAAAAACTTTAACTGAACAAAAACATCAAACTATTAAATGTGGTTTGCTGAATATCAGATCTCTCCTTTCCAAGTCTCTGTTAGTGAATGAGTTGATTTGTGATCATCATATTGATATATTTAGTCTTACAGAAACCTGGCTGAAACAGGAGGATCATGTTAGCATTAATGAAGCAACTCCCTCTGACTGTTTAAATGTTTACGTTCCTCGAACCACAGGCAGAGGAGGAGGAGTGGCAGCTATCTTCAGATCAGGGTTACTAATCAGTCCCAGACCCAAGATTAGTTTGAGCTCTTTTGAATCTGTGATTCTCAGTTTTTCCCACGCAAAGTGGAAATCACAGAAACCTCTTGTGTTTGTTGTTGTGTATCGTCCACCTGGCCCTTATTCTGAGTTTCTGTCTGAATTCTCAGAGTTTTTATCCCAGTTAGTGCTGAGTACAGATAAAGTCATTGTTGTGGGTGACTTTAATATTCATGTAGATGTTGAAAATGATAGCCTGAATATGAACTTTAATTCTATATTGGACTCTATTGGATTTTCTCAGAGTGTTCACAGACCGACTCACTGCCTTAATCACACCCTTGATCTTGTGCTGACTTATGGCATTGAGAGTGAACAGTTAACAGTGTTCCCTCATAACCCTGTCTTATCTGACCATTTTCTGAAAACCTTTGAGTTTACATTACTTGACTATACAGTTTCTGAGAAGAAATTTACATATAGAAGGTGTCTATCAGAGGATGCTGTAACCAGATTTAAAGAATTAATTCCATCATCCTTTTCTTCACTGCCATGTGCAGATATGACAGAGGACGACTACCTAAACTTTACTCCAGCAGCACTTGACTCTCTTGTTGACAGCACTATAGTTTCAATGCGTACAGCAGTGGACAATGTTGCCCCTCTGAAAAGGAAGGTAATCAGTCAGAAGAGGTTGGCTCCTTGGTATAATTCACAGCTGCGTGCTTTAAAGCAGACTGCAAGAAAGCTGGAGAGACAGTGGCGTTCCTCTAATTTAGAAGAGTCTCAGTTAGTCTGGAAAGATAGTTTAATAACGTATAAGAAAGCCCTTCGTAAAGCTAGAACTGCTTATTATTCATCATTGATAGAAGAGAATAAGAATAATCCCAGGTTTCTTTTCAGCACTGTAGCCAGTCTGACTAAGAGTCCGAGCTCTGCTGAGCCAGGTATTTCTTTAACTCTCAGCAGTGATGATTTCATGAGCTTCTTTATTAATAAAATTGTTTCTATCAGAGAGAAGATTGATGGAGTCCTTCCCACTATTATCACTGATGTATCATCAAGTACAGCAGCTTTAGAAGTATCTTTAGAACCTGATTTATATTTAGACGGCTTCTGTCCAGTTGATCTCTCTGAACTAACAACAGCAATAGTCTCTTCTAAACCATCAACTTGTGTTTTAGACCCAATCCCAACCAGACTGTTCAAGGAGGTTTTCCCCTTAATTGACACTTCCATATTGGATTTGATCAATTTTTCTTTGTTGACAGGATATGTACCTCAGCCTTTTAAGGTTGCTGTAATTAAACCTTTACTTAAAAAACCTACTCTTGATTCAGAAGTGTTGGCTCATTATAGACCTATATCCAATCTCCCTTTTATGTCTAAAGTTCTTGAAAAAATAGTTGCAGCTCAGCTTTGTGATCACTTACACAGAAATAATCTGTTTGAAGAGTTTCAGTCAGGATTCAGAGTGCATCATAGCACAGAAACTGCACTGCTGAAAGTTACCAATGATCTCCTCTTAGCCTCTGATAGCGGACTTGTGTCTGTGCTTGTCCTGTTGGATCTCAGTGCTGCATTTGATACGGTCGATCACAGTATCTTATTACACAGACTTGAACATGTTATCGGGATTAAAGGAACTGCATTAGGCTGGTTTAAGTCATATTTATCTGATAGATTTCAGTTTGTTCTTGTAAATGAAGAATCTTCCTCACACACCAGAGTAAGTCATGGAGTTCCTCAGGGTTCTGTGCTTGGACCGATTCTTTTCACTTTATACATGCTTCCATTAGGTAACATTATTAGACAGCATGGCATAAATTTCCATTGCTATGCTGATGATACTCAGCTGTACTTATCTATAAAACCAGATGAACCCAATAGGTTGGTCAGACTACAAGCATGTCTTAAAGACATAAAGACCTGGATGACTCAGAACTGTCTGCTTCTAAATTCAGACAAAACTGAAGTCGTTATCTTTGGACCTGAGCGTTTCAGGGAGAAATTGTCTAGCTATATAGTTACTCTAGATGGTATTTCCTTGGCTTCTAGTTCTACAGTGAGGAACCTTGGAGTTATTTTTGACCAGAACATCATTTGACTCGCATATAAAACAGGTTTCTAGGACTGCCTTCTTTCATCTTCGTAATATTGTTAAAATCAGGAACATCTTGTCTCAGAGTGATGCAGAAAAACTAATTCATGCATTTGTTACTTCAGGATTGGACTACTGTAATTCTTTATTATTGGGCTGTCCCACATATTCTCTGAAAAGCCTCCAGCTGATCCAAAATGCTGCAGCCAGAGTTCTGATGAGAACTAACAGGAGAGATCATATTTCTCCAGTTTTAGCTTCTCTTCATTGGCTCCCTGTTAAATTCAGAATAGAATTTAAGATTCTTCTCCTTACATATAAAGCTCTTAATGACCGAGCTCCATCATATCTTAAAGATCTCATTGTAAGATATTTTCCTAACAGAGCACTTCGTTCCCAAACTGCAGGTTTACTTGAGGTTCCCAGAGTTTCTAAAAGTAGAATGGGAGGCAGAGCCTTCAGTTATCAGGCCCCTCTATTGTGGAATAAGCTGCCAGTAAATGTCCGGGAAGCAGACACCCTTTCCACTTTTAAGACCAGGCTTAAAACTTTCCTTTTTTATAAAGCTTATAGTTAGGTCTGTTGAATCTGATAGTGTGTCTGCTAGTGTGTCTTGTCCTGCCTCCACCTCTGGCACCCTCTATACTTTCATTACCCCCTACCCGAACCAGGGTTTGAATCCCATTCCCGCCTATCTTACCTCTTTTATTTCTACCCCTACCCGAACCAGGGTTTGCATCCCCACCCCGCTGTGACTGGTGTGCAGTTGGTGAGAGTGAGTTGTATGGCTTTGTTTTTGCTGGTATTTTTAGTGATTATAGGACTGTTTAGGTGAGTTTGTCTGCTGAATCTGCTAGTGTGTCTTGTCCTGCCTCCACCTCTGGCACCTTCTATACTTTCATTACCCCCTACCCGAACCAGGGTTTGAATCCCATTCCCGCTTATCTTACCTCTTTTATTTCTCCCCCTACCCGAACCAGGGTTTGCATCCCCACCCCGCTGTGACTGGTGTGCAGTTGGTGAGAGGCTGAGGTAGCTTGTGGCTGTAAAAGATGGTTCTATATATGGATCTATATAGGGAGTATAGGGAATTACTCACTGAGTCTGGTCCTTTATTTCTTTATTTATTTATTTTCGTTAGCACAAGTTTCTTGTGTTTACCTTGAATAGGGATGGCTCAGGTGATCCTGAAACATCCCATAGTTAAGCTGCTATAGGCCTAGACTGCTGGGGGGCCTCATCTGTCACACCTTTCCTCACTTTACTCTCTTTATGTATATGTGACATTATTGTGGTCATTAACTCGTGTTTCCCTGTTCCAACAGATATCCTTTGAATGGTGTTACAGTGCCGCCGCCGCCGCGGCCCCGGCCGCCGCCACCGCGGCCCCCGCCCGCCCCCCCCCCCCCCCCCCCCCCCCTTTCTGTCTTCTCAAACCCCAGCTGGTCGAGGCGGATGGCCACCCTTCCTGAGTCTGGTTCTGCCAGAGGTTTCTTCCTGTTAAAAGGGAGTCGTTTCTCTCCACAGTCGCCTCAGGCACGCCGCTCAGGCCGGGAGATTGGACCGAAAAAACAAAAAGTTTTCAGTGCAATCTGTTGGTTTTCTTAGCTAGGAAATTGTTTTTGAATTGGCTCTATATGAACGAATTGGATTATTTTATGAATTATGATTATTATTAATTAATTGAATTCCAATTGGCTTGAATTGGACTTACTATCTAAGTGCCTTGAGATGACATTTGTTGTATTTGGCGCTATATAAATAAAAATGAATTGAATTGAATTGAATCTACACCCACGTAGGACCCGACTCAGAAAAATGGGGGACAAGTAATAATGTTAATGATACAAATTATTGAAAGCTCCTTTCAAAACAGTCAAAGACACTGTAAAAACAAGATATTAGATAAACCCAGGAATTAAAACATCTTACCATATTAAAAATACACAGAACGGAGCAATAAATGGACTTGAACAGAGGGAGCGAATGTCGGGGGGGCAGGGGACGACCTCTGTCCTTTCAGGCTGCTGCTCCACATTTACAGTAGCCGATAATGTAAAACCACCTACTGGCTGAAGTATTTGCATTAAGTTCATCATCTCCCTCAGGCTTCCCTAATGTTATCGGTGCACTACACTGTGCCCATGTACGCATCCAAGGCAAGGCAATTTGTAGAGCACAATTCGTACACAAGGCAATTCAAAGTGCTTTACAGCTACATAAAATCACAAGAAGGCAATAAAATCATTCCCAAAAACAAAAAAATCATTAATTAATTAATTTAAAAGTGAAGAGTACAGATAAAATACTTTCAGGTGTCAAATGCACATCTAAATAGAACTTTCAGTCTGGATTTAAACATTGTCACATTGTCCAGGCCCCTGCTGGACCCGTGGAGGCTGACTATGTACACTGAACATTTTTCCATATCCTAAATGTACAGGTACACTTGGGGATAATTGTCCATAGACTCTGAACTGGATGTTTCATTTTGAAAAATACCACATCAACCCCTTTGAGTAATGCTGAGCAATGTTACATTTATGCCCTGTGAAAGCTCATCATTGACTCCTATCCTCCGTGCATACAGATCATCTGTGATGGAGCTCATTTCATTTCCAACATTGAGGCTAAATGGCCGGGATCAGTTCATGATTCTAGGATGTTCCGAGCATCCTCACTAGCACAGAAGTTTGCACAAGGTGCAAGAATTTTACTTACCCGAAGGAGTGTACTTTTGAAGTAAGGTGTAGCATAGGCAGAATTTTGGTGATCTAATGAGAGGTCAGGTGAAGAGGTCATCTTAAGGAATTGAAAGTGCTCGTCATACTTTATTATAAATAGCCATATAAGGCACATATTGCATCAAATTGGCAAGTCTTAACACATGTATATCCATCCAACATTTCTCTTATTCTGCAGGAGAGTTCAATGGTGTCCTGCTTGGGGACAGAGGCTATGCATGCTGGCCGTACCTCCTCACACCATATCCTGATCCAGGAACAAGGGCGGAGAGGGCATTCCACCATGCACATGCTAAAACAAAGGCACGGATAGAAATGACCTTTGGCCAAATTAAATACAGGTTCATTGCTTAAAGTTCTCAGGCACCATGGCTGACTTCTGACAGAGCCATCTTAAATTAATAGTATACTTCATATTTTATACATTTTCTCTTGTGGACAACTTTTCAGGCTGAAGTCTGATCCCCTGGAGCTTCTAGTGCCTGAAAGGACTCAGACTTTCTCCTGACACAGTGAGGGACCTGTACAGGGACACATATTTCCTTTGATCCTTATTGTTGTGACCTTTGAGTTAGAACTTCTTTTCATAATTTAGCATTGACACAGTAGCAGTTTAAGTCAGAGCAAGAGTAAGAAGGCTAAATGGACAGAGATGATTTATAACTTTCCACACGTTTAGGTCATGGCACGCCACTGTGAATATAAATGTATAAAACACATTTCTAACACGTTGCATGAACCGTACAATAATGACAAGTTTGAGTTCAAGTTGTGTTGAATTGTTTAATTATTATTACATGTTTCTCAAGCTGTGGAGAGAAAACAGAATTAAATACAGTTCACAACATGAAATTCTCCTTTATCTGAATTTATACTAACATCCCTCTCCAGTTTCATAATCTCTAGCTTGATCTTTTTTATTTTCAGTTTCTTGTGTTCCATATCTAGTTTGGTGCTCTCTTTATTGGACAAACACATTTCTTCAAAGGCTACTTACCACTCTGAAACATGTTCCTGTACTTTACCTTCACCTGCTGCCAGGTACGCTTTTGGCTGTTAAGATTGCTCCTGTTGGGATGTAACAGTGAAAAATTAATATGTGGGTCACACACTCACGATAATATAGTCACAAAGTATGATGATGCGTGTCGATTATTGGGTTATTAATAAACTGAGCAGGGCCAGTATATGTGTGCTACATCACATACAGAGACAATTCAGCATGCTTCATGTAAACAAATTATAACACCAAGAGGAGAGCATAAATACATGAGGACAGTAAAATAAATGTCAATGGTATGAAACTTTCATAACTTACGCATTTAGTCTGTCTGCAGTTGTTAGCCCTGGCCATGCCGTTTCTTTGCTTTATGGATCACAGCTGTATTACCATTTAAAATCCTCATACAGCTCCATCAGCATTATTTGTTAGGCTGCCGAAAAAATAACAGCGCTTGTCTCGCTCTCCTTTTCACACAGATCTCCGTTTTTCCACCATCCACTCGTCAGGGCTTCTTACGTTCCTCGTGCTCTCGCACTTAGCCAGGCTATGTAAGCCTCGCTTGGATTAGCCTCACCGAGATGCAGCTAAAATATCTTCGAGGAACGACTTGAGGCTTAAATGGGAGTTGGCGCTAATTCAAGCGACGGTTTCCGGCTATAGCCTGGCTTTCTTTAGCTACTTTCTAGGAATACCCCCCAGATGTACGGCCTAGGACAATTGTCTAACATTCCACATTTCTAGCAGTCCATCTAGCAGGTCATTCATCTACCACCTGATGGCGCGATATTAAGTTGCCATTTCAGTCATATAGAAATGTGTTTTTTCCCCATCATATACAAACACCTGTGACATTGTTTTGATATTATTTGCCAAGAGAGTTCACCAGTGTTGTTTTGGTGGCTGTTTACATTCCACCCTCAGCTGTTGCCGACACTGCATGTGATGTCATCAGTTCCGTTGTTGCTAAGATACAGACACAACTCCCCAATTCTTTTGTGGCAATATCTGGTGATTTTAATCATGCCTCACTCTCTGCTACACTGCCAACTTTTCAACAGTTTGTCAGCTGCTCTACCAGAGAAAACAAGACATTGGATTTGTTTTACACAAATGTCAAGGATTCATACATTTCCAAATCAAGACCTCCCCTGGGAAAATCAGATCACAACCTTGTTTTTCTCTGTTCAGCATATAAACCCCTTGTCCAGAGACTACCTGTCACAAAAAGGACTGTTAGAAAGTGGTCACATGATGCTGAAGAAGCCTTACAGGGTTGTTTTGATGCAACCGATTGGATTTCTCTTTGTAAGCCACATGGAGAGGACATTAATGCCATGACTGAGTGTGTGACTGACTATATAAACTTCTGTGTGTACAACACCATCCCCACCAGAACAGTGAGATGCTTCCCTAATAACAAACCCTGGATCACCAGTGAGCTAAAGGAACTATTGAACAGGAAAAAAAGAGCCTTTAGGGAGCGAGACAGGGAGTTACTGAGGAGTATACAGAAGCAGCTCAAAGTCAAGATCAGAGAGAGCAAGGAGGTGTATAGAAAGAAGCTTGAGAGTAAACTGCAGAGGAACAATATCAGAGATGTGTGGTCAGGAATGAAGAAGATCACAGGCCTCAAGCAGAGGGAGGATCGGATGGATGGAAGTCTGGACAGAGCAAATGAGCTGAACACATTCTTCAACAGGTTCAGTTCAGGAACAAGCTCACCATCCTCCCCTCCTGTTCCCAGCCAAAGAGACATCCCACCCTCCTCTGACCCACAGCTTTCCTGTAACATCTCCACCTCAGTCATGGATTCTTCTGCTTCCACTAGTTTGTCATCAACCCAATCAGGAGATGCTGCTGTCCCCTTTGCCTCCCCCTCCCACTTTTCTGTTTCTAGAAGTCAGGTGAAGAGGCAGTTGGAGAGACTGAACCGGAACAAGGCTGCAGGTCCAGATGGTGTCAGCCCCCGAGTCCTTAAGGCCTGTGCAGAGCAGCTCTGTGGGATTCTGCAACACCTTTTCAACCTTAGCTTGACCCAGGAGAAGGTACCACTGTTGTGGAAGACATCCTGTCTGGTTCCGGTACCAAAGAAAACTCAACCTTCAGATATCAATGACTACAGACCTGTTGCACTGACATCCCACATCATGAAGGTCCTGGCGAGACTCCTGTTGACCCACCTGTGTAAGCAAACCAGCACATATCAGGACCCCCTGCAGTTTGCTTATCGCCATGGAGTTGGAGTTGAAGACGCTATCATACACCTGCTTCAACAAACCCACTGTCATCTGGACAAAGCAGGCAGCACTGTGAGGATCATGTTCTTTGATTTCTCCAGTGCATTTAACACAATCCAGCCTGATCTGCTTCGTCTGAAACTCCAGAAGACTCAGGTGGAGGCCTCAACAATCACCTGGATTAATGACTACCTGACAAACAGACCACAGTTTGTCAGACTGAAGAATTGTGTGTCTAACCAGGTGATCAGCAGCACAGGAGCACCACAGGGGACTGTACTCTCACCATTCCTTTTCACTGTGTACACTTCAGACTTCCAGTACAAGTCAGACTCCTGTCATCTACAGAAATATTCAGATGACTCTGCAGTTGTCGGGTGTATCAGAGATGGACAAGAAGCTGAGTACAGAGAGCTGGTGGACCGCTTTGTGGCATGGTGTGGGAACAATCATCTCATCTTGAATGTTAACAAAACAAAGGAGATGATTGTAGATTTCAGGAGAAACAAGGTCAGATCAAACCCTGTTTCCATCATGGGAGAAGAAGTGGAGGTGGTTGAGGAATATAAATACCTTGGTGTTCATGTGGACAACAGACTGGACTGGAGACACAACAGTGAAGCAATCTACAAGAAAGGACAGAGCAGACTGTACTTCTTGAGGAAGCTAAGGTCCTTCAAGGTTTGCAACAAGATGTTGCAGATCTTCTACAAGTCTGTTGTTGAGAGCGTCATTTCCTCTTGCGTCATCTGTTGGGGCAGCAGCATCAGAACCAGGGACCTAAAAAGACTCAACAACCTGATAAAGAAGGCTGGTTCTGTTCTGGGGACGACTGTGGTACCTCTGGAGACAATAATGCAAAGAAGGATTTTGCATAAAATCAAGAGAATTATGGAAAACCCTGAACATCCTCTCCATGAGACTGTTATCGGAAAACAGAGTCTCTTCAGTCAAAGGCTTCTTCAGTTTGGATGCAAAACGGACCGCTACAGGAAATCTTTCCTGCCCACAGCCATCAGCAGCTATAATAACTCTTTGATTTAATTGAGCTACATCAACATTTAATTTCCCTCTGGGATAAATAAAGTATTTTTGAATTGAATTTGAATTGAATAACGCTGCAAAATCAGGCCGTAATTCGTTATCTAACAGCATACAGCCCGAAATTAGGCAGATCTGATATAGGCCTTGTACAGTGTTTAAAATGCCATTGTATTTAACATTTTAAAAAGTAAATTTATCTAACTTTCTGTTGGGCGTGGCCATGGTATTATATTTTTTGTTCGTCTTTGTGAGATACACACTCCCATAGCTCCACTAGTCCATAGCTTCCATTGCATGCCAGCCCCGAACCTCTAGAGGCACTATAGAGTCCCCCCACCCTCCTTTTGTAGTCGTAGCTGCCACCCTACCTGAAGTTTCTGCTACCGTATTGTATCAGTTTGTTTACCTACTTACTTAATGAATTATAGTTTAGGCCTACATGAACACCACAAGAGCACTTTGATACTTAGTTCTTAAACAATGCACTTGAATGAATGTTGTAGAACAACAGAAACTGAAAGAAGAAATTAGGCATTTATGAATGATACAGGTCAGTGACATGTAAAGGGGTTCATCTTTTGACATGTTGATATTTTGTTTGATGCATCTGGGACTGAATAGGCTAGTGTTGATTTTGAATAGTGTTGAAATGTCCTGTCAACAGTCACCTGTTAATAAAAAAAAAGCCATCAGAGGCTGCCATTGTCCCTTCCATCTTCAGACTCTAACTGGGTAGCTGAGTCAATACTCGGACCAGCTGTTTCATATTTATATCAACAGCGCATGCACAACTTATATATAGGACTCACATTGCCAGCTTCTCGAGTTGGGTCCCAATCTGGCCACTTCCCACCCCACTAGGAAAGCACAGAGAAGTTCCCCCTACCCCCTACCATAAACTTGACAGTGACACCACCCCAGAAACACATGCACGCACACACACACACTGGGGTCAGCAGTACAGGAACACTGCAGGGATCGATGCCTGCCTTTATGTTGGGGGAGACAGTGGAGACAGTCTGCATCTAGAGGTACATAGGGTAGGCCTATAATAAACTAGACTGGGATGTGAATTCACATGCACCCTACAAGAAAGGCCAGTGCAGGCTCTATCCTGAGGAATCTGAGGTCGTTCGTTCAACATCTACAACCAACTCCTGCTGATGTTCTACCAGTCTGTCATGGCCAGGGTGCTTTCATATAGGCATACTGTGGTTTGCTGTGGTGGTAGAATTAGTTGGAGAGATGCTGGTCATCTAGACAGACTGGTGAGGAAAGCTGGGTATGTAGGGCATGGAACTGGAGACCGACTACAACAGTTGAGAAGAGGACTTCGAGCAGACTGGAGTCCATACTGGACAATGACTGTCACCCCTTGCACCTGTTTTTTTTACCAACCAGAGTTCAGTTACAGCTTCCATGATGGACAGATAGACTACGTAGGTCTTTTGTTTCCAGGGCCATCCAATTCTTCAACATCACACAGAAGGGTAGGCCTACACGAGAATACATTGCCATTGGTGACAGGCCTGCAAGAACCAACGCTGCTACCTATGTTACGTCAAATAGAGTATTAAGGCCTACATTTGTTATTTGTTCTCACTAGAAGGAAAAAGGATACAAGGATGTTTGTTTATACATAGGCTAGATACACTTTCATGTCACATGTGATGAATGACTGTGTTATAATAGGTGTGCTGTGCAGAAGAAAGGTGTGTGTTTGTGTGTGTGTGTTTTCATGTAGTGTATCCACCTCCCTCTCTTGGTGTCACTGTATGGAGGCTGTTTCTCTAGATCCTGGATAGTGGACAATGGTTTGTGGACTAAGTTGGTTAAGCTACAAGGTGTGTGTGTGTGTGCATGCTAGCATGTGAAGTGCTGGATGACTGATGACGACAGCAAGAATTAATTTTGTGATCATTGGATTACATTGCATTTGCGCTATTATGAAAGAGTACAGGGATTACATCACATTCCATCACCTTACGTAAATTAATAACAAAATAACTAACTTACTAAACATATACCTAAATAAAAAAAGAAATTAATTGGCCTTTAAAGGTGCACTAGTTAAGGAAAGTGGCCAGAGTAGGCCTATTGCAACCAGAGTGGTATAAAGTAGAAATAGGCTTACTCTGACAGATGTAATTACAATACTGGTAATACTGGTTCCAACCATGTAATTTCATATTACTGATGTTGAATAACATCTGTGAGAGTACTTCTACTTAATACAACTCTGATTGCATCTCTGCTGTTCTTTGTAACTCTGGTGCCTGTGGTCAAATGTGATATGTTCATGAATATTTTCTAAGGAATAAACTAATATTTATGTTTTTTAGCCTATGTATGAAAACTGCAATTTTCCCAGTCATTATGAATAATTATAATTTGATGGTGGTGTTGAGAAGTTGTGAAAGAGTGAAAATAATTAGAATATTTTACATGCGAAATTTTTCTGACCTATGCCATCACCGGATGTAATTCCACTGCCACGTGCCACCACCTGTTCATATGCATTCGGTCTCAGGCAGGGCTGGACTGGGGAAATTTTTCAGGCCGGGCATTTTTAACCAAGACCAGGCCATCACCAGGTATTGAAGGGGAAAAAAATTAAGTGCGCTGTGACAGCATGTTTTTTTTTTTTTGTCCCTTAACCACTGTTTCCACTCACTAATACAAAATTATTATGACTTGATCAGGTGCAGTGACAATGCATCCTCGTTCATCCATCCATCCATCCATCCATCCATCCATCCATCATCTTCCGCTGGTCCGGGGATCGGGTCGCGGGGGCAGCAGCTTGAGCAAAGAGACCCAGACGTCCCTGTCCCCGGCCACTTCCTCCAGCTCTTCTGGGGGGACCCCGAGGCGTTCCCAGGCCAGCCGAGAGACATAGTCTCTCCAACGTGTCCTGGGTCTTCCCCGGGGCCTCCTCCCAGTGGGACGGGCCCGGAACACCTCACCGGGGAGGCGTCCAGGAGGCATTCTCACTAGATGCCCGAGCCACCTCATCTGACTCCTCTCGATGCGGAGGAGCAGCGGTTCTACTCCGAGCCCCTCCCGGATGACCGAGCTTCTCACCCTATCTCTAAGGGAGAGCCCAGACACCCTGCAGAGGAAACTCATTTCGGCCGCTTGTATTCGCGATCTCGTTCTTTCGGTCACTACCCACAGCTCGTGACCATAAGTGAGGATAGGAACATAGATTGACCGGTAAATCGAGAGCTTCGCCTTCTGGCTCAGCTCCTTCTTCACCACGACGGGCCGGTGCAGAGCCCGCATCACTGCAGACGCCGCACCGATCCGTCTGTCAATCTCCTGTTCCATTCGTCCCTCACTCGTGAACAAGACCCCGAGATACTTGAACTCCTCCACTTGGGGAAGGATCTCATTCCCGACCCGGAGAGGGCATTCCACCCTTTTCCGGCCGAGGACCATGGTCTCGGATTTGGAGGCGCTGATTCTCATCCCAGCCGCTTCACACTCGGCTGCGAACCGCTCCAGTGAGAGCTGAAGGTCACGGCCTGAAGACGCCAGCAGAACCAAATCGTCCGCAAAAAGCAGAGACCCGATTCTGAGGTCGCCAAACCGGACCCCCTCAACGCCCTGGCTGCGCCTAGAAATTCTGTCCATAAAAATTATGAACAGAATCGGTGACAAAGGGCAGCCCTGACGGAGTCCAACCCTCACAGGAAACATGTCTGACTTACTGCCGGCAATGCGGACCAAACTCTGACACCAGTCATACAGGGACCGAACAGCCCGTATCAAGGAGTCCGGCACTCCATACTCCCGGAGCACCCCCCACAAGAGTCCCCGAGGGACACGGTCGAACGCCTTCTCCAAGTCCACAAAACACATGTAGACCGGTTGGGCGAACTCCCATGCACCCTCCAGGATCCTGCGGAGGGTATAGAGCTGGTCCACTGTTCCACGGCCAGGACGAAAACCACACTGCACCTCCTGAATCCGAGATTCGACTATCCGTCGGATCCTCCTCTCCAGTACCCCCGAAAAGACCTTACCAGGGAGGCTGAGGAGTGTGATCCCCCTATAGTTGGAACACACCCTCCGGTCCCCCTTTTTAAAGAGGGGGACCACCACCCCAATCTGCCAGTCGAGAGGCACTGCCCCCGATGTCCACGCGATGCTGCAGAGGCGTGTCAACCAAGACAGCCCCACAACATCCAGAGCCTTGAGGAACTCAGGATGGACCTCATCCACCCCCGGGGCCTTGCCACCGAGGAGTTTTTTGACCACCTCGGCGACCTCAGCCCCAGAGATGGGAGGTCCCACGTCCGAGCTCCCCAACTCTGCCTCCTCATCGGAATGCGTGTCGGTAGGATTGAGGAGGCCCTCGAAGTATTCCCCACACCGACTCACGACGTCCCTAGTAGAAGTCAGCAGAGCCCCGCCCTTACCATACACGGTGTTGACGGTGCACCGCTTCCCCCCCTGAGCCGCCGGATGGCGGACCAGAATCTCCTCGAGGCCGTCCGGAAGTCGTTCTCCATGGTCTCCCCGAACTCCTCCCAAGCCCGAGTTTTTGCCTCAGCAACCGCCGAGGCCGCGTTCCGCTTGGCCTGTCGGTATCCATCAGCTGCTTCCAGAGTCCCACTGGCCAAAAAGGCCCGATAGGACTCCTTCTTCAGCTTGACGGCTTCCCTCACCACTGGTGTCCACCAGCGGGTTCGGGGATTGCCGCCACGACAGGCACCGACCACCTTACGGCCACAGCTCCGGTCGGCCGCCTCAACAATGGAGGCATGGAACATGGCCCATTCGGGCTCAATGTCCCCCACCTCCCCCGGGACATGGTTGAAGCTCTGCCGGAGGTGGGAGTTGAAACTCCTCCTTACAGGGGATTCCGCCAGCCGTTCCCAACAGACCCTCACAATACGTTTGGGCCTGCCAGGTCTGACCGGCTTCCTCCCCCACCAGCAGAGCCAGCTCACCACCAGGTGGTGATCAGTTGACAGCTCCGCCCCTCTCTTCACCCGAGTGTCCAGGACATACGGCCGCAAATCCGACGATACGACCACAAAGTCGATCATCGAGCTGCGGCCTAGGGTGTCCTGGTGCCAAGTGCACATATGGACACCCTTATGCCTGAACATGGTGTTCGTTATGGACAGTCCGTGACGAGCACAGAAGTCCAACAACAAAACACCACTCTGATTCAGATCGGGGGGGCCGTTCCTCCCAATCACGCCCCTCCAGGTCTCACTGTCATTGCCCACGTGAGCATTGAAGTCTCCCAGCAGGACGAGGGAGTCTCCCGGAGGAGCACTCTCCAGTGCCTCCTCCAGGGACTCCAAAAAGGGTGGGTACTCTGAACTGCCGTTCGGTGCAAAAGCACAAACAACAGTCAGGACCCGTCCCCCCACCCTAAGGCGGAGGGAGGCTACCCTCTCGTCTACCGGGGTGAACCCCAATGTACAGGCGCACAGCCGGGGGGCAATAAGTATGCCCACACCTGCTCTACGCCTCTCACCGCGGGCAACTCCAGTGTGGAAGAGAGTCCAACCCCTCTCGAGGAGGCTGGTTCCGGAGCCCAAGCCATGTGTCGAGGTGAGTCTGGCTATATCTAGCCGGAACCGCTCAGCCTCGTGCACCAGCTCAGGCTCCTTCCCCAGCAGAGAGGTGACGTTCCACGTCCCAAGAGCCAGCTTCAGTAGCCAAGGATCAGACCGCCAAGGTCCCCGCCTTCGGCTGCCGCCCAGCTCACACTGCACCCGACCCCCATGGCCCCTCCCACGGGTGGTGAGCCTGTCGGAAGGGGGATCCGTGTCCTTTCTTCGGGCTGTGCCCGACCGAGCCCCACGGGCACAGACCCGGCCACCAGGCGCTCGCCGGCGGGCCCCACCCCGGGGCCTGGCTCCAGGGGGGGGCCCCGGTGACCCGCGTCCGGGCAAGGGAACACGGTGTCCAAACATAGTGTTCATCATAGGGGTTTTGTGAGCTGTTCTTTGTCTTATCCTCGTTCATATTTCACCAAAAATCATTCCCTTCCAAACATCAAAACCAATCAGATAAAATAGATACAGTATATAATATCACTGCTAATATTGAATATCATTTTTTTGGATGAATGTTATTTTAAATCATTCAACAAAACTTGGATTTAAATTCTTCTTTTTGTTTGACAGTCCACAGGTCTGGCCAGTCACTACTGATGTCTACAGAAAAACAACTAAAATGATGCATGCATCACACATCTCACACCCACTCACACTATTGTGATCACAATATTCACCAGCAGGACATACGCATCCCCCTCCTTGTGTCTGCCCACACTGACTTGCTTCAGGTTGGGGGCTGCCAGGGCTGCTGGTTTCATGGCTGGGGCCTGATCTGGGTCTGATCTGGGTCTGACTTGTGCTTCTTTACAAAGAAGTCTTTTCATTGTTATCTGTCCCTACACAAAATAAGACAGCCGGGTTAAACCTCAATATTGTGTTAATCTTAAACTCTTTGTCTCCATTCTTGTGCTTTAACTTACTTTAAAACCAACTCCAAGCCGAGCTGCTATAAAATTAAACTAGATCATGTAGGTGAAGTAGCTTGGCTAAAGTTATACTTTTATACCTTTATAATAACAAAAAAGCTTTTCATCAGTTTCATCTAACGTTACAGTTATGAAATCCTTATGAACTGTGTTGATTATACACTTACTGAAAACCAACAATGATTAAAGTGCTACATAATAGCTTCATGCTAACGTGACATTAGCCTTTCATAACTTTAGCCTACTCGTTTAGCCTAACAATTGGCAACAAAATATCTTCTCTAAATGTGCAATCTTTAAAAACAATGATTCATTTGGAAATCACATTAAAACTTAACTCAAAATGATGTATTCCAGGAAAGTAGGTTCACTCTGACAGTACAACAGGACACTCTGCTCCTGCGCCTGCCACTCATTTCAAAGACGCCGCGTTTCTCACTCATCTTGCAACGAGACTTGCCTGTCAATCAACTGGAGTGACACCTGAGGTGTCCAATCAGGTTCCAGATGTGGCCGTTCGGGAGCCGGCTCTTCTTTGGGAGCCGAGTCGAAAGTGCCGCGCTTCGCCCCTGGCCTGCCCCCACCTCATTGGCCCAGGCTTCAATCAATCATGACTAAAGGGCCGATCTACCAGTTTATGCACCAATAGGAGGGTTTATATACCGTTATCCACATATTGTTTTAAATCTTTATTATATTATATTTCGTAAAAAAAAAAATAAGCGCAGGCCAGTAAAGGCTGATTCTTACTCGGCGCAACCTCGCTCTTACTAGCTGGTCGCAAATGGCGCAAACGGTCACGTGACCCAAAATTCCGCCACGCCCCCCGTCGCAAGCTACAAAATCCTCGCGCGTCGCAAGGTCGCGCACACAACTTTTTTTCTGACTTCGCGCGCGCTCAACCGGAAACAGCTGACCAAGAAAAAGAAAAAATGAACACTGCAGAGACTGCGGTGACCGAGAGGGTGCGCCTCTACAAACATCTGTACAACACGTCTATGAAGTTACACTGGGACAACGTTTGACAAAGTTCGTCTTGTTGCAAGGACGAACATTCCACCTTCTCTTCTGTTTTTGCCGCAGCCGCTTAGCTCTGAGATACATATACAATTCTACACCCAGAGTAAATTCATTCCGCATCAGATGTGCCAGCCTCTGCTGACGTGACACCACAGGTGGCATTGTGTATGCTTTCTTCGTATGCTTTTCAGCTTGTTTCCTCAACAGTGACGCCCGCTGGTCTGGAGAGAACTGCAAATGTGACGCATACTCGGCGCAAACTGCGCTTATGAGCTGAAGGAACTGTGAAGGGGCTGGCGCTTTCGATGACGTCATTAATGGTTCTCGAGCCAGAACAGTTGCGCGTTTGCGCCGAGTAAGAATCAGGCTTGAGTCATCAGTCCAGCGGTGGTCTCAGGTCTCATAACCAGAGAGGGTCCGTCCGTCTAAACCGGCTGTGTCATAACTCTTGCCTACGTTGATAGGAACAATGTCATGGAAAGGGTAAGGAGTGATAGGGCCTTAAAGTTTAAAGACGATGGGCAAAGTGTTGTTATAACTATGTAAAGGTGATGGGTAAGCTGTTGTTATGATCATGGGGCTCAGGGCCGGCCCAAGCCTTTATGGGGCCCTAAGCAAAATTTCATTAGGGGGCCCCCCATATCATCAGATGTGTCATCATCCTATAGGCTACACAATGCGTGTAACATATCCACTTTCATTACCATAATGCATCATGCATAATGCCTTATGCTTCATTGCTTCAAACACACCAGTGTCATTCTGACTGGTTTTAATCTTACTTGTGGATTGAACTAAAACAAAAATGTACACTGGAGTGAACATGCGTGGCATATTAATTTCACCATTTGAAAGTAAAAATCAGCAGACAAGACACTGTATTTAAAAGTTTACCCGTTTAATTTCTTTTAAATTCACAACAAATGTGCAAAATGTGCAATTTCTCACAACTTAAATAAACCAAATGACATTGACATTGTCTAGTTGCATAATAATAGTTCAAATAAAAATAAATAAAATGCTTAAAATAAATAGAAAAGATAATGTCACAAAACCAATCGAGTTGTACAACAGAACAGCATTTTAACAAGTGCAATGAACAATGCTTTTCTAAAAACTAGGTGTAGCATATACGCTAGTAAAATATGTATTGTATTAATAACGTATGGCTGATATGTATACACAGGCTAGTATCAGAAGGTTAGATTCTACTCTAGGAGAGAGGAGACGGAGACGGGTTGCAAAATAAAAAGGTACCATGTATTGAGACAAAACAACATTAAACATTTAGAATAATTGCATAAATGAATGAAATGGCCATTCGGGATAGATAATCAGTTCACTAGACAAAACAAGATCCAACATATAATTGCGAATGAAATAATGGTGTAAATGTTCAACAACATGTGGCTGTGGCGTGAAACCACATGCCAAAAAGTCCAGCCTTTGCACAGCTCTGAATGAGCAAAACTGTTCATACAAGCCCCAAAATCAAGGGAAGGGTTCGTGAGGGAAGTGTGTGTTTGTGTGTTGGGGCTGTAGAACAGTGTAAGGTGTGAGAGGGGACAAGTTTGCTGTAAGAGCCTCCTACCAGCCCATGGAGGTAGGTGCAAGTCGGTTGAGCTCAGAGGCTAGTTCAGGTTTCTTTTAGCTCGCCATCAGGGACCTGGTCTGTATAATAGAAACAGGACCACTCAATACAAATTGTCTGTCTATATATAAATTACATTAATAAATAACTTGTAATCTATCATAATCAATCCATGTGTACACAAAATAAAGTTAGTCAATATGCAAGTCATAATGTAATAAATAATTTGTATAAATTACTATTGCACATAAGATTCTGCATTAAATTAAGACATTGACTAAATGCTTAATAAAATAATTTACATTCAATTAGAAAGTGCATAGTGCTAATACACATTCAATACATTTAAAAGTTTGATAGCAGACAGCATCTAAAGTGCTAATGCTTGGAAACAGTCAATATGACACAATGTTAAGGCTAAAAATGCCATGATGTACCTAGAAATAGTTCAATTCAGTTCAATTCATTTTTATTTATATAGCGCCAAATACAACAAATGTCATCTCAAGGCACTTAGATAGTAAGTCCAATTCAAGCCAATTGGAATTCAATTAATTAATAATAATAATTCATAAAATAATCCAATTCGTTCATATAGAGCCAATTCAAAAACAATTTCCTAGCTAAGAAAACCAACAGATTGCACTGAAAACTTAACGGTATTAAATCGATGTATTGTCCAAATCAACATGATCGGGATTAAGTTTAGATCATAATAAGTGCAAAACAAGTGTAGAAAGTTGGCATAAGTGTTAACAATGCTAACCGGACCCATTAAAACACAGGGAGCGGCTAATGCTAAACTAAGATGCAAACAAATGCAAAGCTTACCAATTCCACGCGTTTTGTTAAACCAACACTCCTATACAGCACTTTGGGACATGGTAGCTCGGCTCCTACGATTAGTATAAGTATAAGAGATCAGTGCTCAATAGTGATGTTACCTCCAACACCGAAGCTCCGAAGCGCGCTTCAAACTCGACAGGGTAGTTATAGTGAAGCAGTGGGCCGGAGCTTGCTTCATGTGACGTCACTGATGACGTTTGAACCACTTCACTGCTTCATTCAGACTGAGTCAGCTGACTGCTTCGAGTTGATAGCGGAGCTTTGAACATTTTCCGCGATTCAGTGTATTCAAGATGGCTAAAGCCCCGGTTCATGTCCCCGTTTTACACGTATTATACGTTACGAACAGCTCTCGTTTTTTGATATTCGGAGTTTTGCATTATTCTCTCATGGAGAATAATCGAGGAAGCGTTCTAAAGTGTGGGAATATTTTGAGCCGAACAGTTCCTTGTTGCATCAGCCTCCTCTGTTCCCTGTGACAGAGTATTTTCCAAAGCTGGAGAAATTGACTAAAAAAAAAAAGAAGAAACCGTTTGAGCCCTTCTACTGAGCAAAAACTGTTTTTCTTGAATAAAAACACCTGAAGTAACACAAGCACCTTCTTTATTACACCAAGCACACTCCCAAAGAAAATATGAATGAGAAACCAAAAATTTTCACATTGTTTTTAAATTATTATTCCATCCATCCATCCATCCATCCATCATCTTCCGCTGGTCCAGGGGTCGGGTCGCGGGGGCAGCAGCTTGAGCAGAGAAACCCAGACGTCCCTGTCCCCGGCCACTTCCTCCAGCTCTTCTGGGGGGACCCCGAGGCGTTCCCCTGCCAGAGATCCAACGTGTCCGGGGTCTTCCCCGGGGCCTCCTCCCAGTGGGACGGGCCCGGAACACCTCACCAGGGAGGCGTCCAGGAGGCATCCTAACCAGATGCCCGAGCCACCTCATCTGACTCCTCTCGATGCGGAGGAGCAGCGGTTCTAAAATCGAGAGCTTTGCCTTCTGGCTCAGCTCCTTCACTATGCCGGTGCAGAGCCCGCAGCGCTGCAGATGGCGCACCGATCCGCCCGTCAACCTCCCGCTGCATTTGTCCCTCACTCGTGAACAAGACCCAGAGTTACTTAAACTCCTTCACTTGGGGAAGGATCTCATTCCCGACCCGGAGAGGGCAAATTATTATTTCATGGGTAAATTAATCAATCTTTAATGAGGTACTACAAACCTATGTAAACTTACAAAATATGTACAACACACATACATACATAAGTTTTATTATAGTGTTATTATATCCATCACATTCGCAGGGCTTCATATGGTGCAACAATCGCTACGCCAGAAGACGTCACCCAAGTGAATTGAATGAAGCTTTATGACACAATGGTTCAAAATGATTCAATGCTTCAAAAAGCCTCGTTTTGCCATCACTAGTGCTCAATAAAGGCGAAGAACAAAGTAAAACAAGTTAATAGCCGTACCTGCAGCAAACGAATCAAGGCGTCTCTCGTATTTCCCGGCACTTCCTGACTGACGGTAATATAGCTAATTGGCTGGCTACGGTCACGTGACCGGTACGCAGAGCACGGGGGAAAACAAAGATTGTGTAGACAGGATGAATCACTCGGTTGAAAAATATAGGTCACTGAGAAGTCAGATACAGATGGTGTTCTTCATCGCGGTCGGTGCTCACCCTGTAGGGAGTCCTCTCGGGGGGGGGGCCCATGAAAGTTTGGGGGCCCCAAGCCACCGCATAGTTCGCTTATGCCTCGGGCCGGCCCTGATGGGGCTTTGGGTTCTTTGCAGGTAGACGCGTGCATTTGAGATTGTTCTGTTCGGGGATCCTACATCGTCAAAGCGTGTAGGCTACTGCAGCCGTTTGCACGTGCATGTACCGAAAAGATATATGTAGCACATTTTCAAAAATAAATGCCATTCAATGTGCTTGAAAGGAAAGAGACAGAAAAGATAATAAAAGAAGAAGAAATATAATGTGGAAATGTTGATAACTAACACTAACAAAATGCAGACGAAAATAAATACTGTTAATTTGTTCCTCAAACATGACTCTGTCAAAAGGATGCTTCAAAAACAGACCCAACAGTGATTCAATTTTAACTAGTAGCCGTAGTTCTCGGTTTGAGTTTAAATGGTCTATGTTTAAAGGTTTGATCACTGTGCAATCCTACGCATTTGCTCAACCTTGATGTTGGCAGAATCCGATGCTAGTCAAAGTCCGCTAGCAATAGCTAACCAGCGTGCTGACTGCTAGCTCCGCATAAAATGTTAACGGAAATGCAATCTAGTGGATTCTGTAAGCTTATTGGTATGTACAACAACAACAAAAATCAGCATTATGGTAGATTACTTTGCTTAGCGTCTTCGCTATAATCTCTGCTTTTCCATTGCTACTTGTGATTACTGTGTCCCCATCTAGTAGTAATCCAGGATATCCTACTGCTTCCCATTACCCCTTCATCCTCTTCATCATACCCCATACTTTTCCTACTGGGGTTTCTAGACATGTTGAGTCACAAAAGCTTCTCCAACATTCTCTCTCGAACTGTTTGATAATTCTCCTCACATTAGCCTGAGCCTTTTTAAGGCAAATGTGTTTTATTCAACACTCTAAACGCCTTATTTCGTGCTTTCACTGCCATTCTACAATTCTGCAGCTGATTTTATTGTGCCTTGCCCTTGGCACCTTTTTCCACACGATTCGTTTGATTTGACATCATACTGATGGGTATTATTGTTCCTTTGTTGTCAGGTCATCTTTGTGTTTGTATTGTGTCCTCAAGTTACTACATTTGTCTTTGCGTTTTACGGGGTCTTCAAGTCCTTTTTTATCGGATTGTCCAGCACTGCAATCAGCTTGCCTATGTTATTTAAAAGTGCTTTATCACCATTATTTTGAAGTTGTATTGATGCATGTACTGGCAGAAGCAGTTTGTTACAACCGTAACAGTTTAAGTTACAACTTTAACATCTGTTGTATTTTTCAGTTTATTAACAGTGTACTGTAACTGCACTGCATTTAATACTGCTACTACTACTGTTAATTTTACAAATACAGTATTTGAAATACTGCTAGTGATAATTATTATTATTGTTGTTGTTACCTTAAATGCATAATGAACTTTACGTATGCATGCTCATGCATGCTCATCTCAGATTATAAAACGTGGTGATGATAATAAGTAGTTATTGTTTTTTGTTTTTGTCTTTCCCCATACCTAGGTTTTATAACGTCACCTCCTTTGGGCAGGTAACTGTAAAAGTTCTCACTTACACTTTCTTAGTTTTAATGGTTTTGGTTGAAGATTCAGTAAGAAAACAAATGCTTTTTATTTGTCTATTTCAGGCAAGAAAAACTGTGCTGCCTGCCGAGGTAATTGCCGACACAATTGATGTCTTGCGGCAAACAATCAGCAGATCTGCCGATATCTGGGTGGAGGCTTGCCGTAGCCTGGGCATCCCGCAGACCAGCACAAACAAGACTAGGCTAAAAAATGTTTACAGAATGTATCAGAAGGTATGTTGTAATGAAACACTTTTATGACAAACTTATAGTGACTTAAAACATTACTTAATATAGTTACTGCGTCATTCTATGCCATTTGATCAAATTCCCACGCAGTTGTGTGTGAAAATGTTACATTATACTACACTTTAGTCAAAAGCAACATGCAGACAAATCAGGTGTAGGGTAGTGGTTACAGTCCCCTGAGCTATGCACTCAAAGCACTGAAGCCATGAACCAAAGTTGGAAGAGGGAAGGGTGGGATTCGCACCTGCAACCCGTAAAGTCATAGCGCAACATCTGGAGAATGTAGAAAGCTCAAATTTGGTTTATGAATAGGTGTAGTATGCACATGCATTGTTTATGTTAGCTCTATATCGGTGATTCTCATAATGTGGTCCTCTTAATTGGTCTGCAAGAGGATTTCTTTTTTGTTACTACTGTACTGCCCTGGTGCTACACCATTATGGCAGTGAATACATAGGTTTCCCATATTTGCTAACTTTGTACTAAGCCAGGGATCCATCTGCAAGCGCTGATTGCTTTGAAGCTGCTGTCACTCAAAAAATGTAACACGATTGGCTGCTTAGCTTTTTGCTCCTCCCAAGATGTACCTTGCACAGCCAGGGACCCACTATTTACAAATATGGGAAACCCATGTATAGGCACTTTAGTAATGTATTACGACTTGGTTATTGCCATTGCGGTTAGAGCTAATTTATAACAGGGGCCTAATTTATAACTTGTTTAATGTTTTTTTGGCCTTTATCTGTTAGTGACAGAAGCGGTGGCAGGAAATGGTTAGGAGAGAGAGAGATGGGGGAGGTTTGGGAAATGACCCGTGCCAGATTTTAACCTGGCTCCCCATGATTGTGCAATGTTCCCCGTATACCTGGGATGGGCACTTAGGGCATTTTCAAAACTAGTCCCCTTTAACCCGTTAAGACACAGCGTTATAAATTTGCTGTTACCAGAATGGCAATGACCAAGTCGTAGTGCATTACTCAAGGCCCTGTGTTATGTCATAGTAGTGTAGTACTATGGTAGTTAACTTTTCAATGACTATTACAGCGTGCCCCAGGAGGTACGGCGTGCATTATGGGGCTACGTGAACCAAACTCAGTCCTCTTTAAGTGAACCGACAGGAAAAGGACTCAGTTCTGTTTTTGTTCATATTGTGAGCACATTACAAAAAGAACCGGCTGCTCTGTCTGGTCCTGTTACACTTTTATGGTGTGTCAGTCTTCCTTTGACCACACCCGGACCTCTAGAGCTCTATTTAAACCGCACTGAGACCACATCAATAAAGGTCTCAGTACGGTTCACTTCCGAGAGGTCTGGGTGCCCTTTGGAGCGTTCACATATGCACAGAAAATGCTGAGTCAAAGGTCTGAGTTCACTTAAATGGCTGAAAGGGACTGTGGGAGAAGGATGTCATGACATGCTCATGACTTCTGGCCTAGTTACATCCTGGGCCTTGTTGACTGGTTCATATGAATATTGTTGATAGTTAGAATGAGCGTGTTTATGATAAACGGCGAAAGCTAGGCGCCTCCAGAGAGGGCCACGTACACTTGTTATGATAAAACGGTATAAAAGGGTGTCACAAGATGAGCTCGTCGGACATTTTGTACATTCTGTATGCATATTTGCTGTGACAGTTTGTTCAATAAACTCCCCAATGGACGGCTGACCAACGCGGGATTCGACTCTAATTTCTCCACTACATAATGGTGACCCCGAATTCGTGAGATTTTGCATCTGGATCCCGGCGGAGCGTGTCCTCTGTGCCCCGACAACCGACATCAGCTGTGAGAGCCGGCTGGTTGGATTTCCCACCATTACAGCTGGCGTCTGTTAGTGGAGCACAGATCACAGGTTTCTTCCGGATCCTGCATTCGGTAAGCATTTCATTGTTACCTCTGCGCAGGGGGGCTGCTGAAATTGTAATTGTTGAAATTTTGGGCCAAGAGGTGCCATATGTGTGAATTGGGATAAAATTGGGTAAACAGCAGCTTGTGAGAGTTGTAAAGCAGACAGCTGTGAGCAGTTGGTCTGGCTTGTGTTGTTGTATTTTTGTGGTAATTAAGAAGGGCTATAGTCGCTGCGCTCCGGCAAATTGTGAATCGGGTGAATTCAAACTGGATTAATTAATAGCTTTGAAGAAGCGGGCAGGTTGTTGAGCAATCGTCAATAGTACCTCTTGCATCTTATCAGCCATCCTTCAATGCATTGGGGGGGAGGAATACTGACGGGAGTACGGGGTACACTAGACTCATTAAACATACGTGAAAATTATTTTCACTAGTCAAGGAGTAAAACAAATACTGATAATTGATTGACTGGCGAACATTAAAGTTCAACGATTGAATCAATCAGGCTTTCAAAAAAAACTCTGAAATGAAAAAATCCAGTTCTATGAGGAGCACATTTTAAATATCTGCTTAGAACTCTTTGGAGTTATCCGAGACCTCAGTATAAAGACATTTTGAGAAGAAAATTCAAATTCGTTTATGAAATTGGCCACAGGAGATTATATTAAGAGGTCACATCGGGGCTGGTAAAGTACACGTCAGCATCTGTTGCTTTGGTCAAGAAACCATATCACAAGGCTTGTAGGGAAAACACATTTTGTATTCCATATATTGCCGACACCAACATCTTCTGAAAAATTAAAAGTCTAAATGAAAGAAATTGATAATTTAAAACTGTGAAGATTTGAACGGTGACTGACAAAACTTTGATCGACTGACTACTTGGTGTGAGTGTGTGGGACCGGTCTCTGTTTGTCTGTCAATGTGTGTGAAATCCTGCTGTTTTATGTGAATCTAAAAAAAGAAGAAAAGAAAAAAGGTTCTGACTCATATCATCCCTTGACTTTTGAGTAGTCGTAGTATTTTAAGTTACACTCAGATTTGCTTCATTGTTATAATTTGCTTCATTGTCATAATTTGCTTCAATGTTATAATTTGCTTAATTGTTATAGTTGCCACGTTAATAACTTGGGGAAATAAGGTGTTGTTACAGTAATGAGCTGTGATTTTTAAACGCTGATTCCTTTAATATTGTGCATTGTAATAAGATTTGTGATTTGTGTGGAGGTTCTAAAGTTTTCAGAAGGGAGGAAAGCAAGGTGCTGCGCGGGCACGCTGCTCGTGTGGAGGCGCGCCGCTCTGTCCTTGAGATTCCTGTGCTGTCTGTACACTGACAGATGTTCGTGCGTAATCACATTTTCTTTCCTTGTGTCTTCCAGGGGCACTTTATGGTTGAACTGTAATAATTATTAGTTTTCTTTAGGTAATGTGCTAATTGCAGAGTTGTTATCAGTCGAGTAAATGTTGGTTTCGCAATTCCTAAGGGAGAGTTTCTGTCCTTAGGCCATTGATTCATCACGTCGTTCGACGTGAATGTGACATTCCTGATAAAGAAAGTTTTTCGCTTATGCATTGTTTCTGTATCTTTTGATTTGTAGTTTCCCCGTCCACAGCGTGTTAAATTGTATTTCTTTCTCTTTCTTAACAAATGCCATTTTGAGGTGAAGAATAGTGCAACTGTTATTTCTGTGTTGTTTGGTTTGTATTTTTTCTCTGTCCAGCTGATAAGTTTGTGTTTCTTCCTCTTTCTTAACTTGTCAAAAAAAGTGTGACAAACGCCATTTTGAGTTGGGGTGTGGTTCAATTGTTATGTCTGGTTCAAGGAGTTAGGAACAGCCTGGGAAGTAGACTTAGTGGTGTGTTCATATTTTATTGGTTAGAAGTTACGTGTCCCAGACGTGTTTCATTGGAGATAGATTTAGAGGTGTTTTCAGATTTCATTGGTCAAAAAAAAATAAATAAATAATTTATATATTTTTATTTCATTGGTCAGAATTGACGTAGCTGTGACGTGCATTGTATCATCTGGATTGGTGGGAGACATTGTGTGTGGACTGGATCGGAAACATCCGGATGTGAGCAAAGGTTGGGGCAACGCCTTGAGCCTGAGTCACTTCAAACAGAGTAAGCATTAACTGAGCTTTCGATTAGCAATAAATTAACATTGGGTAGCATTAGTAATACAGCAAGTATTGATTAGCAATAATTAGTATTGATTAGCAAGAACTAGCATTGTTTAGCATTGATTAGCATTGGTTAGCAATCAATAGTATCGATTAGCAATCACTAGCATTGAATAGCATAATTAGCATTCAATTAGCATTGGTCAACAAGGAAGCTAGTATGGATTAGCAATAAGTAGCATTGATTAGCAATAGTTAGCATTTGTTAGCATTTCGTTAGCCATAATTAGCATTGATTAGCAATAGCAATAAGGCAAATATTGGTTTAAATCTTAATTAGCAATAGGTTAGCATTTATTAGCAACAGCTAGGAAGCTAACAGCAATTGGCATTGGTTAGCAAACATCAACATTAGCAATAATAGTAACCGAACTCCAAACTAGAAGTCAAAAAGCTAAATTAGCCTAACATTGAATTAACATTGGTTTAATTTTAAAAAACAACCTAGAGCATAAGCTTTCAAAGCTAACATAGGCTAACCTTAACATTAGCATTGACAATATCCAATCCAATAATTAGCTGCATCTAAGCTAAATTTAGCCGAGCATGAATTAGCATTGATTAGAGTTAGTTTAATTTAAATTGACTTTCAAAAAAAAAAAAAAAGGGGGAATAAGAATAATAAATAAGGAAAATTTAGAAAATAAATAAGTAAAGAAAAAGTCAAAAGTCAATAGAAGGGAACTAACTAGTTGAAACAATGGATGTAACACCAACAATAATCATCAGCGCCAAACATCCTGAACATTCCAAAGATATCTCTAAAATGGGAAAAACGAACAAAAAATAACGTCTCACCCTGGCCTAAAGGTGGCACTTTTAATGGAGCTACCTGTAAGATAATGGAACAAAGGATTAAAGCTTACAAACCAAAGGACAAAAGCATAAAGAGACAGGAAAAAAGAGAGCTTGAATTAGAAGTTTTACATTTCTTTGAAAATGCAGAGCTATATCCAACACGGCCAGGAGCAGTAAACATACAAGGAGATTCTGAAATAAAAGATCACAAAATATCTCATGAACGTCCAGAACTACAAATAGCTACATCAAGCAGTCATGGAGCTCCTGAGCCAGACGCCGTCTGTAATTCAGATCAGGCAAGGGGACAGCTCCCACAATACCAAAGATCACCAGAACTGGCACCACCAGTTCAAAAGGCATCTTCTGAAGAACATAAGAGTCCAACAGCGTCAGCACCGAGTTTGATAGAAATGACGCAGGGACAGCCCCCCTAGGACGCTCGTCCTAGGGGGGCTGGTTGCCAGACTGCCGGACATTCACACAGGTGCAAGTAGATGGATAAGAGCTTTTGAACAAGAGACTGTGCATAAACTGTTGTCTGTTGGACACATTAAGGCAGTGTGGGCACTGTGTTTTGGAACTTCTACCATGGAGGGCATTTTGAGACACAGTGAGAATGGCTGGATGTTAAGCCACCAAGCTGATGGAACTGATTTTAATGCATATCGAGCTGCACTCTGGAGAGCGTTACGAGCTGAGTTTCCTGCGGGAGTGGACCTCGAAGCATTAAAGGGGGAGCCACTGTCAGGAACAGAGAGTCCAGCTGTGTACATTGCACAACAATTGAAGAAATGGAGACAAGAGTCTGAGGGAGAAATCGAGAAGAGCCCAGCTTGGGTGACATTGTCCAGAGTTTCCATCAAAGAGGCTCTGCCTGCCCCAGGTCTGGGGAGGCTGGAGGATGTGGTGGGGTTGAATTCAATGTCACATGGACAATTCCGAGACCACGTGGTGCATGCAGTAAACAAATACAGAAAAGAACTGAAACGGAAGGAGCAGGAGAAGGATATGCAAAGGAAACTTGCACGGTTGCAGTTAGAAGAACTGCAAGTGAAGCAAGAAGTACGAAATGAGACCATAACAGCGGGGGCCGCTGAACAGCCATCACAGGGGCAAGTCCATCGTCGACCCTGTCAAAGGTCAAGAAGAGGTGCACCTGGAGGACGAAGGTCCTCGGGGGCATGTTGGGCCTGTGGCGAGAGGGGACACTTTGTTTACAGCTGTCCGAGAGCACCGAGAAACCCGAGTGTTCGGCAGGACCGTGGCCAGTCCCTGCGGGGCGGAGCAAGTGGCCCGGCAGGTCCAAGGCGTTCCTCTGGCAGAGGAATCCCAGTATTGGTTTACATTGACATATAGAGGTAAGAAGTACACTTACACCAGACGTACTCAAGGGTTTAAAAACCGCCCTCAGGTGTGTCATCATTACAAAACAAAACAAAGTTTTTAAGTTGAATGTGTCACGACTACTAAGTTTCTAAACTTGAATTTAAATAGGTCACTGTTACTAGGACAAAACAAAACAAAGTTTCTGAATTTAAAATTTAAATGTGCCACTATTACGAAGTTCTAAAATTTGAACGGAACAAAGTTTCTAATTTAAATTTTAGCATTGATAGCCTAAATTAGAGTATCTATTTAGCCCATAGGGAATTACTGATATCTCTCCATCCCACTTGGAGGGAGTAAGAAAAGCGCCATGTCCAAAATAAATAAATAAATAACTAATGAATAAATAAGTAAAATTAAAATAAAACAAGTATGATCTTCTTTTGGGAGGATTATGCAATAAAATGCGCTTCCTCTGGAAGGAATCATGAAAAATCCAAAGATCAAAGGTTGAAAGCACAACTGGAGAGGACAACCGAGGCTAAGTTAGCCTTTGGAAATTTGAAACAGAATTAGCAAGAGTCATCCGAAACGGGCAACATTAGTCTATGAGAAGCCATTTTTCTTATATGTCTCCAATAGACACCATAAGATTTCAGAACTAATAAATCAGAGTAGGTATGTTGTGACTCGGACAGGATGTTTGCAGGTTGTGCATCTTTTGACACGTCCAGATGTGAATACAGGAGGGTACTACATCGGGATCGGCGGATGTCATTCCACGTGAGTTGGGAGGAGAACCACATGAGCGTGTGGCAGAAGCTGTGAGATACATTAAACTGAGACCTGAATTAGAAGCAACTCCACTTGTTCAGGCTGATGTCACTTATGTTGTGCATGGTTCATGTTGTGAGATCATTTGGGTAATCATGCAGGTTTTGCAGTTATGAAACAGGAAGGTGGAAAACTTTGTGACAGTGAAAGCTGAGAAGTGTGAACGACCATGTTCGGCAGAGTTGGCTGAACTGAAGGCACTAACGGAAGCATGTTGACTGGTGAAAGGTAAGGTTACGAATGTGTACACAGATTCTGCATATGCTCATGATATTTGCTATTTGTTTGAAGCAGTTTTGAAGCAGAGAGGGTTCAGGAGGGCAGACGGAAGTCCAGTGCGACAGGAGGTCCAAATGAAGGAGCGGATTGCAGTCATGAAAATTGAAAATTGGCAGTGATACAGTGTCAAATAATCGTAAAGGTAACAAAATGGTTGGTAAAGGTAATAACGCGGCTGATGAGGCAGCGAAAGTAGCATCAAAGTGCCAGCTTGCTGTTTTGGCACCTATGGTGTCACTGGAGCCAGAGGTCGCGCCATCACAAGGATATTGGTCATACATATTGGATAAATAGTCGTAAATTTTTTTTGGTAAGAGAATTGATTCATCTGTTTGTCATTCCATCAGAGATTAGCTCAAATAATGGTTAAGTGTTCGTTTAGAAAAGTGCAAGAGGCATTCTGCAGCAGCTGCGAATCAAGCAGCGCTGTGGGGCCGTTTATCATCCACAGAGTCAAGGGATGGTTGAGAGGATCAAAGGTACCTGGAAAGTGAAATTGAATTGAATCTGTGCTTCAACTAAACTAACTAGATGCTTTGCTGCTTGCACTAATGAGCTATCGGATGCAGACTCACAGAGTCACGCACTAACACCGCATAAATGCTAACGGGTCGACCCATGCCGGCACCTCAGTTGAGAGGTCCCTTTAAAGGGCCCCCACTCGAGCAGCTGCAAACAGAGTTGAAAGCTTACATGAGGCAACTGACTGCAATCCACAGAACAATCTATCTACAGGAGTTCAGAGACTTGAGTTTCGAACAGCTGGTTGAGAGGCCAGTGGTGCCAGGCGACCAGGTGCACATCGAAGTGTTCCGAAGGAAGTGGCTTGAGCCAAGACGGAAAGGACCGTACACAATGGTGCGAGCAACGTCAACAGCAGTTCAAGTGGAAGGTAGCAACACATGGTACCATTTGAAACACTGCACTAAGGTTCGGGCTAAAGACACAGACGGAGTTAAGTCCGAGGGAAAGGATGAACAAAAGGAAGAGGTTAAGATTTCTGACACTGTGAGCATCCAGGTGTGGGTGTTGGCCGACAGCATGGGCTCAGGAGAACGAAGCCTGGAGATGTTGGACGGGATCCCGCAGACAAGAGAGGCTGGAAGGGTCCTGTGATGAAGCCACCCCGCAGGGAAGTAGCCAGCCTGGGTCAGATGAGTATGATGCAACAATACACACCCACTCAGACCATGCCACGCCACAAACTTTGCCAGCAATACACACTAGAGCTAGTCGTGAAGAGGTATCTGCTAAGCTTGAATTTAAGTTCATGGAATAAACGATTTGAGGAAGTGTGGATCATGGGTCCGGAGGAGGAGACGACCAAATCACCGCCTCTGGACGCCACGACAAAGGGGCAATCTGGTAAGATCATGTCAGATTGGGTCAGAAGGAGTTGTTCACAATGGTTGTAAGAACAGAAAGACTTCTCGTGGAAGGCTAGGGGGATTTGATACCATTAGCACTACAGGACAGAATAATCAAGTTAATCCAAGAACAGACGGAGTGTACATGCACAGGTAAAGTCAGGAAAACAGTGTAACTGTGGAAAATGGGTTAAGGCAGCACAGGATATGTGGTATAGATGGGCATGGTACACTACCAGAGAACTGACAGCGACAGAGTGTCTCATATGCGCAGACGCTCCAGGAGCATTGCCTGTTGTTGTTCCAGAGCCACACACCTTCAGGGACTGTGCAGTGGTCCAGCAACGGGAATGCAGAGAAGGTAGGTTCACATCGGCAGAGGATAAATGGTTATTGTTTCCTATGTGTGGTATTAAGTGCAGGGATCAGACACACCCAGTAGCTGAGAGTTACTGGATGTGTGGAGATGATGTTTTGTTAAATGTGTTACCCAACAGGGAGATAGGTCTTTGGGCACTGGTGAGGAGGAACACATCAGTTGTGGTAGTGTATGACAAGGTAAACGAGATGCAAGGTTTGGATGTGGAAAAAGGGAGAGTTAAAACATATAGTGGTAACTACATCATGGATAAGCACGTTTACTTGGATGCAATAGGGCAGCCGAGAGGGATTCCTTTTGAGCTCAAAGCACGCAGGGAGATTGCAGCTGGATTTGAGTCTATTTTGCCGTGGATCATATTTAACAAAATGGGGAATGGACTAATTACATATAATACAACCAACAGGGAATTCTTAGCTACACGAGTGAAGGGTTTGCAGGCTTTGGAGAACAACTACATGAGACGAGTATGATGGCTTGGTAGAACAGACAAGTTTTAGAATGTATATTAGAAGGGAAAATGGTGTGTGCCAGATGGTTGGGGAAAATGTTGTACATTTATACCCGGGAACACTGCAGCTGATAGAACGTTTACAACGGCCGTGAAGAAGATCAGAGAACGGAGAGAGGAGCTGACGTGTGATGCTGGTGGAGGTGAATGGTAGTGGACTGGTCTGTTTGGGATTTTGGGAGAAGGGGGAGCGAGGACAGTTAAGGCGGGAATAGCAATATTGTTGATAGTGAGGATGGTTTCCCTATTGGTGTGTTGCATTATACCCATTCTGAGAAGGTGTTTGCTGCAAGTGACGTTCAAACGAACAGTGGAAGGAATCTGGAGGCAGATGACCATGCGAGACCAGGTCTGAGGACCAACGCATGGGAGAGCGGGTCAACGAATGAAGGTTATCAACGGACGGTTCACAAGTTTCTTTCCTCGAGGGTGGAACCAAGGTTAGTCTAATAGGGAGAAGAGATGCTGAAGATCTCTTTGATTGGGAGTGACGTACTGGCGACCTCTCCTCCCAGAGTTAGCTTAGCAGTTCCAGACCCAGCCGGACGGATGTTCGGCCAGAAGCAGACGACATCAGAGTACAGGAGATGGGACGGGACTGGACTGGAAGAGCTGCATTACATTGCATTTTATTACTATGGTTGTGTGATAATCCATAATTTTATGTACTGTACTTGATACAAAACGGTGATTAACTGATTTGAAGGTGATGTATTCAGTCTATGTGTATTATCAATCAGAACTGATCACTAATATGTGCATTGCCAGTTGTGTTAGTCAACTGTTCGGAGTGCGACCTTGGTAAAGTGGTCGGTCGCCAGTGGGGTGGGGCCGTAGGTGAGTTTTCCCAAGATAAGAACATGAGTTACGAAAGTAGCAGCCGGTGGGTTTTTCGCACCTATGCACTGCGAACAGTGGACAGGTGTGATGGCAATGTAAAACTTGTAGTGTTGTTGAATTCAATATCGTTTAATTTAATTTAATCATTTAATGTGATTCGGGTACACATATATATATTCCTTTTCATTTATTCAAAATGGTCCCATTGATTGATATTGTAGAATTATTAGAATAATTTAGTGTTGATTATGTTAATTAATTCTTAATTAACTATGTGGGATGATTTTCTTTCATTTTAGATTATTTCTTTATTAAATCACTGATAAGTGATTTCAGGGGGGACTATGTGGGAGAAGGATGTCATGACATGCTCATGACTTCTGGCCTAGTTACATCCTGGGCCTTGTTGACTGGTTCATATGAATATTGTTGATAGTTAGAATGAGCGTGTTTATGATAAACGGCGAAAGCTAGGCGCCTCCAGATTGGGCCACGTACACTTGTTATGATAAAACGGTGTAAAAGGGTGTCACAAGATGAGCTCGTCGGACATTTTGTACATTCTGTATGTATATTTGCTGTGACAGTTTGTTCAATAAACTCCCCAATGGACGGCTGACCAACGCGGGATTCGACTCTAATTTCTCCACAACAGGACCAGATGTGAAAACCCTAGAAATTGGCCAAAGGTCCTCATTGGATTTTAAATATTGATTGAAGGGCTGGATGTCACAGGCAACTTTGCTTTGCCAATAAGAAATTATTTGCTCTTGCATGACCTGTTGGCTACCCCGGTCCTGTACATACAAATAGTCAGTGATTCTGCAGCATACATTTTACTTGAAACATTAGAATATACACTCACCTTGATAGGCCTGCGATTTCTATATAAAATAAAAAATCTGCAGTGGATTGGCATAGGCTTAAACTTGTAAAATGATTGAGCTTGTCAATTCAGTGGACAGGTGTATAACATGAATTTATAAAACTATGGTCCTTGAACTGAAAAGGTATGAGAAACACTGCTCTAAATGATTTCACATTATTTTGTTTTATGTGCTTTGTTAGGCCTCCAAAAACCATATTTGTACTCAACCAAGGATTTTTTGTTTTTGTGTGGTCGTATTATAACAAACATGACATTGTCGCTGCATACTTATCTTATTCGTGTATCAGCATGCCACATTGAAAGCTTACACTGTAGAGTATATTATAAGGATTTTGTGCAATGGCCTTGAGAAATCTGTAGAAAAACAATGGCAGAAAAAAATTGACACCCCTCTACCCCTATTAAACAGGCTGTAATTTTCAGTCCTTTGCTTTGTCATGTAAATAACACCCATTAATAATTTCCGAAAAGTTTCAGATGCAATTTCATGGAGTAGGGATGCAAGTTATCGATTAATTAATTAATTGTTAGTTGATTGACTTTATCGATGAACTTCCGATTAATTGATAAGCTGCGTTTTATCCCCAAATCCCAATGTTTCCCTAGAAAAGAAGCAGAATTTTTTTTTTTAAATTACAATTAAATGAGAAAAAATGCTGAATTTAAATGATTTTTTTTTCATATTTTGTAATCCTCTATCCAACAAAGTCTCAAGTCTTACACTGTGGCATGACCGCTTCATGTTTCAAACTGGGTGTTTCCCCAGTTGCGTAGGCGATTATTGCAATTCATTATATTTGTGCAATTAACGCTTTCATTGAGTACATGGATTGATTAGTTGTTGACAACCCCAATGTGGAGAGTTGTTCAATCAGCATTGAATGACCACACTGTTATTCCTGTATGGCCTGTGATAGATTTGAAGTTTTTCTCTCAACATGCAATTGTATGGCTCTGCTCTTTTCCACATCAGCCTCAGCTCCCAGGCCTGGACTTCCAGGCCACATCACCTGCACCCCCCCCAATCTACTCCGCCTCACTCATCAGCTTCACCTGTGGTCACCGCCGTGAGGATAATGTCACCTGTGGTCACCTCCCGAAGTCCATCACCTGCATCCTCCCAGGCTGTATCACCAGCGTCACCTGTGGTCACCGCCGTGAGTACAGTGCCACCTGTGGTCACCTCCTGAAGTCCATCACCTGCATCCTCCCAGCCTCTATCCTGCATCCTCCAGGCACTGCTTGCCCCCCACCCTCCATCCCCTGGGAGCTTGGAGGCAGTGAACTTTAACCTGATCTATGATTCAACGTCGTCCTCCCAGGCTTCATCCCCAGTGCCATCAAACACCTCATCAGCGTCACCAGTGCAATCACACAGGCCATCGCCGGCTCTATCACAACAGCCCTCCCATACGTCAGAACCTTCACCCACATCGGCTTTGTCCCCAGTGCCATCCCACACCTCACCAGTGCCATCCCATACTCCAGCCCCAGGTCCATCGCCTGCTCACTCACAACCGCCCTCCCATACCTCACAATCTGTACCCACATCTCCCACCTCCACTTCCATTGGAGACCTGTTTATTCAGGCATTACCTGAGACTCCTGCCTTCTTTTTCGTGGCAAAGGAAGACTGGCAGAGTCTTAGAAAGACCCAGGTTGGGAGACAGTTTACAAACATCACTTGGACAAACATAATGGCACAGGGAATAAAGCAGGTGAACCCATACTGCAGTTTCGCATTCAGACGGCACCGGGTGAAGACCATAGGGTCCAGAAGGAGGGGGCCATTGTTTAATACCAGCGCTTACTGCAGATTCGACGACTGTCCTGTTGGGGTGGACATACACGTTGATGAAAGCTTGAAGGCACAGATGAATTTCAAGGGGGCAAACATAAGGCACAGCAAGTGCCAGCTGGTGTGTCGGCCTGTGCGGGGAGAGGAGAGGGAGAAACTGGCACAGAGCCTTAAAAACCAGCTGCCCAGAACTCTCCACCTTCAAAAACTAGGTGCCCTGGACGAAAATGTCTTCCACTCTGGGTGCCGGGATGGCGTGCCTACCCCAGGAACACTGAAAACCTTGTCCTCATCACTAAGGACGAAGGCACGCCAACATGAGGAAGACATCATTAGTCTTACAATGATGGCCAAGGAGGAAGACAGCATCATACAGCAGATTTCTGCAAAACCGAAATCAGTGATGCTGTGGTCTGCAAAGACCATAGCTGTCTTTTTTAAACGCTGCAAAGAGGACATTATATACATTGATGCCACAGGCAGCATTATTCACAGAGACCCGGGTGACCAGAAACCCATATATATTTATGAAATTGTTGTTCGCCATTCCAACAAGGGATGCTCACCGTTACCTGTGGCCACATTTGCCACAAGCGACCACACGACACCGTCCGTGTCACATTTCGTTGGCGCTTTTTTAACAGATGTGGCAAGACTCCATGGCCAGTCCTCCCAAAAAAGGCCGGTGATGGTCATGTGCGACGGGTCTATTGTGCTACTGCAAGCCCTCTCCATGAATTTTTGCGGAATGTCACTTGCAGAGCTCCTGAGAAGGTAAACACAACAACCACCACCTACACCTTAAAAAATATTATTTTCATGTCTTGAAAAGTTCAAAGTGTAAAGTGAAGATAACCCATACACTTTTATGCCAATTCTATTTTCCAAATCCTCATACTGTAGGTATTACAACATAGTGATGGGAGAAGGTCGGGAGGAAGACTCCACAGTACCTGTTCTTCATCGCTGCCTAAGCCATGTGCTGAACAACGCAAAGAGCCTCTGCAAGAAGCAGTGAGTATCACTTTAACTAAGGGTGTTTTCACACCTGGTCCCTTTCAGCCATTTATGGGTATTTTTCACACCTAGTCCACTTTAAGTGAACCGAACTCAGTCCTCTTTGAGTGGACCAAGAAGTGAACCGACAGCAAAATAACTCAGTTCTGTTTGTGTTCATATTGCGAGTCTATTACAAAAATAGCAGCTGCTCTTTCTGATCCCCTTAAGCTACATTCACACGTCGCTACTAGTTACTCGCTTCGCTAAACGTTCCCGCGGCTTTAACTGCCAATGCACAAGCGAGAAGTACCGAACTCTGCATTTCAGTTGGTTACGCCCTTACTCGCCTCGCTCAAAGTTAAAATATTTTTAACCCACATCGCTTGTACTCTCCTCGCCTACTCGCCTCGCTGGAACACATAGACATTCTATTGACTTCACTCTCTGAGCGAGTAACTAGCAGCGGCGTGTGGGAACGAGGCTTTAGGCTTTTATGGGATTTTAGTCCTCTTTTTGATCACACCCGTTCCTATGGAAGTCTTCCTAAGTGATTACACACGAGTCACAGGTGTAACTTCTCAGGACTCTTAAGCAAACCGTACTGAGACCACGTCAAACAAAGGTCTCAGTACGGTTCACTTCCAAGGGGTCTAGGTACGCTTTGGAGGGTTCAAATATGAGCAAAAATGCTGAGTCACAGGTCTGAGTTCACTTAAATGGTTGAAAGGGACCAGGTGTGAAAACGCCCTAGGTGTGAATAAACTGTAAGTACATATAAAGTGCACAATGAACCTATCCCCCATTTGGTATGATGGGAGTGAGTGCATCGGGGTGGTAGTGGTTTGGTGGGGGCAGTTCATGGCATAGACCTTTAGCACCTTGGCCGTATATAATAATTAAATATTGTTTGTCTTCATAGTGCACCGCAGCACTAACGTCTTGCCATGCATGTCGTGGGCACCATGACGCAGGCTAAGACGATGGCGGAGCTCGAGCAGCTCAGCACCAGTGCAGCCACGGTTTTTTCAAGCCCCTGTTCTGGTCGAGGTGTGGAAAACCACTTCCAGAACCTTCAGGTGTTACTGCAGGGGCATACAGTTGAGGAGTGCACCACAGAAGAGGAGGACTTTGGGGTAATTAATGTTTGTGTTGTACCCAGGTTGAGATAGATATGGGAAATGGATTGCATTTATATAGCGCCTTTCCACTCCTTCGAGCACGCATAGCACTTTACATTGTATGCCTCACATTCACCCATTCACACTCACATTCACACACTGGTGGCTGTGGCTTTCACGCAGGGTACCACCCTGCCACCAGGAGCAATTTGGGGTTAAGTGTCTTGCTCAAGGACACATCGATGAGATCAAGCTGCAACCTTCTGGTTGCCAAGCAGACACTCTACCACCTGAACCACCATCACCCCATCAGATAGTGCCTACATTTTGCCACATTTTTATGTGTAGTGTCACACTTGTTGTCTTCCCATTTAGCACCACATTTCTGACAGCCACATGATCTGTTGTAATCAATCAATAAAAAGATTTAGATGGCTCTGAATCCATGGCACTGAATACATACAGTGTTTGACTCAAAGTGCTTGGCAGTCACATATACACAATCACACAAGACTCTGGAAGCTGCCTTTGAAAGGTGCTAATTGTCCAGTGAGAAAACTGTCTGCAACAATGGCAATATCTATCAATAAGTAATATTACACATAATTCCAAAAAAATACATTATACACATTACTTGGTTTCAGTGAAGCAATTTGCTTATTGTACACATCACTTTACTAAAGGTAAAGTTTGGATCGCTTAATACAAACCTTAAATTGTATATTTAATTCTGTGTCCCTCCCACATTGTTGTTGTTATTGTTCTGGTTGTTTTGCTTTATTCCAGAGTGATTCTGGGCCTTCCCCATTCTCGGACCATTTTGGCAAGCTGTTAACTAACCTTCAATCACAGCTGGAGACAAAGGGACCCCAAAATGTGTACTACTCCCCAAATTTCATTGGGAAAATTGTGGCCAACCTTATACCCCAGGCTCCTCTCTGGACTGCTCTGCTATTAGGTAAGTTTTAAGCAAACTCTACACAGTTTCATGTCCCATGCATAGACTTACGAACCATTACAATTCATTTGGGACCCCATTTCCTATGCTTAGGTGATCTGGGACGGCATGGAATAGGGCCATCATACGAAAAGCTGTCCAAGAGATACAGAACAGCAGCAGGGACACCTAGACAGGTACAGTGTATTTATCTCAGTTATTCAAATTTTTTTTTGTATTCCATTGACTTTGATAGTCATGATGTGGCCTACAAGAGTCTGTATGTGAAACTCAAATCATTTTTTTCATTTAATTCCAATTTTTCTGATTCAATTCAGAATTACACGGCCGACAACCACACACAAGGCAAAATGGAAAAGAGCCAGTGGGACCTCAAGAAGGTTCGGCTTGAGCAAAGGAGGTTCGCCCGCTTCGATGATTTCGTGTCAATGCACAAAGCCAGCCTCTCTGCATTGCTGAAGGAGTATTCTGATGCAGTGAGGAGCAGCAAGCAAAAGGTAACAAGTCTCCGACTTGCTCACACACTATCCAGAAGTGCTTGAGGTTTCTATTGATTCAGTGGGTGAACGCAATGTAATCAATAATAATAACAACAATAATAATAATAATGTCATTACTTTAAGGGTGTTTTCACAGCTGAGACCTTTGTTTGACGTGGTCTCAGTACGGTTCGCTAAAGAGTGCTGACAAGTTACACCTGTGACACTGTAATTGCTTAAGTAGAGCTCTAGAGGACCAGGGCCGTTTCTCAAAGTGAAGTGTGTGGCACTTGCTAGTATGCTTAGTAGTATGGTGGATGAGTGACTTCATCATGCACTTTTGAGTAAAAGCATGAAAATTGGTACACATATCCATCTTGATATGCGGACTAATATTAGATGTGGAGGTGTCACCAAAATGCTAAATTTTCAAGATGGCTGTCATGTGTACCAATTTCCATGATTTTACTCAACTGAAGTCACTCATTTGGCTTACTACTGAAATACTAGCAAGTGCACTACACTTCACTTTGAGAAACGACCCAGGTGTGATCATGAAGAGAACTGACACCCCAAAAAAGCCTAATTGGACCAGAAAGAGCAGCCGGTTCTTTTTGTAATGCACCCACAATTTGAACAAAAACAGAGGTGAGTTCTTTTGCTGTCAGTTCACTTTTTTGAGGACTGAGTTTGTTTCACTTAAACCTGAATGCACCTAAATTGCTTTTTAACACTTTTTATTTCTCTTATTAATTTATGCTACTTTTTCTTTTACCTTGAGTTGGACAATGCTGTCAGTGTTGCAACTGTACACTGCACCTAGATGTCTTTGATTATTATCTAAATTTTGCTTTTTAACACTCTTATGTATCTTATTACTTTAGGTTACATCTTCTTTTACCATATGTTGGACTATGCTGCCAGTGTTACAACTGTACACTGTGCCTAGATGTCTTTTTTTATTATCTAAATTCTGCTTTTCAACACTTTTTCATGTATTATATTATTCAATGCTACATCTTCTTTTACCATGTGTTGGACAATCCTGTCAGTGTTGCAACTGTACACAGCGCGTAGATTTTCTAATCATCTAAATTTTGCTACTAATTACTTGTATACTGCTTTACTGTAAGTCGCTTTGGTTAAAGGTCTGGTCTGCTAAATGTAATGTAATGTAATATGAAGACACTGGCAATAAAGCTGACATGGCTTGACTTTAATCTATTTGTAAATTCTAAGCTATCCTTCATTTTCCAAGACCGGAATGCTCTTTTCTCATTCATATGTGGTATTCTCGTTGCAGAACATCACAATGATATTAAAAACACAGTGGCCCTCATTTATCAAGCCGTCGTAGAAAGCATCGTTGATATGAGCGGAGAACTCGTCGTACGCAGAGGCTCAAGTGAGATTTACAGAACATGCGTACCACACCAATCCCATCGTAAGACCGAGCGGCTGTTGATAAATCCGGCGGCTGAAATCCATCGTAATTATCCTAATCACGCCTTCTACAAAAGGGGGCTGAGAGGCCGCACCTCTAGAGTTTGCGACATGGATAGACGAAAGGCGGCAAAGAAACGCTGTCAACAGCGTTGGCGATGTAAATCGCAGACCGGACGAGTTATGTATTTTCCCCTACTGTGATGGTCAATAAAATGTGATAAACTCCAGATTAAATGAAATCTAAAATTGAACGATGTTTTACTTTTTCTCCAATAAGATCAGGAAGAAGTGTATGGCGTCAAAAGGACGACAAATCATCCACGCGTGCAGACACTGCCACGTGCGAGGTATTTTCTTCTGCGCGCGCGCGCAGACACTTATTTTGCACCGATTTTGATCTGCGCGCGCGCGCAAACACCGCCTCACGCGCGAGAGGTGACATGAATTTCCTCGCGCGCGAGCAGAAATATGAATATTTAAATGATCTCCTCCTACTGGTTAGCATAGCCAACGAGTCGGAAGTTAGTTCAGTCCTAAATAGTCACACACCGATCTCAAGATCAACTGTTGATATCCTTGCTATGGTGACTGTAGCTCACGTTAGAAATACAACTGATGAATGGAATGACTAAAGGCTGCTGACAAGGGCATTCACGTTGATTTCTTAAACCCATTTTTATGTAAACATTGTGTTTAATATGTTTGTTTCATGGGCAAACTTGTTGAGATTGATTCGTCAGCAGACATCAGATGAGAAATAAAGTGAGTAGACTTTTCATCAACTGATATATGTGGTTCGTATTGTAGCCTAGGACTGTAGGTCTGTCAGCTTAAGCAAGAATTCACAGCCTTTTTCACTGGATGTTTGTTTTGTGTTTTCTTAAAAAAAGAAAATGAAACGAAATTAAACATTTACCACGTTAACCTTGAAAACCTGCCCAGACAAGCTTTACATTTGAGTTGACTTTCTAAAAACACTTAGCCATTTATCAGCCTCTGGTGGTCTAGTGGTAAAATGTACAGTCAGCAATGACAATAGCCTTTTAATTGCCGGTTCGAATCTTGTTTGAGTCAACGTTTACCACACACTCCTCCCAAGTAATTCTGTTTGTCAATGTTGTGCCGTTTGTTTTGACTTCAAACACATTGCTGCAAAAAGCACAAGGCGCTTGGTAGGCTATCCCTTGGCTGAAGGCCTGCGGCCATGTTTCACCTCTTAAAATCGCCCCTTCGAAACCCGAGTGAATTCTCGCTTAAATCAAAGTTATCTGTAATCAATCAAGAGCAGCTGCTCCACAAACTTTAGAGGACTCTCACCAAAATGCAAGTTACTGTTACATTATCTGCAATCAGTCAGGAGCAGTTGCTCCAAACATCTTAGATGTGCACCCTCCTCTCCCAAATTCAAATTAGGCAGCATCTGGTTTCTATGTGATGGGTGCGCAAGAAAAAAATAAATAAAATCACTTTCATAACCGTTCTTCCCTGTTAGCGTGCCTAAGCCTATACCATTCTATAAGGAGTAGCCAGTGCCACACTGAACTTACCTTTACACAGGGGATGTTCCAGCTTGATTACTATGTTTTATTCAGCTTGAAATTAATTCAAATCAATACCCATCAAAAAATACGTAAAATTACTCATGACTTAACTAACGATATAGCCTGTTTCTGTGTACATGTAGTTCATATTGCTGAAGGAACTTGAACCAGAAAAAAAAAATTTATTTACATTACATTGCATTTCACAGACACCTTTGACCAAAGCCTCTAAGCAGGAAGAGGGTAAGACATCTAGGCACAGTGTACAGTTGCAACACTGACAGCATTGTCTGACGCAAGGTACAAGAAGATGAAGCATAAGAAATAAGATGCATTAAAAAAAAGTGTTAAGAAGCAAAATGTATATAATATACAAAGACATAGGCGCAGTGTGCAGTTGCAACACTGACAGCATCGTCCAACACATGGTAAAATGATGTAGCATAAAATAATAAGGGTAACACAGCAAATTTAAATAAACAGGACATTTAGGTGCAGTGTACAGTTGCAACACTGACAGCAATGTACAACACATGGTAGCATAAAATAATAAGACACATACAAGGCAATTTAGGCACACAAAGATGTTAAAAGCAGTGGCTTAAGACAAGAAGCTAAAAACTTGGGGAAGAAAAACACTAAGGGCCTATGTTTAAGTGTCAAACAGGCTTTCTCAGAAGACATGAGTTTTCACTGGCTTCTTGAAGGATTAGAGGGATGACTCTGCTCTTGTAGGAACTGGTACCTTATTCCACCACTGAGGAACAGTGACAGAAAACCATTTGGACTGGGATTGCCTTGTGTGAGTAGCGGGCAAGGCTAAACGGTTGGTATTGGAGGAACGCAACACCCTGGAAGGAACATATGGCTTTAGCATATCCACTTAATATTTACAATATTAAGTCTCTCACTCCCTCCGCCTCAATGTCTGACCTGCATGTAGAACAGCACTCATTTCTGCGAGGTGATGACTTATTGTAGATTTGAATCCCTTTGATAATCCCAAAGGAAATGAAAGTAACTAGCAGCCTACACACAATACACATTAAGACATCAAATGCACTTAAACAACCTGTATAAAAGCATCCAAACATGTCACGTAAACAGATGGAATGCATTGCCCACAGCTAAATGCATACAGACAATTAAAAATAAAAGATTTAAAAAGAGCAAAACAGGTGGGTCAACCAACAAAATCACATCACTTGTTTTCATTTCTGAGCAACAGGTGTGGGAGCTGAGGCAGAGGTGCAACGCAGTGGTGTAAAGCGCAGAGAGGTAGTGGTGTGCGTTGGTGTGATGTCCCTGGATGTGGAGATGATGGAGCCCTGTAGTGAGGTTGGCTGAGTCACGAGGAGAAGATGCACAGCTGCTGGAGGTGGTCGGATAAGTCTGGGTGCGGAGACAGTGGGACCCTCCATCTAATGTTGCTGGTGCCACCCTCTGAGAACTGGCTCCGTGCCTGTCAGAAAAAAAAATCCATGTTAGGGTCAGTGACAAGGATTTGCATAATGAGAAATTATACAATGTTCCACTACACTATTCTAAATGCTTCCATCAGGTTTGCTAAAATGTATATTTTGGTTTTCTGCTATGTAAAAAATGCCCGATTGCCCCTGAATATGTCAAATGACAATAAAACCTGGCAATAAAAAGTGTAATACAAGTGAAAGTGCAGTTGTTAGCTAATATCATTCCATCCTTTGAAAATTGATTTTGTTGGGATTATTTCAGAATGGAATTGTATGTGGTATTGCTGTACAGAAACTAAAAAAAAATGTAGTCAGCACATTGGAATAGAGGACTATTGTAAAACTTAGTAACTATGAAATGTCCTGCGAAACCAAAATGTATTTATGGAAAATGTTGGCTACACCAATAGACACAAACTTTTAACCAGTCTGTATCAATTAGTGCAACAAATATTTTCCATATAATTATCTTGATTTTAGTGCCTGTTTCCTTTGTAAAGCCATATTAACATTTAATTATTATTATTACCTCCGCCCAGGAGGTTATGTGCTCGCCTGAGTTTGTCTGTTGGTTTGTCTGGATGTTTGTCTGTTCGTTCGCATCTGCAATCTCGCGACCTGCCACAAGGTGGCGCGACCTCAAGGTGCCAAAGCCAGACAGAATGCATAGTGCGCGGATTGAATGCAAATATCCTTAATGTCTGAAAACATACTGAGCTTCCTTGGCGGAGGTCTGCACTCTCTGGGTGCATTTCTAGTTATGCACATGTGAGGTTCTCTTTCAAACTAGCAGGTGTTGTGAAATAGAGATATTATACAAATAAATCTGTAACTCATAACAATTGTAGGGTACCCCAACTATTAAGTTGACTGTGTGTGTATGTTGAAATTTTCATATGGTGCAACACCAACACCCAAAATATGTTGAAGACCTTGATTTGAGTCTGAATGCTGTGCAGGACCTTCTCCAGCACATCCCATGATTCTCAATGAAAAGTGATAATGATGTCCATGAACCAGCCTGCTGGTCTTAAACAACCATGTCAGAAGACGCATCCTGTTCTTATGGAAAAGATTTTAGTCTGTTTGAGAAGGGTGCAATCATTGCCATAGGCAATCACTTGTCTTACACATTTGATGTCAGCTCTACCTGAATGTTCAGCTACAGTATGTACTCAAAGAATGAGGACAGCTGACTTCCAGGATATAGTGAAAGACCAGCTTATTCTATTAATGGTTTTGTCTCTGCTGATGCCACAGGCATATTTCAAGATCACAATGCTACAAATGCACAATGATCACAATGCTACAAAGATCATTGGGCTCAAATTTTGAAAGTGTTTCAGAGACCATAAGACAGGGATGTTAAACTCAGGCACAGGGGCCAAATCTGGCCCGCGGAGTCATTTTATTCGGCCCGCAAGATCATTTCAAATGTGTATTACAGTTGGCCTAAATAAACCATTAATGTATAATGTGACAATACTTGAACATGAAATTTGGTGTGTCACAGGAAAATGAGTGGGCCCAGGCCATTGAAACAGCTCACACTCATATGCAACACAATATGTGCAGGCACATTTGAACAACCATGTATTATGGGAATGAGTGTGCGTGAAATTTAACTATAAGTATTAAGTGCATGCACATACAATTTTAGTTTTTTAAAACAAATATTGAGTTCGGCCCGCAACTTTGTTCCAGATTTTGATTTTGGCCCTCAGTCAATTTGAGTTCGACACCCCTGCCATAAGACATACTATTCACACATTCATTTCAAACCACAGAATCCAAAACATAACCCTACTGAGAATCTTTGGCATGGGCTGGAGAAGGCTTTGTGTAGCGGTCAGACTCTACCATCATCAATCCAAGTTCTTGCTGGAAAATGAATGCATCACTAGATGGACATCTTCTGACATTGCAGACACTTATCAAAACAATGCCACAGCAAAGCATCCCTTTATCAAAGATGTAGGTGTTTCAACAAGAGCGTGTGACCATGTTTTTGTAAATGTCAACAATTTTTGGCAGGGCAGTGTATGAATGTATGCTTATGTGTGTGAATAAGTGAAATGATTCGTAAATTACTAATATTAATACAGAGACAGACATGCGTGTGTGCAGACGCACGCACGCAGGCAGGCTAATCTCCATCTTTTGCATTAATTCAATGCAGTGCCCTTTTGAAAGTGGCCTTACCGGCACTGTGTGCAGACCAGGAGGGTCACTCTGGATGGAGAGGCAGGGCATGATGTTCTGAGGCATGGAGCTGCCGGGGTCTTGAAGATGATTGTCCATCACCATCAAGATCATTAATCACAACAGGAATGACTGCTTCCATCTGCGCACGCACGCACACACACACACACACACACACACAAAGATTCTTATACAGATAATGCCAATTACTTGCCATGAAAACATAGCAGAGAGGTGGTCTAACATTTAACTACTGTATTTGTTGGGGGTGTGGGGGGGTGCAAGTAGAGTACAGCGAAATCAACTTAGGGATCAGGGGCTATTCCAAGAACATGGTGAAGTGGTACACCTGGCTAAGTTGACCTACAGGAAGTGGTAAACCTGCTAATAGATAGCCCACATGTGTCATTTAGTTAATGAAATGATCACTTTAGGCCAGAGGTGGGCATGCGGCCCGCAGAGTCTTTACAAGAAAGAAAACTTGTACATCCAACGTCTTATAGCTATCTAAGACAGGGGTCTTGCAGGTTTGAGAGTAGCAAAGCACATCTAACGTTGACATGACAAGAAATTAACACAAATCATGGACGAGATCAAATGTCCATTCAAAGTGCTTTTTCCGTTGTACACGCAGACGCAGTTACAATAAGTCAATTTTCCGCCTTGACATGACTGATTAGGCTACTGTAAAACAGCTCACCGGAATGGTGCAGCCAGCACTGACTTTCATACAGACAATTGCAAATACTTGGCGTCAAAACATAACAGGCACAGGTAATGCAGAGACGTGGTCCTATACGTTTAACTGCTGTATTACACTAACAAATAGTCTTTCCAAAGATCGTGAGATGAATGGTATATCAAGTTTTTACTTTTATGAAGGTTTACAATGGTTTACAAAGATTAGCAAAGAACACAAGCTAGCTTCCACTCGTTTCCCGAACTAGCCAACTTTCCCCCATTCAATGAACCCATTGGCAACTGATCAAAATTACTAACGACACAAATTCTAACGTTTGATGCCTTATACAACGTTCGTCAAAGTTTAAAACAAGTACAGCCACTGTCGATGGTAATAGCACAATAATTAATGAATACCACCTAGAGCTAGCATGAGTGCTAACACTGACAGACAAAATAAATGTATCTGAAACAGTAGCCTTTCTCACCATCCCACACAGAAAGCATCAAATATTAGATATCGCACGCTTATCTTAAACGAATTGAATTTATGTTTAGTGTGGTCATAAATAAAAGCTCAAAATATGTTGAGGCCCAATATGGCGTGAACCAGAGCCATATATCTATGGCTCTGGCGCGAACACTGCCCTCAGACGAAATACATAGATAATACCACCGGAGGTATTATTTATAAATACTCACACAAACACTCAAACATAGCGTAAATGACACAAAATATGCAGAACCCACCTTTTCTCAGGTTTGTCGCTCTTTTCTCTCTTAGCAACACTGACAGCTCCGACGTGCGATTGCAAACAGTGGGCGTCCTCGTAATGTGGGATTGTGAACAACATGTGACGTATACCGTGAAAGACAGACTGCGCACAGCGATTTGCTAGCAAAAAGATGTACCTCGTAATTTGATTGGATTGAACCCGTGACCTGATTGGCCCCCTGTCGAAACATAGAGCTGGCCATCTGATTGGAAGTAGAAAGCTAGACCTGAAATGCTAATTGGTGCTTGAATAGATAGAGCTGGGATCGCCATTGGAGGAAAAGTACAGACCATCCGCCTGCAGGTAGCGACTGCTTCCGGTGCCGCGAAAATTCGAGAATTCACTTTGTACGCGCTTCTCAGCATTGAGGTAGGTTCTGATTAGTTTTAATCCTCGTTATTTTTAGTAGAGTAGAGTAGAGTAGATTTATTCATCCCAGAGGGAAATTAAGGTGTCTGACAGCTCACATAGATACAAGACATAGGCCTACGTTAGATACAAGACATCAAAATAATAATACCATTATTGCACATTGCAGTAAACATATAGCAAAATCTTAGTATAGCAAAAATCCTTACATCAGTTAACATACACACACCCATTCTCTCTCTCCTACACTCTCACTCACAAACACACACACACACACACACACACATGCCAAGAGGTTTCCCGGTGTGGCCGCTTTTGTTATCCAGCCAGGTGATCGTGTCCCCCCTGAAGAGAATGTCAATGTGTTTAACAAAAACAATATGGCCGGCCTGGTCACGTGATAGAGGCGGAGTTGCTGCTCTCTTCATTCATTCCTATGGAGGGGGGGACACGAATACCTTTCTGGATAGCAAAGACTGCCACACCGGTCAGGCCAGCTCAGGCATCTCACAGTCTTTGCAGTCTTTTGCAACATACACTCTGACCTACTAACTATCAATTATTGCACATTGCAATGAACATATATAAACATATATCTAGTACAGCAGTCACAGTGCAGTTCAGAAAAGTCCAAGGTGCTTAAGAGCGGCTGTCTCAGCGCAGTTCAAAAAATCATTGTTTTTAGTGCAACCAGAGTTATTTTTGTTATACCACCACATATATGTAAGAAAATTCTTGCCTTGTAGATCTTGTATGTAGATCTTGTTTTCCATAATCATGAAAGTTTCAGATGCATAGAAGCAGTGGTTTCAAGTAGCCTACACGGCAGCAATGGTTACAGAACTGGGTTTTTAAGGCTAATTTCATATCAATGTAACCCATATGTTTAAAAAAAATAATAATAATTTATTTAACATTCTAATTTGGAATGCATATGAGTTAAATTAAAACACATTGAATTCACATATGCCACAACAGCAAGAAAATTCAAGGTACACATTAAACAACTGCACAAAGTCGTTCTGCATATACATGGGTTTCTCCCAGGCCTTTATTGCTAAGGTGGCCACCTTCACAAGAAACGCCTACCACTTTGGCAGGCCCCTGAAAAGATAAAGATTTCATGTTGTTAATGTAATTATTTCGAAAGGTGCTTAGCCAAAATGATACACTTTTAACGCTCCACCACCTTGACTAACAAACATTCTGAGGGAAACACTGTACGAGTTGGTTAACACTCAGTGTGGCTGAGGTGTCTGACTGTGAACAATGTGTTATTGTGCATATTTTCCATTGATGCACAACTCCTCTGTTTTGCAGACAGACCTTGAAATCGACTTTGGCTTGGCATTCATCTTTTTACACCACAACAGCTCTTCTAAGAGCTCTCTCTCTCGCGCACGCTCTCTCTCTCTCTCTCTCTTGCGCGCTCTCTCTCACTCTCTCTGTCTCGGGCTCCCTCTCCTCGCTCTGGTAAGACCTTGCACGTTGAATTTCACCTTGGCTTGGCATTTATCTTTTTACACCACAACAGCTCTTTTAAGAGGTCTCTCTCTCTCTCTCTCTCTCTCTCTCTGTGTCTCTCTCTCACACACTCTCTCTCTTGCGCTCTCTCTTGCTCCAGTGCTCTTGTTTTTCTCTCACTCTCACTGTCTCTTGCTCTCGCTCTCTTTAGCTCTCTCTGTCTTACTCTCTCTCTGTCTTTCTCTCTCTCTCTCTCTCTCTCTGTAGCTTTTTTGCACTCGCTCACTTTCTCTGTCTCGGGCTCTTTCCTCGCTGTGGTAAGACCTTGGACGACCTTGGCATTTATCTTTTTACACCACAACAGCTCTTTTAAGAGCTTACTCTCCTCGCTCTGGTAAGTTAGTTTATCATTCAAAATTTCATTAAAAGTGCATTGCAAATACAGATCATCCCTTTTCTTTCAATGGAGCGGCCTACAACCAATTTTTTTTTTCTGCAGTGCCATTTCTGTTAAACTACAACCCGGCCGTTATGGTGGACTCAAACGTGGTAAACTCCATTATTCAAAATCTGCTATTCAGGAAAGGCGTGACATTGTAGCACAAAAGTTGTGTGACACATATCTGAAGACTGTGGTCTAGGAAGACTGTGCCATGCTTGTTCCAAACAAACCATGCCTAATAGCCCACACTTCATTTCACGTGAAATCATAGACACTAGTGATGGAGAAACAGACCACGGAAATCTTCAGGGGACACCACAGCCTATGTACTCATCACTGGTCATGCTGGTCAATATAAGTCACACAGCTATGGTTTTGATATTTTCTGAAAGCTTTTCCTGCAACCACAATTTAGAAAATCACTCAATCGAGACAGAATATGACAACCATCAGAGTATTAATTATTGAGATATTAAAATGTCCCCAATTGAAATTGGCCTATCAAAAAAGTTATTTGAAAATGAGTCATGTTTTCCCAAAGTTATACCTAACTTCTCCAGACAGACTGGTCTTTGGGTCTTTTGTAATTATTACTAGATAATCATTTTAGGGTGAAATGAGTAGAGCAGGGGTCCCCAATCTTTTCCGACTTGGGGCCCATTTGATATTTTCAGAGGTTAGGGGCTCACCTGTAACCCAATAAACAATCAAACCCAAATAAATCAACAGCAACACACAAAAGTATGATATTGATTTTTAGAAAATTATTTCAAGGCCCACTTGGAATACCATCAGGGCCCACGAGTGGGCCCCGGCCAACAGTTTGAGAATCACTGGAGTAGAGCATGGGTTTCCCAACTTTACTATGACAAGACTTTGGAAATTACTTTGATAACCACTGAAGTACAGTACAGTTAGGCTACTGTATAGAGTTGTAATGGTAACAATGGACCTAGTCAAGGTGGTAGATGTTTCTTGTCAAGGTGGCCGCCTTAGCAAATAAAGTGCTGGGGGAAACCCTGGGCTCTATCTTCATTGAGTAAACCCACAAACCCTCTTAACGAGTAGTCTTTCTTCACAAATATCAAACCAAACTCTGTGTAGCTTCAATTGACTGACATATTCAAGGACGAATGTATAGTGCCATCTTATTCTGTTTCTCCTAAAACACGGCCCCGTAATACTGGTTCATGTTTTTAGCAGCTTTAAATCCAAAATTCCAAATTTGCATCAACAACATTATTTAAGACGGTTTCCCATAATACCACAGACTGCCTTGTCTTGTTCTTATTGATTGTGGATTAGGCTATCTGAGTGCTTTTTTCATTTGTTTTTTTAATTTCCCCCAGGATGCACTGCGAAGACAAATCCTGTTGAGGCTCCTATCAAAGTTCCAGTTGGGCCTTGAGAGGCAACCTATTGACCTGGACTACTTTGACTTCATGTGCCGGCAGGAGCTGTATTTGTGCCAGGCCCTGTCCAGGCATGCAAGCATTCCTAACCATCTAATCGAGGCCCTAGAGAACTTCTTTAAGTTGGTCACGGAGAGTGTTGAAAACATTGAAGGTGGCTTCCAGGCCGAGAAGGTCTACGGGCTTACAGGGCGTCGCCGTTACATTATTAACCGTGAGGACTTAGAGCAACTGCTGGAAGCGGACCTTCCCGTGTCCTGCATTGCCAATATGCTTGGCATTTCAAAGAGAACTGTCTTTAGAAGGATGCGGGAGTTTGGACTGTCTGCTCAACAGTTTGAACCAATGGATGATGACACACTGGATGGCATTGTACAGACTATAAAAAATGACATGCCAAATGCTGGATACCGCATGGTGAAGGGGAGGCTGAGGTCACTGGGAGTAAAAGTTCAATGGCGAAGAGTGACTGCGTCAATGCACCGTGTAGATGCCCTGGGCATCATGTCCCGACTGTCCAGTCTGGGGTGCGTGATAAGAAGGACCTACTCGGTGAGGGGCCCCCTTTCTCTGTGGCATGTGGATACTAACCACAAATTGATCAGGTAGGTATCCTGCTCAGTGTCCTGTTTTCTCATTGAGATCTCATCCTTTATAAATCAAATAGTTTGTTATTCTGGAGATACAGGTAGATACACTTTGGAAAGAATGTCCAATATGTTTATAGGCAGGATTTTTTACTTTTTACACAGAGATGCATTATTGAAAAGTTCTGCTGCCGTGTTCAGTATAATTTTAAATCCTGTCAATTCTCCTCTCCCCAGTTGACAGACATATTGTCTATCTTAAATTCCTATCACATAATTTCAACACGATGTAATTGTATAGTGAAATTTGCCTTCCAGGGGAACCCAGAGCAACCTGCAGCCTAGGGGCCCATGACCATATCCATAACTTTTGAACTAATTGTTGCGAGTGATCTAATTGGAAGACCCAGGAATTATCTGAGCTTATCTGTGTTATCTGCCTTGAACATGATTTTTCAAGAGCTCAAAAACAATATATTGCTCATGGTCAGGCTAGAATAGTTTTTCTCAAAGGGGGCGCTACAGCCCCCCAGGTGGCGTTGGGGAGCCCTAGGGGGGCATTGAGAAGGATACAGCTGAGAGGGGGCAGGTATAAGAATGTGCAGAGCTGTGCAGATCTACATACAGGGGTTGGACAAAATAACTGAAACAACTGTCATTTTAGTGTGGGAAGTCTCATGGCTCAAGGTGACCAGCCTGTGACCAGCCAATTTTCATTAATTGCACATTGCACCAGTGAAGTGACGTGTGAAGGTTCAATTAGCAGGGTAAGAACACAGTTTTGCTAAAAATTTTGCAATGCATACAACATTATGGGTGACTTATCATTGTTCAAAAAGGAAAATGTCTTCGTGCACGTGTTACTGTTGCATCTTTGATCGAGACAGTAAGTGTTTGTGATATATCAAGACATGGTATTCAAGGTAATGTCTGCATACCACCAAGAAGGATGAACCACGTCCAACAGGATTCACTGTGGACGCAAGAGGAAGCTGTCTGAAAGGCATGTTTGGGTGACCAGCCATGTGTATTGACCCTGTGGAGCTCTCAATGGACCGTTCTAATGGAAACAGGAGAGTTGAGGTGCATATTTAATTCTACCATGATTTGGACAGCTGTGGTTTTATGTTTTTTGGATACAGTGCAGGTTAGCACCCAAACATCCCTTTCAGAGAATTCAGACAGCTTCCTCTTGCAACCACAGTTAATCCTGTTGGATGTGGTTCATCCTTCTTGGTGGTATGCTGACATTATCTTGGATAGCGTGGCTCTTAATACATCACAAAGACTTGCTGTCTCGGTCAAAGATGCAACAGTTACACGCCCACCAAGAAATTCTCCTTTTTGAACTCTGATATGCCATGATGTCGCGTGCTTTGCGATTTTTTTATGAAAACTGTGCTCTTATGCTGCTAACTGAACCTTCACACTTCACTTTACTGGTGCAATGTGCAATTAATGAAGATTGGCCACCAGGCTGGTCCACTTGAGCCATGAAAATGCCCACACTAAAATGACAGGTGTTTTAGTTATTTTGTCCAACCCCTGTACGTCTAGAGTTGTTGTTTTTTTCATGGTGACGTACACTTACACCTGATGCTGCCACAGACTAACTCCATCACCCCCATTTTTAACTCTGGAAGACAGTGTTCCAAAGGCATATTCAAACATATTACACATTGTCTTCATAGTGTATCTGTTTCCAGAATTAAAAACATTTTATTAATGTTTCATTTCCATGGTGAAACCAAGAATGATCAAACTTTGTGCTGTACTCCAAGGTAAAACCCCAACTTTGTCTCTGCTGTAATTAGTTTGTGTGCTTCACTCCAAGGTACAACATTGTGTTGTTTGGGGTTTGCGGTTTTGACATACATTATGTGATATTTTATCACACAGCGTTGCTTTTGCTGACCCAAATTCTAAAATGTTTTCATTGGATTTTGTTTTGTCTATTGTGCACCTTAGAGTCAGAGCTGATCAAGGCTCTGAAAATGTGGAAATTGCCAGGTACATGTTTACGGTGAAGGGTACCGACAGGGGGAGCTTCTTTGCGGGAAAAAGCGTTCATAATCAAAGGTTTGTCTTGCTAGCTACAAGCTGACCATCTGGTAAATGTTGTTCCATGGACATTTTAAACATTTGACATTATTGACAAAATCTTATCTGTCACAGAATTGAACGTCTGTGGAGGGATGTGAGGACCTGTGTCACATCAAAATATTACCGGATGCTTATGGACCTAGAGCATGAACAGTTGCTTGATGTGTCATCAACAGGTTGGAACCAATTCACTTGGCCTCAGATTTGAGGCCTACTATGTTGTCAGTGTTCAGAAAGTTACTATAAAACTGAAATACAGTACAGCTTACAAGTTAAAGGTGCACTGTGTAATAGTTTTAGTAGTCCCCTTCCAGAATTCAAGCCTCCCACCCACACAAATGTTACATTTCCCGCAAATATATACCATCTCCAACAAATAAAATTATTCATTATGGCTGGGAAATTTGCAATTTTCACACATGAAAAGGTGGATCTTCTCCGTGGATTTTCAGAAACTGACATTTTTAGCAGCAACACTTGCTGTACTTTGCTCATGTTTGCAAATACTTTGTACTTCATATTGCGTAGTTGCAATACCTTTTCAGTCTGGCCACAAACCTATACAGTGCACCTCTAAACGTTTTTTTTTTCCATATGTGTACTACTTGCCTTGTAAAGATTTTGGCAAATTTGTATGAAGAAAAACATAATCCTACTGAAATCCAAGTGAAATGTAACTTTCCTCACAGGCATTGTTACTACATATGTCACAGGTGGGGGCGCTGTTGCCACCTCTTTTTACCCAATCTACCCAGGGAGATCACTGCACACTTCAATCACGCTCAGACACCAAGTTGAAATAAGAAAAGTATTTATTTGTCTAGTTTTTGGGGGGAATAAAATAAAGAAGCTAAAATAGTCCAGTCCCTAAAGTCTCTACTTGTTTGGGAATGATCCCAGGTTCCGAGTTCCAGGTTCCGAGTTCCAGGTTCTGAGTTCCAGGTTCTGAGTTCCAGGTTCCGAGTTCCGGGTTCCGAGTTCCGAGTTCCTGGTTCCAAGGGCGTGGGTGTGCCGGTATACCGCACCCCCTCCGACTGGGGTGTCTGTTTGTCTCCCTCTGGTGGTGGTATGGGCCCAGGGCACAGTCCAACCGATTACTCTAGAGAGGGCACGTCTGTCTGCACACAGATGAACAGGGTTAAGCACAGCAGCCAATAGCCTAGCAAGCCTTGTAGCAGGTTGCATGCAATACACAGCACAGCACAATATCACAGCACGGCATAACACAGCACAGCAACGCAGAGTTCTCAGTCCGGGATTAGTGGGGGTCACACAGTCCTGATTAACACACACAAACACTAGTTGGGCTGCTTCAAGGAAGGCCCGGTCATTGGCGGGCTTGCGCCACTCTGGAGGAGGAGGAGCAGGATGGCGACCGGAGACTAGGAGGGGCCTGGGGTTGCGGCAACCTGGTAGCAGAGTGGGGAATGGACACAGGATAAGACAGCTGTAAATCACCTTTTCATGCAGGATAAAACATGATCGCCAGCCGTTGCATTTTAAAAGAAAGGGCTCGGGTTACAATAGCTAGGGGACCTGGTAATAAGCCGCCTGCCTCCGGCAGCTGGATGGGGTTGAGCTGAACGTCCAGTGGCCTAGCAGATTTGGAGTAGCAGGGTTATGTGGGGCACAGCAAAGCAACACAGCAGAGTACACACAGCACAGCAAGGAAGGGTATCCAATCCACTTCTCGTGAGGTCACAGCACAGACAGTCGGTTACACACACAGTGATTAAGGCTGCTACAGTAAGGCTAGGTCGCTGGTGGGCTCACACGGCGCATGAGGCAGGGACTAGAGACAGGGGTGGAAGATGCAGATAAAAGTTATTTGCGATCCCATAGCAACATGATCCTAATAAGAAGTCACAGGCAAGAAGGGGTTAATAGGCGCACACTTGGGTTAGGCAGCGCACCCGGCTGGATCGTCGCTTATTTAAAATCAATTCTCACACGCACAGTATACAGCAGAACAGCGTTTTCACAGCTCCCAAGCAGCGCAGTATTCAACACAGCCTAAGACCAACAGGTCCACGATCAGTCCGAGTGGGAGATACACACAGTCTGATATTCAGTCAAAAGGACCGGACAGTGGCAGCCAACTATCTATGTACTACGGCACAGCCGAAGGTAGTTTCACAGTTCATGTAGGGAGAGGTGGGGTGTACCCGCGGTAGCTACTTAGCTTCGTGAGGGATGGGTATCCACTCACTTCTCCTTAGTCCGGCGACACGGTTCCCGTCAAAAGCACACTCTACTTCAACGCGGCCACAGGCAAGCGATGTGAGTTTCTCTCTCTGGTGGTGTGCAGTTTCCTCTCTTTAAGTTGGCCAGTTCAATCCTCTTCTCTCAGCCCCAGAAGCACAGCCGTCCCCAAGCAGAGCGCGAACAATGCTGCTCACGCTCTTTTACTAATTCTCCCCTTTCCCTGTAATGCACCGCACCTGCTTGTTGGGCCATTAACCTAATTAAGGCAGGAGCGGATCTCGGCTCCCAACTACGCTACCCTCTACGCTACTTATTTACCCACCCCGTGACACATACACATTAATTGTTTTTCCATTGTGTAATGCCTCGCTTCACTGCGTTAAAAGCAATGTGCAAGTAATGCATTACTGTAATTACTACTTATTGCGATACTGCCCGAAACGGTATGTGATGTATTGGTAGATAACAAAAAATGTCTTAACTCTTTCTCGTGAAAATGTCATTATATCTATTTCACTCCTTTAAAGGGACACATAGTAGGATTGCGTAGTTTGCGAAGTGGCCCTAGCATGCCTGTTTAAAAATCTACACCGTCATGAAAAAAAACTGTTTTAATAAGCTCACCGTGAGAATGTTTTTCATCACAGAATGCCAGCAGTTGATACAAATGTGAATACGGTATGTAAAGCGGTCCGTTATGTCAAGTTACATTTGGGGTTCTCGTCGTTTGTTTACTATTGACTCAAATAAGCATCGTCTGAATGGGGACAGTGATTACCAGTGTGCGGTGACTCATCTCTCCTTTACTTGGATTACTTTCACTGCACATCACCAGCACCTGGATAGTGGTTGTGCACAGGGACTTCACTTTGGGGACAGTGATTAATTAAACTTTTAATCCTAAATGGAGCCCCTTTGACATTGAATCAATGGTGAAAACGGAGGACAGGTTTTTTTTTCCTTTGAGAACACATTTCTTCTTCAATGGTGTGCTTGCAATTTTTTGTCCCCCTGGTTCATGTAGTATATAGTGCAGTCAATTTTCAGTGTTATTTTACATTTCAACACAATGGATCCCATCCCAGAGTATCCTAAAGACAGAAAAAAGTTCAGTCACTGTTGTGACCATTGTTAATAGATGGGTTAAACGATACTTTAGTCTTTGAATGTCCTAATTTCAAAATACTGACTGACATTTTGCCTTTACCAATTGTGAATTCCACAGACGACCTTTTTTGTGTACATCTTGTGTGCCTTCCACGATTGCGTAAAGACCTTGATGTATTTGTGGCGGGCTGGAACAATCACCCCTTGCGCACCGAAAACAACAGGACCCCCGAGCAGCTGTGGCATCTGGGTTTGATGAACACGGACATCGGCCAGCCAGAAGACGTTGAGGTGTGTCTTGTTAAATGTGTTAATCCCTGTACAAAATTCTGACATCAGGTGCATACTCATTTCTAATGTCCTCAAAAACACCAAAAGCCTATTAATTATTATGCCTGACTGTCCATATGACTGCCTGTGTCAAGCTAATGATTTACAGGATTTACCTTGATTTACCTTGCATTTCTCTGGCCGGCCACAGTAGTTTGGTGCACTTCCATTCAAAAGGTGTACGCCAAACAAAAAATAAGCCTTGTACAACATTAGCACACCACATTTGGTGAAAATCCACCCATGCGTTCAAGTCTGTTCATTAAGGGTACTAAAAAAATGGCACTACCAAAAGTTTGTTAATGGAAAAACCAAGAGTGATGTGTTGCAGCATTTCATTTGGTGGGGGGAGGGGGGAATTTTGATTTCAACTCTATCTTTTTGCTGTGATAGGACATGGAAGAGCCAGATGTCGACTGGGATTTGGCCATGGATCCCATTGGCGAATCGGAAGGCGTCGTCCATGTCCCTCAAATTCACTGTCCGGTCACAGAAGAGGAACTGGATGGAGTTCAGGCTGTAATTGCACAGAACTCAGATACTCCCACAAGGGAGTTGTATCTCCTTTGCCGAGAGCATTTATTTGGCTAGGTCTGATTCTTCATTTGTTACTTCCGCCAAGGAGGTTATGTTTTCGGTCGTTTTGTCTGTCTGTCTGTCTGTCTGTCTGTCTGTCTGTCAGTCAGCAGGATAACTCAAAAACCAATGAGTGGATCCGGATCACGAACCGGAACAAGTTTTTTTTTTTTTTTTTTTTTTTTTTTAAAGATTCTGCACTGTTTTTAGCCAAGACATGTAGACGCCCCTAGTGATCTAGACGCCCCAAGTGGAATTGCGGACAGACTGAATTTGGAAATTGCAGATCTTCACCATAGTCCGCCATTTTGAATTTTCTTGAACATTTTTAGGTGCAAAACTTACTGTGCTTTGGTCATACTAGTAAATATTGGTTTATTTTTCTAGAAATATTCAAGAAAAGGTCAAATTTGGCAGTAGGCTGTACAGTTTGAATGAGCAGCTTAGTTGTAATACCTACACTGGGCAACCATGCGCCAGCGTCTTGCACAGTGCACCTTTAAAATAAAATTGGGTGTAACATACCATCAAACAGCTTCCTTGCAATGATTGTCCTGTTGGAAATCATTATGTTAAACATGAGAGAGCCCCACAAATGCTACTCTGCATTGGTTGGCAGAAGGGAAACTTTAATGTTAAATGTGTTGAAATCGATAAAAATGCTACTCCTCCCTCAAATTTGTTCACATCATCTGTGTGCAAAGCTGCACCAAAAGTCGTGGAGTGTTTTGTTTATACAGTATATATAATCTGCTATCGTTTGGATCCAATTTTCAAAAACTTTGTATCACTGGAATCCTTTGGCCCAGACGAATCCAACACACCCTACTGCTTCAATGGACTTGATCATGATGGCGCATGTCTGCGCAGTGTGCATGCACACTTAATTTCGCATTACGCATGCTTGCTCGAACGAATGAGCCCATTGTCTGTATTGTAGTTGCCAAGAATTTGCTGATTAAACCATTTATCAATTTCAAAACTTTGTGTGTGCATTGAACCATCTGCCTGGTCAGTTCATTGAGTTGGACTCTATATTGATATGGAACTTCTTGCTGGTGCTTATTACTGCTACTGTCCTTTGAGTTCACTCATTTGCCATGGAAAGTATTTCTTTATTTATTCTGTGACCCTGTTCTGCTTCTTTCAGCTGTGTGGTTACATGCTGCATTTCTGATATATTGCCACTCTTGACATTGACATTTACTTCTCTGAATGATGGTATGTGTTTTTGTATGAAATGTCCTGACACTTTTGTCTTGTTGGTCTGATTCATGTTACAGATTTGTCTTTTTAGCATACCACCACTCTGATGTTTCTCTGATTAACACTGCTCGTCACCCCCAAATTTAGAGTTGCACTGTGTAATATTTTTTGTAGTTAATGTTGTGTTGTTGTGTGTTATTTGGTCCCACGTACGCTAACTATGAAACTACTGTCCACATAGGCAGAGGTTAGTCTAGGTTCAGATGAGGCCCCAAGCGAAATGTCAAAGACAACATTTGAGAGACATTTGCCACCACATAGCAAAGTGTGAGCTGTTTGGGGCCCCAAGTGGCTGCCTGCCTAGGCTGGTGGCAAGATGCACATTAGCCAATACTGCATACCTTTGTCAAACTGTGTTCAAATTAATTCCTGTTGTGAATACCAAAAAGTGTTCTTGGAAAGCCATCTCACCTGCCAATTTATACAACATTAAGTAGGCTGTGATGTAGGTCCTATTGTGTTTGCACGTAGGCGTAGCAGGTGACAATAGTGTGACGCAACCGGTAATAGGCCTATGCCTACTGTGTTCAAGCATAATCAGTCCCTCACCATCCGCAAACAGAAATTGCTTAAAAATGCAAGTGTGAAAGTACAATTGAAATCGGGCTTCATAGCAGCACCAATAGTAGTAGGCCTATAGATAGAACACAGATAGATATGGGTGCCCGAAGGCAGATTTTCATGGTCCGGAAGGTTGGGAATCCCAACCATACAATTGTCACATTTATAGTAGCCTACATATACGTTGATTCATTCAATTCCTTTTCTGTGAATGATTGCGATGCCCACAACAGTAGAATCTCATGCTAAAACTCCTTTCCTAGGCCAATACAAGTGGATTATTGAGTATGTGGTTGGCAGTACTGTATTGTCAAGGAGGAGTGCCTGTCTACATTGTTAGGGTATTTGCCTATTGGTATACACAACAGAAATTGTACATCAAGTGCGGGGGGGGGGGGGGGGGGGGGGACTAGTATATCTTATATCTGACCCTTTTAGTATGACCAATTGGGTTAGGCAGGGTGGCATTCTGTCCCCGGCCTTATTGAATATGTGTATGGGTGAGCTGTCTAGACAATTGGATGGCTATAACACAGGGTGTATGATTGGTGGTGTAGCCTACTAGTCAATCATCGTATGTATGCAGATGACCTTGTGACCTTTTAGTCCTAGTCCTAGTGCGGGGCTGCAACAGCTCCTTAATGTATGCTCTGACTACGGTGTACAATTTGACATTAAGTATAACTCCAGCAAAAGTGCTGTTTTAATATCTTCTTGTGTTTAAATCATTAAATGGAATGGGACTAACCTATCTACTGGATATGTTTCATTGGTATGCATCGACCAGGTCACTAAGGTCAACAGAGAAGAATTTGCTGGTAATTCCAAGAGTCAAAACAAAGTGTGGAGAGGCAGCCTCTAGCTTCTACGCTGTAAAGCTCTGGAACCAACTACCAGATGATGTAAAAAATACACCCACTTTTGATAGCTTTAAATCTAGACTCAAAATGAAACTGTTCTGAGATGCTTACCCCTAGCAGCTTATTTTCTCTGTTTTCATTCTTATTTCCATTACCATATGTTTTATCTTAATGTTAAATGTTCTTTGACTCTAATTTCCTTCTTTCTTTCTTATTTCTTTTCTTTTTTTTTTTTTTGTGAAGCACATTGAGTTGCACTTGAAATGCGCTATACAAATAAACTTGACTTGCCTTGCCTTGCCTTGCCTTAATATGTAGAACTTAACATTGTAAAAGCCTAAAATTTCCTGTGTTTAGATTGTCATATAATCCCCTTGATGTTCACAAAAACGTAAAACACCAAGGCCACTGGATTACAGATGGTATGAATGATGATGACCTACAGTGTTGCAAGCTATATGCGCAGACAAACACTAGTATAGCCCGTAAATTTACATTCTGCTCCACACAAGTTAAGGTGGCCCTGTTCAAGGCATACTGCACACCACTCTACAGTGCACACCTCTGGACTAATTATAAAAAGTCCAGAATGCAGAATCTACAAGTTGCATACAACGATGCTGTAAGAATTTTACTTACAGAGGTCGTAGTGCACACTGCATGCACTTTTAAGAAGCTTAATGTACAACTTTACACAGTGCCTGGATGATTTCTCCACATCATAGTGGCACTCAGTAATCCATTTGTCAGATTCATCCGGGCTAAGAGCACACTGGATGGAATGTCTGTATAGATTTGAATCCTTTTACATTTTTTAAATTGTTTTTTGTTTGTTCTGTGTGTGACTTCTGTCTGATTGTACCAGTCTCTCCTGAGGTGTGATTGTATGTGTACTTTCTGTATTATGTGACTGTGGACCAAGAGTCTGGCGAATACATTGAATTGAATTGTGGACAGCAATCAATTTCTTTCCTACAGAAAGAGGAACACTGGGATTTTTTTCCCCCTGTGCCAGAATTACTTTCCAGCACTGTCTTAACTCTCCTGGACGTGGAGTTCACCCAAGCTTCACTGGTTGCCTGAAATCCATATGTGTCTGCATCATCGAGCTTGTGGACATAGGCCTACATTATCCAGCTCTCCCACATTTAATTTCAGATAGTTATTAACACACAATATCTTTGGACAGTAGTTCCTTACAGGTAATGTCCACTAAAGCTTGCTGATAGAATTACACTTATTTTCCATTTCAAGCTGTAGGAGGGTCGGTTATAGAAAAGGGGCACAATACGAAGCTGACAAAAGCGTGAAACTTGGCATGATGCTTCCTTAGGACCCCCTCAATGATTCAAGCCTACGAGCCCAACTGAAATTTTCAAATTTCATATCAATCAAGGGAATAATCCATATACGTATATGGTGTCAGTGACAGTTTGGATGATCTACCTCAATAAGGCCATTACAAAGTAAAATGTATGCTGATTTGTGTTCAGATATGTATATCTGTTAAGTCCTGAGTGCAATATGGAGTGATAGGGGCTTTTATGATTTACCTATAATCAATAACCCATATGCAATGCACCATACATGCAGTATAGTCCTATTGACGTACTGTCTGTTTTCTGCTCTACTGTGTACTACTTTCTACTTGTGCTTTAAACTAGACTACAAGTTGACTACCTAACCACTTGATTAATTGATTGCTCATAATTTCTTATTCGTGGGTGTGGTATTTAGGGTGTGGTCTCATAGGCTTTGGAGGCAAACATCTGTGAAAGTAGTCTTTAAGTCATCAGATGTTTAGAATACAATCTTCTGCAAGCTATTGGAAAACTTCCCAGGTGATACAAATATGAGGAAAGAAGAAATGGCCCACTTTCATAGTATGCACCAAATAGACTATAGTAAATAAGCAATGTTCTGTGAAAAATATAAGGTACGAACTAGCACTACAAAGTTCAACCATCAGTTGAGGTCACCCTTTGAATAATAATAATAATATAATAACAACAACAATAATAATAATTAGAATGATGATGTTGAATATGGAGTCAGATATTCTATGTGTCAGATATTATGAGTATGCATTTGAGATTACTTGTTTGTGTCACAGCCTATTTCAAACAAGACTTAATGTTCTAGACAAAGTGGCATGTACATTAGATAAATAAACATCACCAGGCTTGGAGTCGCTACCAAAGAGATACGGGTGCCTTGCTATTGTTTAATGTCGGCCTAATTCTAATCATGGACTTGAATCTACTGTAGGAGCAGTGTGACTGGCTTTGCTTGCTGCAAAGCACAATTGGTGGGATAGCAAAGTGTCCCATGCTGTATGTCAGTATGTATGAATGATATAGATTGGAAAGCTTTAATGTCATTACCACAGATTTGAGAATGAGTGCCTGAATGGATGAGTGACATTATGTTTCTATATGGGTGTGTGTCATTTAAGTACATGTGTGAGTTTAACTAATATCTAACAGATAACGAATGCGAGACACAGAGGCAAGAAGGCATGGTGTTTCTTGGGACTAAGATAGAGAACATCATGAGGGAGGTCAGCAGTGTGTGTGTTTATGTGTAACCATATCCTAAATATACTTTACTACAGAACCAGAGCAAATGGACCAGGGATCTGTTATTGGATACAATAACATGTGTGTCTGGATGTGTGAGTGTATTTGTGTGAAGACAATATAGGCCAGTGGAGTGGTTGTATGTGTCTGTGTGTGTACAGTGACTGTAAAGATAAAGGATGGCGGACGCCAGAGGGACGGAGAGAACTCTGAGTCTTTGGTACAAGATAGAAGAGCTGGCTGCTTGCACACACACAAACACAATTGATTAGATATGAAAACTGGTAGTATCTGTAATATGCTTCACTATAAAGACCTGTGGAATGGAATAATTCTTCAGTTCTGATCATGCGAATCGAGAGCCTGCATATGGCGTCGAGGACAGATGAAATGATGAACTCCGGAGCTCTGTAATATGTTTTATTTACTATTGCAAGTTCTGTAAACATGCTTTATTGACTCTGTTAACCTTATTATATTTGGCAAGTAAAATGCATTGAATATTGGAAATGGACACTAGACTCTCAGACTATTCTTCAAAAAGAACATGCAGGATTTTCAGCCAAACACATATGGTAAATGGTTTTAAAGGTAGAATGGCAGAAAATTCCAACAGTTCATATGCTGAAATGCATGGAATGTGTATGTGATCTAATGAGTAATTGTACACTTTAATGATATAGCATAATAAGAATTATTGTTATACTGTATGTTCCTCCTTTGGGCAAGGGAAGCAAAGACCTACGGTACATGTTGTCCATGAGCTGTCGGCTTTTGATACCAATTGAAGTACTCATTGATGACTGAGCTAACTGTAATACAACTTGTGACACAAGTATTAGGTGAGGGCTTGTTTTCAAATTCAGGAAAAATACAATTTACATCTGCCTACTACTGAAAACATTTCTTTCATTTGAACTGAAGACGCATATTGAGTATGTCATTCTTTAAGATGTCCAATCCTCCCCACACGCTCCAGAGTGTCTCATAGCCCCACCCCCGCATCCCCATGCTCATCCCAGCCTCCCCACTACGCCCACACCTGGTCAACCCAAACCCCCCCCCCCCCCCATCTCAGCCCCCTGCCCCACTCCACCCCCTCCCCCCGATCAACACCCCCCCACACACACCATTTCAGCCCTAACACTCCCGGCCCATTTGGTGCTAGTGCCCACTGCCCAAATATATATTTTTTTTACATCTGTGATCCAGAGGATTATGCTTTTAAGCTTGGTATAGCCACCTCTCTGTCAAAGATACAAACCCCAACTCCGGTGAAGTTGGGACGTTTGGTAAACTGTGAATAAAATCAAAAGGCTATCATTTTCAAAACATTCAATCCATTCATTAGATGGGGAATAGTGAAAAGACAACATATTAACCGAGAAAAAATATTGTTTTGGGGGACATATGTACTCATTTCTAATTTGATAACTGCAACACGTCTCAAATAATTTGGGACGGGGATCAGTGAAATGTAATAAACTTCCAAATAAGATAAAACAACAAAGAAGAACATTTCAAAATTAATTGTACTGATGGACAATATGAGTGTCCAGGTATAAGACCATCACAGAGAGGCTGAGTCCCCCAGAATTAAAGATGCAGAGGGAATAATTACCATTGTTAGTACATACATTTTTGAATTCGATTTGATTTGCCATGATTGACTGTATATAAGACATATTTTTGTCATTAAAATCATTGTATAGGTTCATGACATCATGAAATTCTCCTATGCACCCTGGCTCACTAGACCCAGAAGACATGTGAAACTGTCCTTTGCTCACAGAAGTCAGCAGAAGTTGCAGAAGTCCATTCTTTCTGAAAATAATAGAGTCTTGCACATCCTGTACTACAGTGAAAATAGACCATCCAACTTGTGTTAGTGCTAACTTCAAAAGTCAGCCTCCATGATGGCATGGCGGTGCAGTAGTGCATTGGTTAAGCTGTTCTCACTCATCTGTAGAGTTCAATACAGTACTGAATGATATACATGGGTTTTGAACAGCATGAAACGCCACTCATGCATTATATTTTGAAGGGAGATCTTCAAATACTGCTACATAGTGAGGACAAATTGCATTCTCTACTATGTTTTAACAGTTTAAGTCCATCAGGTGTATAAGTATAAGACCAGCAGGTGATAAAATGGCGGGCTTTTGGTCAAGACCTGTCACACCGTAAGCACTACAGAAAGGAAAACATAGCAAAACATGATGAGGAATACACCCACCATTTAAGCTGGTGAAATGATGTCCAAGATAGGTATTAACACTGTTTTTTTATATAAAATCATCTCATCGGCTAATGTAATTAACTGTTAAGTGTTGTCTTTTGTTTTGTTTTTAGTCTTCCTCGACATTTGCTGCCTTTTATTGTCCCCTTCCCAACTCTTTTGAGACGTGTTGTTTTTACTTATTCATGAATATCCCCCAAAACAATAGCCTAATTTTAGTCAATTTTGATGGCTGATATGTTTTCTTTTGCCGTGCCGTGCTCCATCTCCATCAGACTTTTTGAAAATCGCAGTAGCCTATTTTGTTATTATTCACAATTTATCTTGTGTCCCAACTTCTATGGAGTTGGGGTTTGTAAACCAAAACTCCAAGACCTAATCAAAATCTGCTCTAAGACAATTGGGCTGCACATAGCAAACCTATTCCAGTAATCTGACAACAAAAAGCTACGACTGGCCACATGCATCTCTACTGACATCGCACACATTCTCCAACAAGAGTACCTGCCATTACCCTCAAGTGGGCGTTTCAAAGTTCCCCTCTTTCACCGCAACAGACTTAAACAATCCTTCAATACATCAATCAATTCTTCTGCTGAATCAGTCTTAAGAGTGTATTTATACTGTTATCACTCCACAATGGTAATATCTTAAAGTTATGTGGGTTGTATGTAATGCTTCTATGTCTGTATGTCTGTATAGGTCCTCTCGGCTCCCAGGTTCTGTTTCTGTCAGTTGTGCAATAGTCTTGTGATGTTATGTGTGTCTTGTCTTAAACGAGTCATGTTCAGGGATCAAAATGAATTTCAGTGTAAACTGCCCTAGTCAAAAACTTGGGCCACAAAGCCACACACGCTTCAGAAAGGCACATACAGACACACACACTCACACTCACAAACACTTTTTCTGAAAACTTTCCTTAGGATATTTCAAAGGGGTGCAATACTACAGTAGCCTATTTATGTCTTCTTTACCCAACATTTGTATGTCTAGGAGATAGGACAGAATTGGGATGACTCGTATATGTAATGTAATGTAATAACAGTGTAATGCATTGTACAACTTGACATATTGTATATGACATGTTACAAAATCATTTTTCGAGGGCTCCTAGGCTAGAATTACAACATACCCTATAGAAACACCATGCAAAGTCTGGTGCTTTTGTCAGTTCCGTAACGGTAAAAGCATTAACTGACCCCGCCTTACACTACAGGCCACAGAAAATGTACAGTTGTGCTCATAATAATAGCAGTGCCTTCACAAGAAAAAAGAAGAGTTCATACAAGTTTATTTTTACAGCTACTTATATCCCCAAAACGCGGAGCATCGCACAGCACTGATCAATGTATATTTTAGGCCCTATACAATTTTTAAAATAGGTGGATGGGATTGGTGGGAATGATGGGGGACTGGAAACATTGCGTTTTGTGAATATACCTTTAGCAGTGGACTGCATAGGCCTAGTTTGATTGCTCAACTACTGTATAACTGGTCCAAGAAGCAGTTGCTTACAACTAAACTCAGGGAGCGCAGACTAAGAATGGAAGGAAGGAAGAAAGAAATTGTACCTGGGGAAATCTGCCTGTCATTGTGGCACAGTACTGCACAGCACACAGGAAAATGTCTCATCCATGCAAGGGAGCAACCCCAAACTATACACCCCAAGGGAGTGATGGTACCATGATGTTACCATGTTCCGGTCACCTCATTTAGAATGGGGAAGAGCACTGCTTAGTTACTACCCCACCAACATGGTGTGATTTGGAAGACTTGGGCTACAAGCCAGACATCCTTACCACTTAAAGAACTAAGTCCAGTAGTTGACTCCGCCAAGGTGGTTTTTGGGTCGTGTTTGTTTGTCTGTTTGTCAGGAGGATAAGTTATGAATGGATTGTTATGAAACTTTGTGGAATTTTTGGATATGACAAATGAGTGCATTTAGATGCAATTCAGTTTGGTTCCAACTTGATACCAAACTAACAAAGTAAACAGCACAGAGCTGAACAAACTAGAGCATATCAACACACGCTGCCTTTGCAATTTTGTGGAAAAATTACAATATTGAAGGGTAGCTACAACTGTCACCAGTCTCCACATTTAGACAATGCAACACTACAATACCCAGACCAAAAAAAGTCATTCACAGATTTCGGTTTGGTGCATGACAAATATGTTTCACATCAAGCTACACTCAGTGGGGACACACTGAATGAACCAGGGACCACAACTGCAAATTCAAAGCAAATCTAAATGGTCCACTTCTATTAAGAACTAGTTAGGCTATGTTAGCTGAAGGACTTGGCTTGGCTTCTCCATCACAACAAATACAGTACAGTGGATCTAGTCCAGTGGTTCTCAACCTTTTTTGAACAAACGCCCCCTCAACCTCATCCTAAGCCTCCCAACGCCCCCTTGACCTCATCATAAGCCTGCCAACGGCCTCCACAGTGTTAAAAAAAGAAATGGACTAATGCCCCAATGACAACTAAGCCCTGCCCCCTCTCAACTGTATCCTTCTCAGTGCCCCCCTAGGACTCCCCAACACCCCCTGGGGGGCGCCCCTGTTGAGAAACACTAATGTAGTCAAAGCCAGAGTCCCCCAACACAAAGATAGCCAAAGAAGAGACAGACCAATGGGTGTCAGCATTGAAGTCAGCATTGTTCAGACCTTCCAACTAAACTCATTCAATTTAAAGTGCTCCAAAAATGAGTGCAAGTACAATTGAGAACTAATTCAAACAGAGATATTGACAAAAAAACATGTTCTTCAAAATGAGTTATTAAACTGATGGTGTCCACAGACCATTTCTCTTTCTTTTTTAAATCCTTTCTGGATCCTTTTTTTTTGCCACATGTGCATTTTGTCAATTTCTCACGAGGCACACCACTATTAGCCTGGGAACTCCCATAGGCCTACTGCCTTTAGCTCTACAATCGTTCCGATCTGAAAGACAGCAGGCCTATGGCAACTATGACTCATAACGGACACGATTATGCCCTGTCATTATATATATATATATATATAGAAGAATGTTGGGAAATTGACTTTTTGTATTGGGCATTCCATTGCATCGCATTGCAAAATGCATTTTATATAGGTTGAAAAAGTATGTTCTCAAAATATTTGAATGGCAAGAATTTACACATAGGTGATAGGACTTCTGAACAGTCATTTTCAATAAAAAAAATGCAAAAGTCAAAAATGGTGGATATACCGTTTTGCAAATAAACTCTTCATATATATATATATATATATATATATATATATATATATATATATATATATATAATGACAGGGCATTATATATATATATATATATATATATATATATATATATTATATATATAATGACAGGGCATAATCGTGTCTGTTATGAGTCATAGTTGCCATAGGCCTGCTGTCTTTCAGATATATACATATACATACGCCTAGACACAGATAAAAATGCACACTAGCCTACTGCCGGACAACCCTGTCGCATCCAATTATTTTTAGCATATATAGTTTAGTATATATATAGTTTAGTATATATAGGCCTATTTTTTCCACTGTTGTCCTCGCAAAATTGAAAAAAAAAATAGGCCTATATATATATATATATATATATATATATATATATATATATATATATATATATATATATATATATATATATATATATATATATAGGCCCATTTTTTTCCACTGTTGTCCTCGCAAAATTGTTGGAAGTTAGACTGTAATTAGTTCTAGAACCAATTATAACTTGTAACAATCTTGCAAATGATAACTAAAAATAATTGGATGCGACAGGGTTGTCTGGCAGTAGGCTAGTGTGCATTTTTATCTGTCTGTAGGCGTATGTATTTTGCCACCTCCATACCTGAAGGTGGCGAACAGTAGGCCTAGAAGTTCATAAAGCCAAAACTTTGAATTTGTGAACGGTTGGGCTACAGCTCTACCTTGATTGAGACTGAGACCAGGCGGGAATTCACTTCACGTTGGATTTGCTGAGTTTCACTTGATACTGGTAGTATACAATCTTGTAAATGTGAATTTTAAGACATGTCGTTAAGTGCCGTTGTTACTTTAGACTTGCACTTTGTTAATGTAACGCTTTCGTGTTTTTTTAGGCGTCTTTGGATTCATATTGTACAATTTCGTTTAGCACAAGCTGGCTGCGGTTCATTCTTTAATAGTTTGATAAAGTAGGCCTAAGGTGACTGTAGTATTCGAGCATTGGAGTTAAGAATGGTGCAGTAGCCATAACATTCTATTGAACTGTTCTTCCCGATAGCCACCAACATTAATTTACAAGGAGGTTGAAAATAGCCCTAAGCCCTTGGTGTTATACCTGCTCAACTACACCCACCACATTGCTCAATAATGTAACCGTGATGTCTTGATGTTGGTTTTCAACAACGTTCAAGTTTTGAGAAACGTTCAATCATACAACGTAATTCTAATCACCTATCGGCAACAAATTAATTCATAAAAAATGGGGGGGGGACCCTTATGCTCCGAGTCTACGTGATCTCAATACCGCACACGTCTGGCCTACAGCAAAAGAATAGGCTATTAGCAGGGCAGATAGTAGCCTATGCAGTACCTCATGTAACATTCATCATGACCCATTAGGTTGTTCTTCGTTCAAAAAAGGTATAAGGTTTAGGCTCAGGATTGTTTTTTTTACTATCAGGCCTGCATTAGTTTGTCTGTATTTCAAGTCCAAATGGTAATGACAACAAACACCACTTTTTGCAAGGTTGGTGATAATTGATTCATCTCCTTTTTTGCAGGTACACCGACCTTTATTTGAAGATGGCTGATCGCAAAAAAGAGGTGAATTTTTATATAAATATGACAGTAGGCTGTCCTGAAACACACTAGGCCTACTGTAACCTACCTTTCCCCGTTGAAACAAATTGATGTTTTTTTTGGGGGGGGGGGGGGGCAATTGTGAATATGTGGAAAGGCTACTAGAATGGTCATTTCCTGATTTGCCAGATTAATGTCTTAGAGGCCGTTTATACGAGAACGATAGCAAAGGAAGACGACAGAATATTTAATCAAAAGTGCCTTTTGTTTACACGGCGACTCCGCCATCGGGGCTTAAAGACGCAACAATTTGAAGACTCCTTCCAGAGTGTAGAGTTTTGAAGACAACCTGGGTTGCGTCTCCGTCTAAACGGCTAATCTGTCAAAATATACATTCTTTGGTCAAAATTAGAGTGTCTGGGCTTGCTCGCGGACATACCAGCGTTCTATCACTCCACAAAACAGCGTTCTGGAATGCATCCCATGGAATATCACATACTCTTGCGTCTTCATATAAACAAAGATTTTCCCCAGAGAATACTCGTCTAAACGCGAATGAAAAAATTAAGATGAGACGCCACTTTTGCGTCTTCACTTTTCATCATCTAGAGAGTCATCTTTTCATCATCAAGAGTACGTTTATACGGGGATGATGAAAAGTGAAGACGCAAAAGTGGCGTCTCATCTTAATTTTTTCATTCGCGTTTAGACGAGCATTCTCTGGGGAAAATCTTTGTTTATATGAAGACGCAAGAGTATGTGATATTCCATGGGATGCATTCCAGAACGCTGTTTTGTGGAGTGATAGAACGCTGGTATTTTGTGAATAAAATCCAAATGCTGGCATTTTCAAAATATTCAATCCATGCATAAGATGACCAGTAGCGAAGATGTTGAGGGACTAATTACCAATCTATTACACAGAAAAATTGAATTATCAAAATTGCAGGCATATAAGGCCTATTTTCGTAATGTAGAGTTCTGTGAAATCATTGCACGAGTTATGAGATCATGACATATCCATCGCTGATAAGCAAACTATGACACTCCAACAATGATAGCTCTTACAAAACTGACCAGAAACACAACACTTGATTAATGCACATGATGCAGACATGTACCAGTGTTGCTTGTGGCAAAGCTCATTCTAGATGGACCCAGGAGACGTGAGAGACTGTCCTCTGATTACAGAATGGAAAATATTTCATCCTTTTTTGAAATCATGGAGTCATGCACCCTCCAGGTTACATAGAAGATGAATACTTCAGCTTGATTTAGTGGTCAGTCTGAAAGACAGCGCATACGATGGTAAAGGGCCGCAGTTGTGCCTTGGTTAAGGTTTTCTTACCCATGTGGAGCGTTAAAAATAGGCCTCAATGATATATATACAGATTTTAAACAGCATTCAGCTACCAAGAAATTATATTCTGGCGCACAGCCTGTAGATATTGCCACATAATGATGGCAAATTGCATTCTCCAATATGTTCCAACAGTATCGTTCCATCATAAGTAAACAGGTGACAAAATTGTTTTCTTGCAGTCAGGATATGCCACATATTAAGCATAACAAGAAGGTAAACAAGTTGAGGAACACACCCATCAGTTGAGCTGCTGAAATCAGGTCTCGCAAAGAAAAAGATTTTTTTCAATAAAATAATGCCACCAGTCAAAGTATTTAACTGTTAAGTCTCCTGTCCAAACTTTTTTGGGATTTGTTGCAAGTGTGACATTTAAAATGATCACATAATTACCTCAAAACAATAATTCTTCTTGACTTTAACAACTGATATATTGTCTGTGCACAATGCTCTACCTTAGTAAAATATTGAATGTTTTGAAAATGACAGCATTTTGATTTTATTCACAAAGCACCAAGTGTCACAACTTTTTTGGAATCCGCTTCGTAAATAACTTATGTTAATGTTATCTTTGCCATACAGCCACACAGCCATTACTACACTAAAAGAAATGGAGTTTCAATATTCCAGAGTAAACCTAGGGCATATAAATTCAGATAGTTATTGCAAGTCAAAAGTTGATGCAAAATTTTGCAGATGGCCAATGTAATTTCAAATCTAGCTCTTTATATTTACAAAATTTCAACAATTTTTAACTGACCAAAGGGTAAAAATACCACTGTAAAATAACCAAGTGCTATCTGAAACGGAGTTGATTCAAACTCTAAGCTATACAAAAGCATGCCCCTTCTCCATTAACTTCCAAGCACAGGTGTAGGTTAACAAGATGATGGCCATTTTAGTGTTTTCTTCACCTCTTCTCATCTACAGTATGTGTAGTGTGCATGATCGGCAGAGAGGAAGGACGTTCCTCACACCGACATCATTAAATCTGAATCCATATTGCAGACTACTTATCCTCTGTATTACTTTAGGAGGACGTAAGGAAGATGGCCATTGAAGTGATGGCCATAATCAGGCAGTCACTAAGTTCCAATGACGGTAAGTGTCATGCTACACATATCAAATAAAAGCAATTGTATTTCTTTCATTCCATTTGGTTCGGTTTCACACATGGTTCAATTAAACTGGTTCTATGTCATCACATAATTATGATATGCTGGTGGCGATTGTGTTGTTTTTCACTGCACAAAAAGTGAACACCAAAGCAATTCATTGCAAGTTAATCTCACTTTTCACATTAGGTTGTCCAGATAGAACGTTACACTGATAGTGAATCCATTTGGCTAACTTTTTAACCAGCAGGTGTTAGAAAACAAGACGTAATAAACAAGAAAGATCCTATAAGAAGACTTATGCTGCAGGTGGTATACACAGTTATACACTTAGTCTTGCTGCCTCTGGGAGACCATTCCACCACTGGGGAACAACAACAGAGAACAGTCTTGATTGGGTGTTGAGCAGTGACTTGAATGTAGAGAACAACTGACGTGTGTCTGTGGTGTTGCTGATCTTGTTGTTTTAGCTAGTCTTCTTGGCAGCATTGAAGAAGGAGGGTCACAGGGACGGACCTCCACCCCATGGTCAACCCCCCGGCCTGAGAGGGACAATAGGACCTCCACCCCCCAGCCTTCAACATCTGGTGTCCAGCAGAGCATGCAGAGGTTTGGATGTTGATATAAGTGTAGTGTAATAATGCTCTCCCTCTCTCGCTCTCTCTGTCTGTCTGGAAGTCTACCCTTTGCCATGTAATTACTATTAGTTGTTTGTATTAACATTTCTTTTCAATCAACCTTTGTTGTAGGGCTTTCCCTGCGCTTTTCAGTAAGAGACCCAAGAGGCAGGCAGGGAAAACCCTTGATGTGCCATTCATACTTTTGGACCAGGCATATGAGAAAACGCCCAAGCCGTCTTTGGAGATGGTCCTGCTCCAGGCTGGCCTGGGCAAGAGAACTATTTGTGTAGCGGAGGCAGAATCTCATGAGGAGGTATTCTATTTTACCTCATGTTGTATGGTGCCGGATTTTTGACTGTTTGCATTTTTTTCAAGTAATACATTATTTCAATTTCAAAGTTTACAGAGAAACTTACCGAGGCTTATCCAAAGCTTCGAGACCTGAAGGGCGCATGGATGCTGCACAAAGCTATGGGTAAGCTATAAACTGAAATTGGACCATTTTTGCAGAATATCGCACTGTTGTAGGGTGCTTGGAATGACAAAAACCCATAAACAAGTTTTGATTTGAGCCTTGGAGCCCCAACAAGAACTTTGTGACATGTCAGAATCAATAAATCACTTGTTATATGCCAAAAGAAAAAAGTTAATAAGGCCAGATTGTATTGATTGTAATTTGTGGAAAAGCATCACGCACAAATTCTCACTTTGGCCCGATCAGTGACGGTGATGTTAATTTTATGCTGTAAGCCGTTGTGATATGTTGTATGCCACTATATTACCCTTACGCGGATTAAGTCATATTTGAATGTTGCCCACTTTATTCTGTAATGTGTCCATTAGTATTTACCAAGTAAACAATCCATCAGCTGTAAGCTTATCTCAGGGACTCCTCATCATTGTGTATCTGTCTTATTTTCACAATAACATTTCATAAGTCACCCAACTACTCTGAGTGTATTGATTTCCGTCCGTGAATTAATCAATATATTTTCACACAGGGGGATCTGGCCAGCGTAAGCTAAATGTGCTAACGCCTGACGACCGGGGCTACACGGGCGTGGCCGTCTTGCGGGCATGGGGAGGGAAGGGCATACTTTATATCATGCCTATACTGAATAAGCTGTCCACCTCTCCCCTCCCGTACACGGCCAGGGAGTTCGGGGGGATGCCGACGGCCAGGTGCGCCAAGTGCAATGACCCTGTCCCCCTGCAGCTGCTCCAGTTGCATGTGGTAAGACATCTGTTTGAAAAATATATTCAGAATTTTTCAGAATGTACTATGTGGATTTATAGCTTATCCTTGTGTACTTGTTTTATGTCAAAAAAATAAATGCATGTGTTTTCCAATAATAGGAAAGCTGTAAGGAGCCGTCTGACAAAGACCAAGACAGTGAAGTAAGACTTTTTGGATGACATGTTACAGATTGTATTATGTGGATGTGTGACATATGCATGTGGACTTGTTTTAGAGCAAAAACATTTAATGCATGACGTGTCGTCCAATAATAGGAAGCGACTGTGATTTCAGACGAGGAGATCAACGAAGTAAGTTTTTTTTGATGAAATTTGTCTGTATAATTTTATCAGTCCTTACAAAAATCAGTGATATGAAGGCACCATTTAGAAAGATTGTGACCTACATATTGTGGTTTCAATTTCAGATGTCCTGTCCCATATGTCTGAAGTTGGTGGACAGGAACATCATTGAGCTGCACGCAAGCTCCTGCGGGGACAGGCATGCTTTTTATGTTATGGTAACTATTTGCGATTGCTTCCTGGGAATGTATAATGTCTTTGTTTAAATTTGTTGACATTTCTTTCCACAGGCTCCCTGATGAAGAGGACAAGCCTTTAGAATGGTACTTGCATTTTTTTTTGAAGTTGGGTAAACAAATCTAATCATTGGTATTGTCAAAGTGGAGACATATGTCATGTACTTGTTTGCTTTCACATGGAATGTCAGCAATGTCTTTTGATTCAATTTATTTCCACAGTGGTCCAAGTGAGCCCCTTGAAGGGACGCTGTCTGACAGGTACTTTGATTTCTGTTTTCCCATGTTGGTTCATTCGCAAACTTCAGAACACATCATTGTCACCCACTATGACAGTACTTCCCCATGTGGGGTCATCTTAAAAGTTTACACGCAACATTATCAAACATGGTCTCGGATCAGATTCCAAAAAACTGGGACACAATTTTTTTTTGTGAATAAATACAACAAGCTGTTATTCTGAAAGCATGACACGTTAATAATATGGATCATTGTGCAAAGACAACGCATAATCTGTTTAAAATAAGATAATCTGATGGATATGTGTGCTCGGTTGAAATTGGATACATGCCAAAAATCTGAAGAAGTTAGGACAGGGCCAACAAATGTATGTTAAAGTTGAAGAGGACTAGAGAGAAGACAGGCAGATGCAGAAAAACAGATAATTGCTACAAAATCTCATGGACTAATTTTAAATGAGGCGTTCACATTATTTCAGATAGCCTTGCAAGACTAACAATGATGAAAGTAGTGCACGGGACCAAACTGTTGTTGTGGTTCAAATTGCCTCTGCATTGCCTTGACTGACGCTATGACCACTCAAACCACCGTTTTTACTTTCCCTTAGCCAAAGGCAGCCCGTCCCAAAGGTTATCCACCTGTTACGAGATTCAAATGGCCCCGTCCCACCTTTTGTGGGATTTGTGACGTGTGTGAAATTTTAGCCTCTTTGCGTAGATGGTCCCGTCAACAGGCCACTCACTGCTGAAAAGACTCAACTACATTGTTACAGCATTGCTATGACATTACCAATAGCCGTAAGTGACAGATTAAAACTTGGTCATTACAAATTTGCTGATAGTAAGGTTATAACATGGGCTCTGTGCAAATGGGTTGGAGATGAACTTTGTAGTAATCTTAGTAGTTTGTTTATGAAGAGGAAACCCATTAATTTGCCAGTATTTTTCCGTGCCGGAACCAAAATGACTGAGTTAAACACACAACTTCCTCAACACAATGAATTTACCAGGCTGTAACAGATATGTTGTCTGTACACAATACCCCATGTCATAATGTGTATGCATTGAATGATTTCTTTTAAATGCCAGAATTATGATTTGTGTCACAGTTCACTGAGAACATTCCGTGAAAATTTATTTCACTATTTCACATTTATTTCACTAACCTAGACCAGGGGTTCCCAAACTTAACTGTGACAAGGCCCCCCACATACTGTTCCAGCCAAGGCCCCCCTGACACGGGCTGTGCCACGCTATTTTTTCTGTGCTCCCCCTTTCACAACTATATAGTAGTTGGTGCATTTCTAAATCTATTCAAGTACTACGGAACACATATTTATAAACATTGTAAAGAAGAAAATGATAGCACAGTCACAGTCCTCCATCAGTCAACCCTTTTCATATCACTGCCAAACAGCAGGTAGCACATGGACATATGGGCTAATTCTCCTAAAGGCCAACAGTAGTGTAGGTTGTGAGGCATTGGGATTGTTTGGCTTATTTTTGGCTTATTTTGGTTTAGTTGTTCAATTTGTTTAATTATTTATTCTGTTTTGGTGTACTTTCCTGCCAACCTGCCGCGGCCCCCCTGACATCCCCTTGCAGCTGCCAAGGGGTCCCCGGCCCCCACTTTGAAAACCACTGACCTAGTCAATCACTAATTGCAGTCTTTGCTGCTGCTGTGTGTGGGTGTGGGTGTGTAGGTGACTTTTAGTTTAGTATGGTTTAAATGCACATTTGAAACTGGTCAAACGTCTGTGTTAACCCTGTAACATAGATTTTTGACAATAAAGTACACTTGAACAAGTGTCTCAACCTCTCTTTAATGTGAATTTGATCTCGGAATTCAGCAGGATTACGGACCTCAGTAGCTTCATCGAGATGCTTCAAAAGGAGGTGGACAACTCCACCACTTTTTCAATCAATGTCACTAGGGAGGACCTTGTGGAAAGAGGCCTTCAACAGTGGGAAAGGCAAAAGAAGTCAACCCCTAGGAACCCTCTGAGGGTGTCCTTTTTTGGAGAGCAAGGCATTGACAGTGGTGCCCTGCGCCTAGAGTTTTTAACTGGTACGTGCATGATTTGTTGTTACATCATAAATCATAAGTTAATGTTAATTTGTTTTTTTGTCAAATATCTGCCTCCATCACTCAGTAAAAGCCAACCGCTCGTGCAAAACCAAAGCAATCCATTGCAATCCATTGTTTAAAAGCACTGTGCTATTCATGCGCAAATCACTTCTGTCAATGTGTGATAATGCTACATCTGCTCTGTTCATCTTAAAAAGAAATGCTTGCCGGCGTGGAGGACAAATTCTTTGAGGGAGGGAGCGATGGGAAAGCCCCGAAATATTCGTTGAATTTTTTGGACGGCAACACCTTCAAGTAAGTGATAAAACATTAAACATGGGTTAACACGTTGGCAGCTCAGGTGATAGCTCAGATGCATACTGTAGGTTTACAGCAGATGAAAGCTCAGATGCATACTGTAGGTTTACAGCAGAGGTGGGCAAACTCAAATGCGGCCCACTGAGCCATTTCATCAGACCTGTGGAGCTTTAACTGCAAAGACAGCATTAAAGTCCAACATGATTTTTTTTACCAAACATTATTGAGATGGCTACCCTGTACAGGGTTTTTGTTATTTCTGACAGTTTCCTTGCAAAATGTGGGCCTTTGGCTAATATTGTAAACCCAATGTGGCCCTTGCGTCAAAATAATTGCCCACCACTGATGTACTGTGTATACAATATCAGGATTTCCACAAGCATTCAATGTCATCTGATATTGTGCAACATAGAATTTCCAATGATGACAGTTACTGTAGGTGCCTCATATGTCGACCAACACCCCACAATGCTGACAAAAAAACGGCGGGAAACCATGTGTAAACTACATGACATATACTGTGTGTGCATGAATACTTTACTGTATTGTGAACACTTTCCCTTGTGCTAAAGTATCTCTAATGAAATAAGCCTATCATGCACACTACTAGTAGTTTTTGTAGCCTGTCTGGCTGTACCCGCACATTATCTTCTAGTCATGCCTCTGTGCACACAGTGAAGGTGTACATTACTTGGCATGTGGTCAGGCAATTTCTCTGAAAGCACATGTTTTATGTGGGTGCTCTTAATGTAATGTTGAGTGGATTTTGTATGCAGTTTTTCATAAAAATGCCTTCATTGCAGGACAATAGGCGAGATCTTCGCCGTCTCCATAGTTCAAGGCGGGCCGCCACCAAAATTCTTAAAAGAATGGTGCTATAATTACATTGCCACCGGGGAAATGGATCTGCAGTCCATCACGGAGGACAGCGTGGTGGACGCGGACTTACGCAACCTCCTGCAACAGGTCAGTTGGGTTGGTAATATTTCACACCATCCTTACAATAGCATGTATGTTGGGGCTGCATCAAATTGGAAAGGGAAGATTTAATTTTAAAATATAAATTTGGCTGGCATTGCATTTTGTTCCATCTTCAGAATGATGGAAAATTACCAAAGGAACATGACTGGGCAAATCTAAACTGCATTACTTTGCCAAACACTTTAGCAAAAATGTGTAAGATATTGAAAATTTTACGCAGTAATAGGGTTTTCACACCTGGTCCCCTTTAAGTGAACCAAACTCAGTCCTCTTTAAGTGGCCCAAAAAGCGAACCGACAGCAAAAGGACTCAGTTCTGTTTTTGTTCATATTGTGAGTGTATTACAAAAAGAACTGGCTGATCTTTTTGGTCCTAGTAGGCTTTTACGGTGTGTCACTCTTCTTTTTTATCACACCCGGTCCTCTATAGCCCTCCTTAAGTGATTACACCTTGTCACAAGTGTAACTTGTCAGAACTCATAAGCGAACCGAACTGAGACCATGTCAACTAAGGTCTCAGTACGGTTCGCTTCCGAGGGGTCTGGGTACTCTTTGGAGCGTTCACATATGCGGCAAAAATGCTGAGTCACTACTCTGAGTTCGCTTAGGCGGCTGCAAGGGACCAGGTGTGAAAACGCTGTTAGACACTCTACAGGGGCAGTCAAAGTAAAAGAAATTGAAATGCATATAAACGTACTCATTGTCATTCTGTGCCCAAGGGGGCAAAGAAGAGTTCCACATTTAATTAATCTTCCCGCATACCATACACAAAACCGTAAAGAATCCTCATATTTCTTGAGTTACAATGCCATTTGTTATTGAAGATCTCCATTAAATGTAAGTGCCACTTTTTGCAAAAGCAAATGTGTGGTGGCACCCCTAAATCATCATATAGAAAAACTTATTTTGCATGGATTGTTTCTACATATATTGGAAGACTTTTAGCACCCAAACATAGCGAATTCAAAAGTGATGTAATCATGATGTTATGTTTTTTTAATTTTTATTTTTTTTTATTTATTTTTTTAGGTCCGTGAAGCAGATCCACTGGAGGTAGCTGAACAGCTCATAGCATGTGGATACACGGGGCCTATTGCGGAGGGAAAGAAGAAGGAAATTGAGAGGTGTGGCGCACATGTATTAAGAACTTCAGCAAAGACAGGGTGTAGGGACCGATGTGGTAACAGCTCTGTTCGTTATTATTAGTGTTATTATTGTTTTAAGGATTATTATTAACATTTTTGTTCCTCTCAGCGTCTTTCGGACACACATACACACAAACACACACAGAAACTCATACACAGAAACTCACAAAAACACACACACACACAATGGAAACAGTCTCCTTGCGCTCTCTACTGTATCTCTCTCTATGTCTCTGTGTGTCTCTCCCTCTATCTCTCTCTCCAACACACGCATGCACGCACACACACACACACACACACACACACACACACGTGAACACACACATTTTTTCCCGGTGTGAATATAACCTAAACCAACTGAAGAGACATTACACAAAAGGATCTCTACAATACCATGGACTTTCCATTTCGATACTGTTAGGTTTTCTGATCAAACTGTAGCAGTTCATGTTGAGATGTCATAGGGCTGCTCAAACTTAACTGCTCATACTACTGTGTATTGCATGCAACAATACAAACAAGCACTTTTTGAGAGTTAACACAATACCTGTTCATTTCTCATCAGATTCAGTATTATACAAATCCATTACCAATTCATTACAGTAATAAGCTATTACCAATTTCATTACGACACCAAGCCAACTCCCTTCTACTATTCATGATTTATGGTGGTATGGTCGTAACTCAGAATGATAGGTAATCTATTGTTTTCAAGTGTTTTTTGTTTTTGCAAAAAAACTGAAGAAAATCCAATGCACTCTCCTTTAGAAAAAGTTAAAAAGCCTTCAGTAGAGTAGAGTATATTTATTAATCCCAGAGGGAAATTAAGGTAATTTTTTGTGATGGCTTGGTCATACTAGACATTTAAAAGACCCCAACATGTTTCGGCAGTCATGCCTTCTTCAGAGAGTCAAACAGTGGTGACTGTGAATCAGATGGTTTTAAAATAATAAACAACCAATCAGAAGCTTACACATAGCAAAGGTCAGATGACTAGGTGTCATTACATTAAGTGTCCAGCAGGTGTCCTTATCCCATGCAAAGACAAGACATGGTGTTGTCTTGTGACTATTCTTAAAGGATAACTGCATGTTTGCTGCTGTCTCCGCTGTTTGGCTAATTTGGATTTTCTCTCAACTGGCTTTATAATGGCCGTGTATGGGCATGTCCAAATTTGTTTGTAAAACCACCCTAAACTAGTCTAGTAAACTAGCCCCACATGCCAGCACCAAAATTATTTTTGTCTGCGAGTGGGTCTAGCCTCAGACAATGCCCCAGGCCCTGAAGGTGGCGGACCAATCACAACGCAGGAGATTTGTTTTGAATATTTGGGTGCAAAGCGGGCAGGCTTTTGGTCAGAGCGTTGGCCTGTAATAACAGACATGGTTTGAAAAGCAATATGTTGTTCATCGATCAGGACCAGACTAAATATTCACATTTAATCTAATATTTTCCACAAACATTTGTTTAGGGAGGTTCACTTGTATTCCCTAACAAGTTTGATAGCGAAATATGGCATCAGTCAATTTTTATTTGCCATTTTTTGAAAGAAAGAGAAAAAATGTAAGTACAAAAAAGCTACTGTACATTAAACCATGAAAGACCAGACCAGAAGCCATGTTTTGCTACCAAAAAAAGTAAATAAATATACAAAAATTGGGTGAGTGGCAAATTCTTGAAAACAAATGTATAGGGTGCTTTTACTTGTAAGAACACTTTTGGATGTGCATATAGACAGCTATTGTAAACCCAGTTGAGCCAAAAACCAAATTAGCCAAATAACCAGCAAAATAAAACAAATGGTGGGGACCACTCTACTTTATTCAATTCAGAAAAGGGGCTAAATGTTAAAAATAGGGCACTTGTCCTTTAAACAATGTTGGGGTACACCTTTTGATAGAAATAATTTTGCAAACTTTCTGTCAGGTTGATGCAACCTTTTTCATGGGAGCTCTGGAGCCCATGTTCAGCGAAACAGGTTCATCTAAAAGGCAGAGGGAGACAGCTGTCATAAATTTCCTACAGGACTACGTGCAGGAGTTGGAAGACGCAAGTAAGTAATGCTACACTGTCTGAATTGTAACTGATTGGTTCCCATTGTAGCCAATAGTCTTGCAGTACTGCCTAGTTGCCAAGTTGCCAACTAGTTGATTGACTCAGTACATAATAATGTAGTGTTGCAAAAAAATAAAATAAAAAATACTCCGATGAGATCTTTTTAGGACTAGCTTCGAATGGAATAGTAATGTTTCTGGGCAAAATATAAACAACGAGGGGAAAAATATGATTTTAGGCAGCTCCGTTGAAACCCGTTAAATTTTCACTTGTCTGTGGTGGTACTTCAGCTAGTTGTCGATGACGAGCAACTTCCATTTGTGATCCTTTTCCATGTAGATATTCTATGGGTTTAGGCAGTCTTCACACTCTCACCTTAGAATATAGAGTAAATTTCAGGCATACTTTACAAATACGAATGATTCACTTTTTCAAAAGTACAGCACTTGTTTTATTGTTGTGGATGATGTGCGAATTTCACTCATGGACATCCCAGATAACAAAGTAGATAACAAAGGAGTTTTGAACCGAAACTGGCTTGCTTTTTGTGGAAAGTGTGGGCATGACGCGTAACCCAATTTTTGTTCGAAATTAGACATGTCAAAGTCAAAACAAAAGGGGGAAAGCCCACATTTTACCCAAAAAGTAGTATATTGAACCATTCATTTTCCATATAACCTTCTAGACAACATTTTTTCCACTAATTTTTACTTAGTGATGACATAAGGCCCGTGTTCTACCGGGTACAACACAGCATGATTCGGCTGTCAATTGCTTTTTTTCGATTGGGCACAACACAGCTTGACTGAGCGGGTATTTCGCTGCCTACTACCCAGAATCTGCGTCCGCTCGTCCTCATATATGAATCAAAAAATAATTATGGCGGCCACCACACAAATTCTCTTGGAATGCTCTTTAGTTTGACACTGTATAACTTTATATTAAAATCGAAGGCAGAAATCAACATTCTAGTATCCAAATATGATGGCACTGAAACTATAGCCTACTTTGATAGATGAGATATCTGTCGGCTTTATGTGAAGTTGGAGTTGCCGTGGCTTAGTGGTTAAGGAGATGGACTGAAAATCAGATGGTTGCAGTTTCGAATTGCCACCTTCCAATACCTAGCTCACTCCATGGCTGAGAGTCCCTTGAGTAAGGCACCTAGCCCCACACTGCTCCAGGGACTGTAAACAATACCCTGTACTTAAAGGTGCACTGTGTACACAAGATTTTTAGTTGTTTATTTCCAGAATTCATGCTAAAATTCATGCAAAATATTTGTTTATTACTTATTAAACTTACATGAAAAGATCGTTTGGCAATAGGCAGCTCAGTTTCAATGAGCAGCATAGTTGCAGTACCTTTTTTGACCATTTCCTGCACAGTGTACCTTTAAAATAACTGTATGTTGCTTTGGATAACAAGCGTCGGATAAGTGTAGTGTAATGTAATGTCATTTAATACAAAAGTCAACAATCCTATGCTTAGCCAAATCTTGCCTTTTTTGTCCATTAATATTGCTAGATTTTCTATTAATGATTTGTCCGCTAATATTGATAGAAATCCACAGGACAGCAAATACATCTATATCTTTACAAGTGAATACAAGTCACTTCTGTCCGCGACCCCCCTAGAGGCCCCGAAACCAGTTTGGGAACCACTGAACTAAGTAATGTTGTGTGACAACAGCTAAAACGTAACTACGGCCCACATTAAAACATCCACTTTGAAATTGTAATGTCTTCACCAAAGATTTGCGTGAGGTGAAGTCACAACAGTAGAAAAACTCTGTGTAAAAATGTCCTAAACTTGGCTTTACTATTTATGTTGTCACAGTGATATCAGGCACCACACCTTTATGTGCCTTTTGGTTGAGAAAAGTGATGCTTCGGTTTGTCAACTGACAGTTGGCTTTTGACCAAGTTGCACTTGATTCAAACTGTGTGCCTCTGATCTGTATGACTTAATGTTAACACATGTTTGCTGACGGGCCTTGTACTGAAAAGTAGTTATTTATGAATTCATTGAAAGCAATGTTATTGTTGTTTTGTGTAACTGTTCCATTAAGGTTCTTCATTCTTCTCTTTCTCTAGATCCTGAGGATGTGGGACACCTCTGCCAGTGGCTCACTGGCCAGAGGCATGTCCCCAGCTCCCTGGCCGAAAGGAATTCGTTTAAAATCGTAATTGAGTTCCAACATGCATGTGAAGTTGAATACGGGAACCACACAGTGTGCTTCCCTGTAGTTAATGCATGTGCTCGGGCAGTTACGTTCCCCGTGGCTCATCTGGGCACATATAGTGATTTTAAACAAGTCCTTGGCCAAGCTATTGAGTTTGGCTCCACATTTGGAAGATACTAGTTTTTTGTTTTTTTTTTTGTGCCCAGATGGTGCCACGGCAACGTAACTGCCCGAGCACATGTGTTTCCGTTCTGTTTTGGGGTTCGATGGGGGTCTGGGAGAGGAGTGGGGGTGGGAGAGGTGTGGTGTGGTGGGTGCCCACATAGCAAAGTTTATCTGGCCCACTGTTGGCCCACTTCTTTTTTTGCCGACAGTTATTTCAGTGTCGGCCGAGTGTTGGCTCAGTTACTGCAATCGACAGTTATTTCAGTGTCGGCCAAGTGTTATTTTGTTATTTTGTTATTTTTTGACAGTTATTTTCATTGTTGGCCCAAGTAATTGTTGGCCCATGTTTATAAGTAAACCAAAACTGTTTCTAAACTAAAATTAAATAAACTCAACCTTAGAAATACAGAATGTGTGGCGTGATTATTTTAACGAAGGGCAAACGTGATGATATGATGAAATGTTTGTAAACAGTAAAGGGATGTATGAATGGATGATAACGCATGCGTTTTGGAACTCGCAGCAGTAGTGTTTGATGTTAGCGTGCACTTAACACTACGGGCGAGTGATTACTGAAAGGACGGGTGAATGAAATGTAACACGGTGTATTGCTGAACAGAAAACCAAAATATTTAGAAACCAAAATGTAAACATATAATCAAACAATTGTCCATGACAGAGTCTGAATGCTCAGCAGCCTCTGGCTGCAGTGACGGTCTATGGGTGACCCGTCACATGCCCTCAGTCTTTTTTTTTTCTAAAAGTTCTCATGCAAAATGTCAAATTTGTATGCACCAAGTATCCAAATGAAAGCTGAAAACAGTCACTAGGGGTGCCTTTCCCTGTATTGTTGCTATGGTGTAGTAGGCTAAGTGTGCTCCACTGAAACAATAGAAACACATATTTGAAACATTTGGTCAGAAGGTGGTGTGCTGCCAACACACCTTGTGGACTTCTGTGTCTTTGGAGTAGAAAAAGTATGATGTGTAAGTTGGATCATAGATGTCACCATGGTCACATGTGGACACAAAGAGTTTTGTCACTTTACTGTAATGCTGCAAGTGCACATTTTTCCCAAGGGGGGAGGGACTTCTGGAGGGGAAGGTTGTCAGGTTGGCAACGATTGGACATGCCCCCTCCTTATTGGATCCAGGACCTTGATCCCCCCCCCCCCCCTTGAATGCCCTTGAATTCAGATAAAAACGAGTGGGCACGGACTGTCTTTCTCTGGACTCACAGGAATATCATCAACTTTTTTATCTCTCTTTTTTCTGCCTGTTCCTGTTCCTGGCACAATCCCTCGAGCTGCACAAAAAAAGTTTGCGGTGTTCTTGATCGAAATGTCATATAAATAAATAAAAATAATAATAAAAAAAACAGCAAAAAAGAACATAAAAGAAGAAAAATCCAAAGGAGTGTGCAAAAAGTTCTGATACCTGCTCTTCAAGCCATTCTTTGCAGTGCTACTCCAGTGAGAGATGGGTTGATGTTCAGACCTGCATACGATTGGATGAAACTGGCGCCTGGATAAATGTGTGACCACTCACCATGGAAATGGGCTTATGGGGTCAAGGGGTTACCAAGGGTATGTGTGTGTGTCCGTGTGTGTGTGTGTGTGTGTGTGTCTCTCAGAATAGTGAGAGAAGAAGGGGTCTCTCAGGTCATCCGCACCCCGAGGCCTTTGGGCCCAGTGACACCACAAAGCTGCTTTAGGAGAGAACAACCACTTCATTCAATTTCTTGGGTCAGTATTGTATGGAAAAATGTGTTCATTTGTGTCTGTATGCGGTTTACTTCAAAAGTTATCCCACATTCTGATACTTTTATCATTTTCTGGGTTCCAGTCTAGCATTGAAGGGTTAAAAATGTAAACTTTGGGGCATTATTTCAGCTTAATACCAATAAAATAATTAAATTCATACTGTAGGCCTATACTGTATAGTACCATACTGTAAATGAGAAATAAAGAGCAAGTGGTGAAAAGGCACACGATAAAACTCAAATCGCCACCGCAGGATTCGAACCGGCAGTTAGGAGTTCATTCAAATAACCTATAGAGGGCGCTACCTGACTGGAGAATGCTGGCTGGGAAAGGTTGCTCTTCTCGTCGTGAAGCTGCTCCTTGCTACGCTTTTCACACAATAACACCAGAGCACCGGAACGGAAGCAGTTATCCTGACTCCTTTCTTTCTTCATGTCTCCACTCATCAGGTACGCAACTTGTTTTAAACTTTGACGAACGTTGTATAAGGCATCAAACGTTAGAATTTGTGTCGTTAGTGATTTTGATCAGTTGCCAATGGGTTCATTTTGAATAGGGGAAAGTTGGCTAGTTCGGGAAACGAGTGGAAGCTAGCTTGTGTTCTTTGCTAATCTTTGTAAACCATTGTAAACCTTCATAAAAGTAAAAACTTGATATACCATTCATCTCACGATCTTTGGAAAGACTATTTGTTAGTGTAATACAGCAGTTAAACGTATAGGACCACGTCTCTGCATTACCTGTGCCTGTTATGTTTTGACGCCAAGTATTTGCAATTGTCTGTATGAAAGTCAGTGCTGGCTGCACCATTCCGGTGAGCTGTTTTACAGTAGCCTAATCAGTCATGTCAAGGCGGAAAATGGACTTATTGTAACTGCGTGTACAACGGAAAAAGCACTTTGAATGGACATTTGATCTCGTCCATGATTTGTGTTAATTTCTTGTCATGTCAACGTTAGATGTGCTTTGCTACTCTCAAACCTGCAAGACCCCTGCCTTGGATAGCTATTATAAGACTTTGGATGTAAAAGTTTTCTTTCTTGTAAAGACTCTGCGGGCCGCATGCCCACATCTGGCCTAAAGTGATCATTTCATTAACTAAATGACACATATGGGCTATCTATCAGCAGGTTTACCACTTCCTGTAGGTCAACTTAGCCAGGTTTACCACTTCACCATAATCTTGGAATAGCCCCTGATCCCCCCCAATTTTTTTTTAATAATAATCCAATACAGTAGTTAAATGTTAGACCACCTCTCTGTTATGTTTTCATTGCAAGTAATTGCCATTGTCTGTATAAGAATCTTTGTGTGTGTGTGTGTGTGTGTGTGTGTGTGTGTGTGTGTGTGTGTGTGTGTGTGTGTGTGTGCGTGCGTGCGCAGATGGAAGCAGTCATTCCTGTTGTGATAAATGATCTTGATGATGATGGACAATCATCTTCAAGACCCCGGCAGCTCCATGCCTCAGAACATCATGCCCTGCCTCTCCATCCAGAGTGACCCTCCTGGTCTGCACACGGTGTCGGTAAGGCCACCTTCAAAAGGGCACTGCATTGAATTAATGCAAAAGATGGAGAATAGCCTGCCTGTGTGCGCGCGCGTCTGCACACACACAGGTCTGTCTGTATTAATATTAGTATTTACGAATCATTTCACTTATTCACACACATAATGGGACACAAATTTCCCCTTGGGGATAAATAAAGTTTATATCTATCTATCTATAAGCATACATTCATACACTGCCCTGCCAAAAATAGTTGCCACCAAAAACATGGTCACACACTCTAATATGTTGTTGAAACACCTATATCTTTGATAAAGGGATGCTTTGCTGTGGCATTGTTTTGATAAGTGTCTGCAGTGTCAGAAGATGTCCATCTAGTGATGCATTCATTTTCCTGCAAGAACTTGGCTTGATGATGGTAGAGTCTGACCGCTACACAAAGCCTTCTCCAGCCCATGCCAAAGATTCTCAGTAGGGTTATGTTTTAGATTCTGTGGTTTGAAATGAATGTGTGAATAGTATGTCTTATGGTCTCTGAAACACTTTCAAAATTTAAGCCCAATGATCTTTGTGGCATTGTGATCATTGTGCATTTGTAGCATAGTGGTCTTGAAATATGCCTGTGGCATCAGCAGAGACAAAACCATTAATAGAATAAGCCGGTCTTTGACTATATCCTGGAAGTCAGCTGTCCTCATTCTTTGAGTACATACTGTAGCTGAACATTCAGGTAGAGCCGGCATCAAATGTGTAAGTGATTGCCTATGGCAATGATTGCACCCTTCTCAAACAGACTAAAATCTTTTCCATAAGAACAGGATGCGTCTTCTGACATGGTTGTTTAAGAAATGAGAAGCAACTCATTGCAGCAGGCTGGTTCATGGACATCATTATCACTTTTCATTGTTGGAGAAGGTCCTGCACAGCATTCAGACTCCATCATTGTCAATTCAAGGTCTTCAACATATTTTTGGTGTTGGTGTTGCACCATATGAAAATTTCAACATACACACACAGTCAACTTAATAGTTGGGGTACCCTACAATTGTTATGAGTTACAGATTTATTTGTATAATATCTCTATTTCACAACACCTGCTAGTTTGAAAGAGAACCTCACATATGCATAACTAGAAATGCACCCAGAGAGTGCAGACCTCCGCCAAGGAAGCTCAGTATGTTTTCAGACATTAAGGATATTTGCATTCAATCCGCGCACTATGCATTCTGTCTGGCTTTGGCACCTTGAGGTCGCGCCACCTTGTGGCAGGTCGCGAGATTGCAGATGCGAACGAACAGACAAACATCCAGACAAACCAACAGACAAACTCAGGCGAGCACATAACCTCCTGGGCGGAGGTAATAATAATAATTAAATGTTAATATGGCTTTACAAAGGAAACAGGCACTAAAATCAAGATAATTATATGGAAAATATTTGTTGCACTAATTGATACAGACTGGTTAAAAGTTTGTGTAGCCAACATTTTCCATAAATATATTTTGGTTTCGCAGGACATTTCATAGTTACTAAGTTTTACAATAGTCCTCTATTCCAATGTGCTGACAACATTTTTTTTTTAGTTTCTGTACAGCAATACCACATACAATTCCATTCTGAAATAATCCCAACAAAATCAATTTTCAAAGGATGGAATGATATTAGCTAACAACTGCACTTTCACTTATATTACACTTTTTATTGCCGTGTTTTATTGTCATTTGACATAGTCAGGGGCAATCAGGCATTTTTTACATAGCAGAAAACCAAAATATACATTTTTAGCAAACCTGATGGAAGCATTTAGAATGGTGTAGTGGAACATTGTATAATTTCTCATTATGCAAATCCTTGTCACTGACCCTAACATGGATTTTTTTGATGATTTTTTTCTGACAGGCACGGAGCCAGTTCTCAGAGGGTGGCACCAGCAACATTAGATGGAGGGTCCCACTGTCTCCGCACCCAGACTTATCCGACCACCGCCAGCAGCTGTGCATCTTCTCCTCGTGACTCAGCCAACCTCACTACAGGGCTCCATCATCTCCACATCCAGGGACATCACTCTGGTGCAAACCACTACCTTTCTGCGCTTTACACCACTGCGTTGCACCTCTGCCTCAGCTCCCACACCTGTTGCTCAGAAATGAAAAGAAGTGATGTGATTTTGTTGGTTGACCCACCTGTTTTGCTCTTTTTAAATCTTTTATTTTTAATTGTCTGTATGCATTTAGCTGTGGGAAATGCATTCCATCTGTTTACGTGACATGTTTGGATGCTTTTATACAGGTTGTTTAAGTGCATTTGATGTCTTAATGTGTATTGTGTGTAGGCTGCTAGTTACTTTCATTTCCTTTGGGATTATCAAAGGGATTCAAATCTACAATAAGTCATCACCTCGCAGAAATGAGTGCTGTTCTACATGCAGGTCAGACATTGAGGCAGAGGGAGTGAGAGACTTAATATTGTAAATATTAAGTGGATATGCTAAAGCCATATGTTCCTTCCAGGGTGTTGCGTGCCTCCAATACCAACCGTTTAGCCTTGCCCGCTACTCACACAAGGCAATCCCAGTCCAAATGGTTTTCTGTCACTGTTCCTCAGTGGTGGAATAAGGTACCAGTTCCTACAAGAGCAGAGTCATCCCTCTCAACCTTCAAGAAGCCAGTGAAAACTCATGTCTTCTGAGAAAGCCTGTTTGACACTTAAACATAGGCCCTAAGTAGTTCTGCTCACCTCGTGACTGTAGGGTGTTTTTCTTCCCCAAGTTTTTAGCTTCTTGTCTTAAGCCACTGCTTTTAACATCTTTGTGTGCCTAAATTGCCTTGTATGTGTCTTATTATTTTATGCTACATCATTTTACCATGTGTTGGACGATGCTGTCAGTGTTGCAACTGCACACTGCGCCTATGTCTTTGTATATTATATACATTTTGCTTCTTAACACTTTTTTTTTAATGCATCTTATTTCTTATGCTACATCTTCTTGTACCTTGCGTCGGACAATGCTGTCAGTGTTGCAGCTGTACACTGTGCCTAGATGTCTTACCCTCTTCCTGCTTAGAGGCTTTGGTCAAAGGTGTCTGTGAAATGCAATGTAATGTAAGGTAATGTAAATAAATGATTTTTTTCTGGTTCAACTTCCTTCAGCAATATGAACTACATGTACACAGAAACAGGCTATATCGTTAGTTAAGTCATGAGTAATTTTACGTATTTTTTGATGGGTATTGATTTGAATTAATTTCAAGCTGAATAAAACATAGTAATCAAGCTGGAACATCCCCTGTGTAAAGGTAAGTTCAGTGTGGCACTGGCTACTCCTTATAGAATGGTATAGGCTTAGGCACGCTAACAGGGAAGAACGGGTATGAAAGTTATTTTAATATTTTTTTCTTGCGCACCCATCACATCAAAACCAGATGCTGCCTAATTTGATTTTGGGAGAGGAGGGTGCACATCTAAGATGTTTGGAGCAACTGCTCCTGACTGATTGCAGATAATGTAACAGTAACTTGCATTTTGGTGAGAGTCCTCTAAAGTTTGTGGAGCAGCTGCTCTTGATTGATTACAGATAACTTTGATTTAACCGAGAATTCACTCGGTGATGGCGAAATGAATGATTGTTCCAACCGATTTCAATAAAGGTGTTCTGACCGCTTGTATTGACTATCCGGGCAACGCTTTTATTACAATGCAACCTATCCTACCAGCTAAATGATCCAACACACGAAGCAAAGCCTTAAGAACTATAGGCCTACATTACAAATATCTGGACCGTCGTAGGAAACAGGTTTGTTTGTCTCTTCTCAGTCATGCAGCAAGCACGGACCTGGATTTCAGTGAAACATTGCACTTAGAACATGTTAATTTGAGGTCTCTGTAAACGTGCATTTAGGTGTTGTTTGCAACACAACTTCTTTGTCATCATGCGGCTCATGCCAAATACATAGCCTGCTAACTTAAGGTTTTTAAAACACACAGTCGTGACCAAAATGAAACTTAGGCTAAGGGAAACAAGGACAGTCCTAGGCTACAATACGAACCACATATATCAGTTGATGAAAAGTCTACTCACTTTATTTCTCATCTGATGTCTGCTGACGAATCAATCTCAACAAGTTCGCCCATGAAACAAACATATTAAACACAATGTTTACATAAAAATGGGTTTAAGAAATCAAGGTGAATGCCCTTGTCAGCAGCCTTTAGTCATTCCATTCATCAGTTGTATTTCTAACGTGAGCTGCAGTCACCATAGCAAGGATATCAACAGTTGATCTTGAGATCGGTGTGTGACTATTTAGGACTGAACTAACTTCCGACTCGTTGGCTATGCTAACCAGTAGAAGGAGATCATTTAAATATTCATATTTCTGCTCGCGCGCGAGGAAATTCATGTCACCTCTCGCGCGTGAGGCGGTGTTTGCGCGCGCGCGCAGATCAAAATCGGTGCAAAATAAGTGTCTGCGCGCGCGCGCAGAAGAAAATACCTCGCGCGTGGCAGTGTCTGCACGCGTGGATGATTTGTCACTATATTGACGCCATAGAAGTGGTCCGAAATGAAATTGGCCACAAAAAAGGTCGCAGCTCTCCGACGCAGCATGTCACAAACGGGGGGGGGAGCTCCGATCCAGGTTTGGATTTGAGTGCCTTGGAGGAGAGGGTGGCTGGCCTGATCGGAGCTACGTCTTTTTTCCTTGAATAACAGAATGCTTACCAAAAGTCAGAATCGCTGAATAAGTTCCTCTCTCCTCCTGAGTGCTCTTAGCTGTGCAGGCTGGTGGTAGGGATCTCTGGGTGCGGGGTCCTCTGGATGTACATCTGGAAATGGCACTCTTTTTTTGGGCAATGTATGGAGAACCCCGCATGCAATAATAATATTGCATACCTTTTCGGGCGTATATAGAAGGGTTCCCCCCGCAGCCGAGAGACAGATCTGCCCTTTAGGTACCCTAACCTCTCCACAGTGCGCAGTGTTAAAGCGCCTCTCCTGTTCGGTGTGAGGGTGCGCGGTTGAATAATGAGCCATCACTCTTCCAATTACGGAGTTGTACTTGTTTAATTTATTTAATTTGCGTTTATGTTTATATTTATGTTGAAGTCAAATAAAACATGGGCCTTCTTTGAAGTGATAAGTCTGTAATTTTAACCAAGGGATTTGTTGCGACTCATGAGGCACGCACTAGTGACGCTGCTGTGTTGCAGTCACCGCAAGTCAAAATGGAAAAGTGCGTACACGCCCTCAGACCTGTCGTGGCGATTTCATCTTTCCTGCGCTCACGATGGATTTGATAAATGCCAACCTTTGCGCAGAAAAGAACGTACACACGACCTACGCACGTTTTTCGTCTTACGCAAGTTTGATAAATGAGGGCCAGTATGTTTTTGAAATGTATTGTTTAAAGCACCTATCAGCATTTCATACACAATTGCTTAAAAAAATAACATGTCATATTGCTTTTATAATGTTCAACATGTGCATGTGAATGCATGTGTTGAATTTAAAGCTGATGAGGAAATGTTGCTAACCATGGATCGTTTTCTTGTTTTGTTTTGTTTTATATAGCAACATCGGGTGGAGACGGAAAAATGGAAGAAGAAGGAAAAAAGGAGTCGAGGGGTGTATGTGGCTCCGAGGCAAAATCCTTTCTCCTTTAAGAACACTAAGGTCATTATCATTCTCTGTACACACGGCAAATAACACACATTTTTAAGGCTGGAATAATGATGTGGTTTGCCTACTAAAATGCCTGAATACTGACATGTCGCATACAGAGATGAATGAATGATGATTGATTTCAGAGTTGTCCTTGATCTTTTCAATGACCAATATCTTCGGCCTCCGAGAGTCACCCATCTTCATCCCAACTTTAAATACTGAGCCAAAAACGACTGAAAACGGTCGGATTAAGATTTGAAATGGTCTTTTACTTGCTCTAAACACAAAATAAGACAACATTTGTGGTAGAGACAGCAGGAATTTCGAAATATACAGTGAATGGAAACTTAGCTTACAAACTACAGCCAAAACGGTTGGGTTTCTAGACTTCGTTTTCACAAACATCCAGCTCATGACATAAACAATAAATGAACGCTAAACATTCAACAATAGCACAGAATTAAGACCCGTTCACACACATCGCTGCTAGTTACTCGCTCAGCGAGTGAAGTCAACAGAATGTCTATGTGTTCCAGAGTACAAGCGATGCGATGTGAGCGAGTTCAGAGATAAATATTTTAACTTTGAGCGAGGCGAGTAAGCGAGTAACCTGCTTGTGCATTGGCAGTTAAAGCCGCGGGAACGTTTAGCGAACGTTCCATGAGCGAGTAAATAGCAGCGACGTGTGTGAACGGGGCTTTACTCACTTTCTGGGACAATTACGCACACGGGACACAAACTGATTCCCCCGGGAGGCTCTGCATGTAACGTCAGTCACACACCACTGCGTGTGCGTGTTGAACTACAGTAGAACTACTGCAGCTGCCAGAGGGCCTGATGCAAGCATTTTTGTGCTAAAATAAGCTACAAGTCATACACATGGTGCAGTACTTTATTGTTTCTTTTAAGGCTGCCTCCGTAGCATGCTATGGCGCCGATGAGGAGCACTATCGCCGCACTTCTTGCCTTGCCTATTGTTGTTGGCAACTTAATAATAATAATTAAAAAAAATATATCTCGATATGGTAAAATTACACATCGTCAAATCAACGTTCACGATAATTTCGCAGACGATCCATATCGCCCACCCCTACAGTACATGTTATATGTGCACATACATCCTTGGTTTATGTTAGTGGTGTGTGTGTGTGTGTGTGTGTGTGTGCGTGCGTGTGTGTGTGTGCATGCATAGGTGTGTGTGTGTGTGTGTATGTGTTGGGTGGAGAAGCAGTGTTCTGACCTGACGTGTGAGCTGGACAACCAGACTGAACAGGTGGAGGAGGATGGGGGAGCCACGGCCTCTCAGGTACACTGAAACAGACACACTCTTTTTCTTTTTCTCTTTTCTGTCTTATCATTCTGCCTAGTTAATTTTTGTCTTTCTCTTTCTCACTTTACTTCTGTTCCTGTCTACCCACAGTATGTCGGGTACATCAGTATCTCTCATTTCAATTTCTCAACCATACCACTTTTCCCTCCTTAAAGCAACACTCCGGTATTTTTGACATTGGACCCTATTCCCTAGTTCGCCAGAGTCTTGTAGACATGTGGAGATACTTTTTTTTTCAATTCCAAGCAGTCTGTGTAATTCCAGAGGTCACTGGTGCTAGGCTAGCGCAAGTGATCCACTATTGGTAGCCTCTCACTAAAACAGTATTATACCAAGTCCACATTACGTCAATTATTATGCCAGACTCTCGATGTAAGTGTTTGTGTTGATAGAATACCGATTGAAATGAAACTAACTAATATGGAAATAATTGTCGCATGTTGAGGGACTATTTTTCTCAGCAGCAGCGGAATTTTACCTTGCTCTAGTCAGCTGTAGTGTAACCTACTCACGTAAACAGGGAATCGCCAGATGCTTGTAATAGCTCCACTGCCTTTCGATCGATGGATAAAAATCCAACAAAGTCGTAACATGGTCAATCATTGTGCATAACACCGCAGTCAGTATACAAAAACCTCAAATCATCCTAGATGGGAAGCGAAAAACTTTTTTGACACAAGCTGTGAAAAAGAAAGTCCACTGCTGCTGCTGCTCAGATGTAACTACAAGGTTAGTTTATCAGTATAATCATGTTACAGACATATATCGACAGTCTAACATAGTGAATTTATTTGCTTCTGGCGCTGTGTGGAGTGAGTATAATACTGTTTTAGTGAGAGGCTACCAAAAGTGGATCACTTGCGCTAGCCTAGCAACAGCGACCAATATGAAAAAAAGCTCTTCCTCTGGAATTACACGGCCTGCTTGGAATTGAAAAAAAAAGTATCTCCACATGTCTACAAGACTCTGGATATCTAGGAAAAAGGGTCCAATGTCAAAAATACCGGAGTGTTGCTTTAAGGTTTTCTCATTCTCCTCTGTCTCTCTCGCTCTCTACTGCTTCTTAAATCTGCCCACCCCCAACCCCCCGGCCTTCAGCATGTCCTAAGTGACCTCTACCAGAGGCCCAATTAAGCAGTTGACAGCGCCCCTGCACAGATTGTGAACAACATAACGTTTATTTATTTTTTCTGTGTAGTCCCACAGACTTTTATCTGTTGTTATATCTCTTCTGTTTATCTGCGCTGCCCTACATACTTATACTCCCACATATCACCTGACCCTGCCCTCTCCTCTGCCTTTGTCATTGTAATCTCTTCTTTTCTGCCTCTCTTCCGCCTATCCACCTCCCTCTCACTCACATTTTTCCTGTCAATCTCTGAGCTCTCCCTCCCTTCATCTCTTCTCTCTATCAACACCATGCCTATTAATCTTTCTTTTCCCCTCATACCCCTTACTCCTCTCTTTCTCAATTTCTGACACTTTCATCATAACCCCCCCACACACACACACACCTCTCTTTCTCCCTGTCTCACTCTGTCAATCACAGCTGGGAGTGTGCAAGGAAAGAGATGGAGCTGCAGCATGTCTCGACTGCATGCTCGGAGGAGATTAGAGACGTGCGCCTTGTAACACTAGGGACAACAAGGGTTGATCACTCTCTGTCCTGCCGCTTAATTTATTTACACAGACTCGACAAAAATGCAAGGGTAACATATAGTTAACATAACATGCATTTTTGCGTTCATAAATGGCCCCCACGTTGGTTTAGGCGACTTCACACGAAGTGCAATGTTTCTATGGAGAAACAGTTCAACTGTCACCAGTCTACCTTAAGTGCTGTAGCTTGCAAGTACACTCGTTGTAGCTATTTACTCCAACTCCATATCTAACATTTTCAATGAATATTAGCCCACATTTTCCTCTCCTAACCTGCAAACGCGAGGAAGGTTCTGAAAAAGAAAGCAGCTTGTTGTCAAGAGCACAGTCGGCCCTGGTCAAGATGACCAATCAGCGGCTGCTATCCGCGACATGTCGCAGTCGAGTTCGTTTCTGAGCATAAATCGGCCTTTATTTTACCTCCCCCAAGCTACACTACTCTCTCCTCTCCTCACTCTCTTCTGAGCTTCAGCATGTTTCTCCAGTCTTACTCAGCTCTTCTTCTCTGTCTGCTGTTGCTGCCTCTCTCTACTCTACCCTTACTTTACCCCCCCCCCCCCCCCCCCTAATCTACACTAGAGGTACCTCTCCTCTCCTCCTCTTATCTTTCTTCTACGGGAATCTCTTTAGTGAAGTTAGCTAAATAAATTTAAATTAATTTTACGTAGAGTAGGACTGACTCACTGAACAGGAAACCAATACTGACGTCAGTATTATATTTGTTAGGTTTGTCTTTACATATAAAAGTCAGGGTGAAGGGCAGGGTACCCTCAGGTTTCATGTATTTTATTTGAACAAACTGAATCTGATTATTTTTTTCCTACAGAGTGTGCAGCACGAAGACGTCCAACCGGCAGATGAAGAGGTGGTTAGCAAAACTATAATTACAGACTTAATGTTGTCTTGCTTTGTCCAAAAGCATATGAGTGTCATGAAAAGTGCTATATATTATCCTTATTTAAAAACAAATCAATCCCATTGGTATATTTGGTTCATGGACTTGAAACGTCCTTTGTATCCACTACTCAGTAACTAAATATAATACCAATACTATTTCTTATTTGCAGCTACAGGCACTGTGGAGGAGAGAAGACACATGGGTGGTTGTAGCTGTCATTCCTTCGCAGCTCAGAGGGCACAGGTTCACAATTCGCCACAGCGACTTTAACAGTCTCTCCCTAAATCAGTGGCTAGTGGCCGATGTAAGTAGTTGATAAGTTCCTCTAAAACCAGGCCAAAATGTCATGGCAGTGTTTCCCACAGACTTTTCATTAGTCAAGGTGGTGGGGTGTTAGCCGGTATATCATATATAAGGTATGTGACCATCATCATTGAAAAAGGCTAAGCTGTGCAGTTTCATATGAAATATGATGTAAAATTACGTCCATGACACAAAGTCTTTATCTTGTTAGAGGACTTTGTCAAGGTGACTGTCTTAACTATAAAGTCCTGGGGGAAACCCTGCATGGTTGTTAACTGTGTTTCAGTCAAAGCACAACAATATTTCGACCCCTCCAATGTCTATAGGTGATCGAGTCTCTGATGCACCACAAGGTGTGTGAACAACGCCTTGAGTAGAGGATCTACGTCATGAACCCTTACACTGCAGGTTAGGGCTGAACGATATATCGTTTTCGTATCTATATCGAGATATGAACATTCAAGAAAGTAATTTCGAAAAAGCAACGATATAAACGATATATTTCCCCCGCGCTCGGCCTGCTTATACAGCTCCGGCAGTCACCATAAACATTACTTTTAAGATTGCGCTTGAACGCACCCCACCGTCATCTAATTTTGTGCTAAAACATAAATCATCCTCCAATATTTGGAGGTATTTTGGATTTAGAAAGGATGATGTCGACCAGAGCGAGGTGTTGTGCAGGTCGTGCTTGGTTAAAATTAATCAATAAAACTGCACTCTTGTTTTATGATGTTTTTATTTTTCTGAAAAATGCTTGGTTTTCACCGAACCCGTAGTCATATCGTATCGTATCGATATTGAGATATCTGGCATGAATATCGAGATATGAAATTTTGTCCATATCGTTCAGCCCTACTGCAGGTGTAATTCTGCATGGGAAGAGGGAGGAGGTATGGCAGCAGACGTTGCGTCAGGTAGGATGCGGGGGTTTGTTGTATTGTTTTTTTTTTTCAGTGCACCAAAAGTTAGCTTATTTGATCATGATAACATTTTTGATTCTCCTTCAGCCAGTGTTTCACTTTTCTGTTATATGTCTTAAACTCAGTTTGTGTTTTCAGTTCAGTTGGTAAGTTGTTCCACATTTGAGTTCCAGTAACTGAAAAACTGGACTGACCAAAACTGGTTGTGCGCACATCTGCTATACAGTTGCCATTCACTGCTCCCCTGGTGGCTATTCTTGTGCGTATTTTTGTTACAAAATGGCATAGTACAGCAGAGCAAGATTATTTGCACATTAAAAAATTATTTTTAGAAAACAAAACTTCAAAGCTTAAGAGGTTATATTTCTTGACTATGAGGCAGCGGTGCCACATTATTGGGTTTTGAACCAATATTGCCTGTTTGTATAATGATAGAATAGGTTTGATTGATGTCTGGGAGGCTTGGCTCTGTACGTTGGTATAGTGGGACAGATGAGAGAGTATCATGGTATGAAAGAGAGATCAAGAGATAATTTGAATAGAACCTGTTTGACAATGTGTAGTAGGTCATATCGAACCCATGACATCACACTGTGATCCATCAACATTCAGGAGCAGATTATAATAAAAATAATTTACATGTCTCAGACTGTAAAAGGCTACAAAGCCATTTCTAAATCATTGGGGCATCTGCAAACCATGGTGAGAGCCATTATCCACACATGGAGAAAGCATGATGTAGTGGTGAACATTTCTAAGAATGGCTGTCACACTAAAATCACCCCAAGAAGACAGTGACGGTGGATCCAAGAGTTCAGAAAGGAACACAGAACAACATCTTACCAAGCCTCAAGCGTGTCTCAAATTTGCTAAAAACATATTGACAAATGCATAAAAAGCTTCTGAGAAAATATTCTGTGGACAGATGCGACAAAAGTTGAACTTTTTGAAAGGATAGCCTCCTGTAACATCTGGTGTGAAATGAACACTGCATTTGATAAAAAGAACGCCATGTCAAAAGTGAAACATGGTGGTGGGAGTTTCATGGTTTGGGGCTGTTTTGCTGCCTCTGGACATGGATGACCAGCTATGATTGAAGTAAGCATGAATTCAGCTCTTTACAAACAAATCCTGAAGGATAATGTCCAGCCATCCATTTGAAACCATTTATTTTTGATCATGCGTGGGAACCCTCCAATGTAGCTGATTTTAAATCAATTATGCAAAGAAGAGTTGGCAAAAATTAATCCACAGCAATGTGCAAGACTGCTTGTCAGTTCTTGTAAACACTTGACTAAAATTGTTGCTGCTGGGGGTGGTACAACAAGTTATAAGGTTCAGGGGGCAATTACTTTTTCACACAGGCTCATGCAGGTTTTATGGCATTATTCTCTTAGCAAATGAAATAATCACTGACAAACTGCATTTTATGTTTGCTTGGGTCATCCTTGTTTAATGTTTACATTTGTTGGGTGATCTGAAAATGTTAAGTGTGCCAAATGTGCAAAAAAGTAATCAGTAGGGGGGCAAAAACTTTCGCACAGCGCTGTAGATACTGTGTTTTTGATGTTGAAAGTGAGATGGTTGTCTTTGAGCCAGCGGGATACATCTTCCATCTCCTTAGTCTGCTGCAAATCCTTCATAGCCTATCTACTGGTTTAGCAAAACACATGATCCTTTCTGCAGCACACATAATCCTGCTGTCTACACACTATTTTAATTTTGAAGGTGGGCACACATTAACTCTTTGGGTGCGTGTCCAATAAATGTCATCAGAATAACAAAATACCACAGTATTTTACTTATTCTAATAAGTGGATGTTTAATGCACCATGTCCACCATGGTTAAACAGTTTGAGGATGGCCTCAGGCCGAAACGTGTCTATCAAAGATGGCCCAACATGAACGGGTGGTTATGACATCATGACTACTGCACCTTTAGGTGCGAGGAAGCGGCATGGATCACAAACACTGCACTAGAGGGAACATGATACAAAATGTATTGAAATCAACACAACACACAGACACTAGAAAAAAAAATGAAAGGGAAATGTCAAAGAGCACTTGTGCACTGTTTGACTTATTTTTACTGTAATTGAATATAGCCTACTGTGAAGTATACTGTTCTAATGTATTCATTATACTGGGTCTTGTGCAGCTATAACTTACAGTAGAAACAAAACATTGCAGTGTTTAGTCAAAAAACTACAAATGTGTCAATGCTGTTCTAATAATGTTCTACGTGTGTGCTAGAGTGTATTGTTTTCTTGTCAAAGTAACATTTGTGGAAAAAGGATTGACATTTTGCAGAATGTGTTTTCATAGCAGATTTCCAATATGACGTCAGTGTGAAGGGTTTATTTACAAGTGCTGTGTCATTTGCCACTGTGTAGAGTTTTGACACTATTAGCCATGTTTTGCCAAATGGGTGCAAATTGATATGTCAATACAGGGTACCTTTTTGTCTGTCTCAATTCAACACCATTTTCTTTACAGGTGAATTTCGACACCTACGACGCCGTCATGTCATTTGTGAACATTGGAAATGTTCACTGGAAGCTCCTCGTAAGAAAACATTTTTTTTACGGAAAAACTTAACTAATAGTACAGCTTTGTTTCCTATAAACATTTAATGAATATTTTTTATGTTTTATATCATAATTGCTTTTAGTTTATGACTGCTGCGGATCGCAAGGTCTTTCTTATAGACCCAGCCAAAAGTGCAGCAGAACAGCAGGACTCAGACGCAGCAGCCAAGAAAGTCCGGTAAAGGGACATTTTGTGTACAAATACCTTCAGAGCCATTCTCCCCCACCCCGCTGCACCACACCCACGCAAACACACACACCACCAGCAATATCTCCAAACTCCTCATCACACTTGACCTTACACACACACACACACCAATTCCCACACACAGCAGCGGCAAGCGGCAAACTTGCAATTATTGCATGTTTCACACATAACTAAGTAACTATCTGTGGTGTCAACAATAATCGATTCAGCAATGCATCGCGATGCTTGGCAGGACAATATAATCGCTTCGGCAAATGCCATAATTGGTGTGCTGTTTCAATTACTTCCGTTGGCATTTCCAGAGCAAATTTAAATGAAATTAAAGCACTTCAAAGCATTGAACAAAGCAGGACTGATAAACACAACAGCCAACAAAGTTTTCAGTATATGACTGCTTTTCAGTGGAAATGTAATGTATTGCAATGCATCGTAGAATCGGACTGAATTGATTCGAATCAAATTGTTACCTCCCGATCGTAATCAAATTGTAAGGGCAGTGCCAATACACACCACTATGTAAGTGTGAGACTAATAAATATCCTTGTAACCCTTTGTCCACCTACATGCTTTATCAATAAATTCTTTTGACAGTGATTACTTCAAGATGCGATTGACGCGGCACAATCGTCATGACTGGGCAACCATTAAGTGGACTGGGGATACGATGGGACACCCAGTCCAAAAAGATGGCCACAGCTGTGGGGTCATTGTATACTTGGTAAATTACATGTATAATTTAAGAACCTCCAATGTCTTAAAATTGCCAGCATTTATTACTCAAGCTTTTCTCTCGTGGAAAGTTAAACATACATTGTTGTCCAATGTACTTTCCTATAACTGCCGTCAATAAGCAGACAATATACTGTGTCATTCACTTCAGATGGCCGAGGCACTTCTTGAAGCATATCCAGCGAGGCCTGAAATGGACTTCCCCACCACAAGCCCATGCCTGGAAGCACAGAGGAGACGCATGGCACTTGCGATTCTAAAGGGCTCCGGTATGTAATATTGCAGTTTACACACCATTTAATAAGTAAGATATGAAACTGTCTTCGCAAATCTCCTTCATAATAACATCTAGTCAACATACAAAATTCTAATGATAAAGTGAAAGAATTGTGTCTTTTCATTGAAGGACAATGTTCTTTCAATGCAGGTTTAACAGTGTTCTCGTTAACTGCCAGTGTATGTTGTTCTCTCATCATAGTGGCATTTGAATGCACACGTCACCACACATACAGTACACATACAGTATACTGTATGACACTTTTTCCAAAAATGAAAATCTGTGTGTCATTATTAAAACACTTATTTTCAAAAAGAAAACCTGTACGTATATGACAAGACACAAACCGGAAAACACTTGCTGTAAAAAACTATACACAAGTCTGCCACTTGCAACAGTTTTTTTAAATAGTGTTCTTGCTTCAATTTCTATTTAATCGCTTGCATGATACCATCAATACTAAAATATTGATATCCTACACATAATAACTACTAATAATAAATAAATAAATAAAAAAACTAATAATATAATGACTCGAGAGCAGAGTATGGAGTGTTACACTCTACTGACTGTATAACCTACACTGAGACATGCCGTGAAATTGGACAGACATGATAGTAGCTTAGAGTAGCCTGTTGTCTCTAATCATATGGACTGAATGTGACATTATTTTGAGGAGAGCATGTTGGTGTGAACGGCTTATTTGTATTAGTTGAAATATATATTTTGTAAAGACATACCCCATAACCCCCCAAAAAGGCAGGGTCCATAAACTCATTTAGGTGTAGTTGTGTAAAGAGTGATGTACTACCAATTTACTTTTGCTTTGGTTGAATACAGTACACTGTGCTGTTAACTACAGTAATTCAATGGACAATATTGATTATTTGGTTCTTGTAAATATATACATTGTGTGGGACAGAAATACACAGTTAAAATGAAACTAATTCAATTCAATTCAATTCAATTCATTTTTATTTATATAGCGCCAAATACAACAAATGTCATCTCAAGGCACTTAGATAGTAAGTCCAATTCAAGCCAATTGGAATTCAATTAATTAATTAATAATAATCATAATTCATAAAATAATCCAATTCGTTCATATAGAGCCAATTCAAAAACAATTTCCTAGCTAAGAAAACCAACAGATTGCACTGAAAACTTTTTGTTTTTCGGTCCAATCTCCCGGCCTGAGCGGCGTGCCTGAGGCGACTGTGGAGAGAAACGACTCCCTTTTAACAGGAAGAAACCTCTGGCAGAACCAGACTCAGGAAGGGTGGCCATCCGCCTCGACCAGCTGGGGTTTGAGAAGACAGAAAAGGGGGGGGGGGGAGGGGGGCAGGGGGCCACCGCGACGGCGGCACTGTAACACCATTCAAAGGATATCTGTTGGAACAGGGAAACACGAGTTAATGACCACAATAATATCACATATACATAAAGAGAGTAAAGTGAGGAAAGGTGTGACAGATGAGGCCCCCCAGCAGTCTAGGCCTATAGCAGCTTAAGTATGGGATGTTTCAGGATCACCTGAGCCATCCCTAACTATAAGCTTTATCAAAAAGGAAAGTTTTAAGCCTGGTCTTAAAAGTGGAAAGGGTGTCTGCTTCCCGGACATTTACTGGCAGCTTATTCCACAATAGAGGGGCCTGATAACTGAAGGCTCTGCCTCCCATTCTACTTTTAGAAACTCTGGGAACCTCAAGTAAACCTGCAGTTTGGGAACGAAGTGCTCTGTTAGGAAAATATCTTACAATGAGATCTTTAAGATATGATGGAGCTCGGTCATTAAGAGCTTTATATGTAAGGAGAAGAATCTTAAATTCTATTCTGAATTTAACAGGGAGCCAATGAAGAGAAGCTAAAACTGGAGAAATATGATCTCTCCTGTTAGTTCTCGTCAAAACTCTGGCTGCAGCATTTTGGATCAACTGAAGGCTTTTCAGAGAATATGTGGGACAGCCCAATAATAAAGAATTACAGTAGTCCAATCTTGAAGTAACAAATGCATGAATTAGTTTTTCTGCATCACTCTGAGACAGGATGTTCCTGATTTTAACAATATTACGAAGGTGAAAGAAGGCAGTCCTAGAAACCTGTTTTATATGCGAGTCAAATGATAAGTTCTGGTCAAAAATAACTCCAAGGTTCCTCACTGTAGAACTAGAAGCCAAGGAAATACCATCTAGAGTAACTATATAGCTAGACAATTTCTCCCTGAAATGCTCAGATCCAAAGATAACGACTTCAGTTTTGTCTGAATTTAGCAGCAGACAGTTCTGAGTCATCCAGGTCTTTATGTCTTTAAGACATGCTTGTAGTCTGACCAACCTATTGGTTTCATCTGGTTTTATAGATAAGTACAGCTGAGTATCATCAGCATAGCAATGGAAATTTATGCCATGCTGTCTAATAATGTTACCTAATGGAAGCATGTATAAAGTAAAAAAATCGGTCCAAGCACAGAACCCTGGGGAACTCCATGACTTACTCTGGTGTGTGAGGAAGATTCTTCATTTACAAGAACAAACTGAAATCTATCAGATAAATATGACTTAAACCAGCCTAATGCAGTTCCTTTAATCCCAATAACATGTTCAAGTCTGTGTAATAAGATACTGTGATCGACCGTATCAAATGCAGCACTGAGATCCAACAGGACAAGCACAGACACAAGTCCGCTATCAGAGGCTAAGAGGAGATCAGTGGTAACTTTCAGCAGTGCAGTTTCTGTGCTATGATGCACTCTGAATCCTGACTGAAACTCTTCAAACAGATTATTTCTGTGTAAATGATCACAAATCTGAGCTGCAACTATTTTTTCAAGAACTTTAGACATAAAAGGGAGATTGGATATAGGTCTATAATGAGCTAACACTTCTGAATCAAGAGTAGGTTTTTTAAGTAAAGGTTTAATTACAGCAACCTTAAAAGGCTGAGGTACATATCCTGTCAACAAAGACAGATTGATCAAATCCAATATGGAAGTGTCAATTAATGGGAAAACCTCCTTGAACAGTCTGGTTGGGATTGGGTCTAAAACACAAGTTGATGGTTTAGAAGAGACTATTGCTGTTGTTAGATCAGAGAGATCAACTGGGCAGAAGCCGTCTAAATACAAATCAGGTTCTAAAGATACTTCTAAAGCTGCTGTACTTGATGATACATCACTAATAATAGTGGGAAGGACTCCATCAATCTTCTCTCTGATAGAAACAATTTTATTAATAAAGAAGCTCATGAAATCATCACTGCTGAGAGTTAAAGGAATAACTGGCTCAGCAGAGCTCGGACTCTTAGTCAGACTGGCTACAGTGCTGAAAAGAAACCTGGGATTATTCTTATTCTCTTCTATCAATGATGAATAATAAGCAGTTCTAGCTTTACGAAGGGCTTTCTTATACATTGTTAAACTATCTTTCCAGACTAACTGAGACTCTTCTAAATTAGAGGAACGCCACTGTCTCTCCAGCTTTCTTGCAGTCTGCTTTAAAGCACGCAGCTGTGAATTATACCAAGGAGCCAGCCTCTTCTGACTGATTACCTTCCTTTTCAGAGGGGCAACATTGTCCAGTGCTGTACGCATTGAAACTATAGTGCTGTCAACAAGAGAGTCAAGTGTTGCTGGAGTAAAGTCTAGGTAGTCGTCCTCTGTCATATCTGCACATGGCAGTGAAGAAAAGGATGATGGAATTAATTCTTTAAATCTGGTTACAGCATCCTCTGATAGACACCTTCTATACGTAAATTTCTTCTCAGAAACTGTATAGTCAAGTAATGTAAACTCAAAGGTTATCAGAAAATGGTCAGATAAGACAGGGTTATGAGGGAACACTGTTAACTGTTCACTCTCAATGCCATAAGTCAGAACAAGATCAAGGGTGTGATTAAGGCAGTGAGTCGGTCTGTGAACACTCTGAGAAAATCCAATAGAGTCCAATATAGAATTAAAGTTCATATTCAGGCTGTCATTTTCAACATCTACATGAATATTAAAGTCACCCACTACAATGACTTTATCTGTACTCAGCACTAACTGGGATAAAAACTCTGAGAATTCAGACAGAAACTCAGAATAAGGGCCAGGTGGACGATACACAACAACAAACACAAGAGGTTTCTGGGATTTCCACTTTGCGTGGGAAAAACTGAGAATCAGATATTCAAAAGAGCTAAAACTAATCTTGGGTCTGGGACTGATGAGTAACCCTGATCTGAAAATAGCTGCCACTCCTCCTCCTCTGCCTGTGGTTCCAGGAACGTGAACATTTAAACAGTCAGAGGGAGTTGATTCATTAATGCTAACATGATCCTCCTGCTGCAGCCAGGTTTCTGTAAGACAAAATATATCAATATGATGATCACAAATCAACTCATTCACTAACAGAGACTTCGAAAGGAGAGATCTGATATTCAGCAAACCACATTTAATAGTTTGATGTTTTTGTTTAGTTAAAGTTTTTGTTTTAATAATTTCTTTTTGCACAAGAGGATTTGCTCCTTTTGTGTTAATTGATTGGGGGGGTAGCAGCAGGTGGGAAGCTGCAGAGAAGTGTGTAAGACTACAACTCTGCATCCTGGTCTGAACCCTGGGTTGTCATGTTTTAGGGTGGCAAATAAATTCATCCATATTTCTAGAAATGAGAGCTGCTCCTTCCAAAGTGGGATGGATGCCGTCTCTCCTCATCAGACCAGGTTTTCTCCAGAAAGATTGCCAATTATCTATGTAGCCCACGTTGTTTGCTGGACACCATCTAGACAACCAGCGATTGTAGGACGACATGCGGCTAAACATGTCATCGCTGGTCAGATTTGGCAGGGGTCCAGAGAAAACTACGGAGTCCGACATTGTTTTGGCAAAATCACACACCGATGCAACATTAATTTTAGTGACCTCCGATTGGCGTAACCGGGTGTCATTAACGCCGACGTGAATAACTATTTTACCATATTTACGTTTATCCTTAGCCAGCAGTTTTAAATAGGATTCTATGTCGCCCGCTCTGGCCCCTGGAATGCATTTGACTATGGCCGCTGGTGCCTCTAATGCCACGTTTCTGACTATAGAGCTGCCAGTTACCAGGGTTTTGTCCTCAGCGGGTGTGTCGCTGAGTGGGGAAAATCTGTTTGAAGCGTGGACAGGTCGATGGTGAACAACGGGCTTGACTTTAGAGCTATGCCTCTTCCTGACAGTCACCCAGCCACGTTGTAATCCTGGCTGCTCAGGTTCTGCTAGAGGGAGGCTAATTGAGCTAGCTACGCTAGGTGGCTCCACACTGGCAAAAGGGGCCTGGCTCGCTATCGGTTGATTTTCAACAGTGCAGAGCCGAGCTTCCAATTCAGATAACCTCGCCTCCAAAACTACAAAAAGACTACATTTGTTACATGTACCATTATCGCTAAAGGAGGCAGAGGAGTAACTAAACATCTGACACACGGAGCAGGTGAAAGCAGGAGAAGGAGGAAGAGAACCGGTAGCCATGCTACGCTAGAGAACCAGACACACCGCTAAAAAGTGAGAATAAAGATTAAAGATCTGTAGGAGTGTGTTAGAACAGCGGAGCAAGAAATTCCACAGTGCACAAGCAAGGTAACAGGAAGTGATGCAACACGTCTTACCGCAAAGCGTCACAGCGTCAGCAAAGCCTGTTTCTCTCAGCAAAGCACCATCTTGTCTGTCATCCCAACTACATTCTTTTGAATAAAGAAGAGAATTGTTTAATGCTTATCCAACAGTGTTCGCATACACCGAAGTTCTAGTGTGTTTTTTCTCATCGGTGACCTTTTGACAAAGATTGTTAAGTTTTAATTGCAGATTTTAGTCATACATGAGTCATGACTAGGACCAAGTGTCTCATTTACTTGTGTGTAGAGAAATGACACCATGAGCACATTTTTTACATGTGTGCAAGCAATAGGTAAACACTGTAACATTGTAGTACTTTGGTTATAGCAATAGGTGAAAACTGTAAACATTCCTGTGATCGGAAGCCTTCAGTGGGAAATATCTTACATAACAATTTTCTTTCATTAGTTTTTGACAGGGAAAGCACCTGTGCCATGTGTGGTGGACCGAAGCCACCAGGGGATGCTCAAACAAAGGCAATGTTTTTTTTTGGTTGTTAATTTGTCATCTGTGTGTTTCCACATCTATGAATTTAAAAATGTGAATAGTTACATTGACAAATCTTTTTGGTTACACTACTGTATACAGTATATATTGCTATTGACTTTTTTTTGGGGGGGGGGGGTTCATGCAGATTTTTTTACATTTTATTTACACGTAACCTTTTTATATCTCCTAAATGCAGAGCGCCATAGATATTGCGGTTGTCTTTAAAATGCTGCCACAGATGTTTCGTGTCAATGCGACTTTAGGGTGGATGTGTGGAAGGAATTGCACCAAATTGTGTTTATGCTCTAGGGCAGGAAAATGAACTGATTAGATTTTGAAGGTCCAGGTGTTCAAGATGGGCAACTTTTAAGATGGCTGACAGGAAATGACTACATTTTGTAGACCAACACTTTCAAGATGGTCGAGTTTTTGTTTGTGTTCAGGCTTTTGAAGGTGGATGATTTTGTACAAAATTTTGTATGCTTATACCCTATAAGAGGTACATGAGCTGGTGACATTTTGAATACCTTAAATGGCCAAGATGGCAGTAGCTCTGTGTGCTAACCCAAGGTTTGACACGTTTCGGGGAAATTACTCCGTTTGAGCAACTGCATAGGCCCATTATAGTTGTGTGTTATTGAAATTTACACTTAAAACCCCTTCTTTACAAATGTCTGTTGTAGGTAGCTAAATCTCTGTAACACTGTCTTAAAAGTATGTTTCTGATCTTCATACAGATCCAGTGTGACCTCTGCAACCGCTGGTACCACCTGCAATGTTTAACAGATGAGCCTGAGGACATCGAGGCGGACTGGCCATGTATTTTGTGCGTGTAGGTGACACAGAGTGGGTTAGCTTATCTTCACCACATTAGAGTGCCCCCCCCCCCCCCCACACACACACACACACACTGCCTGAAAATGATTCTACAAAGTAATATTATACATCAAACACTGTGGCATGTATAGCCTTATTTTTGATGGTCAGACCGTCTTTATTCTATTGTTTATTCTTTTCTTTTGTATTTTATTATTTGTATTTTCTATTTTGTGTATTATATTTCAAAACACACACACACACACACACACACACACACACAAACCTTCTCACACACTGCCTGAAAATGATTCTACAAAGTAATATTATATGGTTAAACTTTTTTTGATGGTGAAACTTTTTTTAAGCAGTCTCTATTCTGTAGTGCAATTACTATGTTGTTTGAGTACCTTGATTGAGTTTCAGAACTTACTTGAAGTTTTAAAGTGAAAATGTAAAAAGTACTGCAGTTGGAAGTTTTTTTTCCCTTCTATTGCCGCAGTGAGGCCTATCTCACCCCATCTTTTTTAGACACGCTCTACTCCATTACTTTTTCACAAGAGTGCTTAATGTTGTTAAGATTGTTTAGATCGCAGTTGTCATTGCACCATGTAACCTGTGAAAGAAAATAATATAAATAAAACTACAACTGGTTTGTTTTGTAACTAGTGGAATGGTATTCATTTTCAATAGCTATATTCTTACATGTTGTTTTTAAGTATGCTTGTTTTCCCTCAATGTTTTTCTATTTTGTAATAGATGGGTTTTCATGATGGTGCTCTTGAAGTTCAGATTTCCACACACGCACACATACTACTGTAATACTGACTAGTATATAGTACTAGTATATATATTTAAGAAGATTACAGACAACACAAAGGGGGACAGTGAATATTTTGACCCAACCCAACCAAGATTTTGACCCCTCCTATCATCAAGATTGATTGGGGGTCGGCCTATCACGGTGAAGGACCAGACATTTTCCCACCAGGCTTCCTCCAGATCGGATTGGTCACCTCCCCAACCCACCCTACCATGTACGCCAGCCGCTCCCAGACAGTCGTGTTTGGGTGACCGTCCACTATGGCATTTTGGGGCTTACACCAAGACTAGCTTAACCCTAGGGAAGTCACACCCCGCTCTGTGATCACAGGAACCCTTTTGGCGAACCCCTCCTTGGATGGCGTGCTGCAGTCAGTCCTGGAGTTGGAAAATGAACCCATAGATTTTACTGTTTTTGATTACGTCTTATCAAAAACAAAACGTCCATATGCAAGCAGTGTGAAGTGAAATGCTTATCCAAACGTTCATTATTATTGGCAGTGAAATATATGGATGTACTAACAGTTCCACTGAGTTATGCTTGACCAAGATACCAGTAGATTTTACTGTAGAATTTTGGAGTAGGTGTCCTTCTAATACCTGACATAATGATGTTATGATGGGCAAAACTTGCATATGCAAGATGTTTGAAGTGAAATCTTGACCCAAATGTCAATTATTCTTGGCAATGGAGTACATGGACATACTGACAGTACCACTGAGTCATGCCTGAACAAAGAACCAATAGATTTTACTGTACAATTTTGGAGCTAGGGTCCTTCAAAAACACAACATTGCATTTTAGCAGACACAAAAATCATCTGCAAGTATTTTGAAGTACAGTGCTTATCCAGATGTTCATTATTGTTAACAATGAATCACATGGACATACTGACAGCTCCACTGAGTTATGCCTGGAAGAGGACTTAGTAGATTTTACTGTAAAGATTTGTCCTAATACCTCACATAATGTTATTATTGGCAAAACTTGCATATGTAAGCACTTTGAAGTGAAATGTTGACCCAAATGTGAATTATTCTTGGCAATGGATTACATGGACATATATTTGGTACCACTGAGTCCTTCCTGAAAAAGGAACTGTGATGTATTTTCATTCCAGAATAACGCACATGGAAACAGCCAGCCCTTTTGCTGTGAGTTGTCTTTACTTGGGGTCAAAACAGGAAGTCAGTACAGGTGTCCCAAATGTCCTTAAATAGACTTAGAAATTACCCAATCCCCAATCATGTTTAATACATCACATCACATCACCCCCCTTTTAAATAAAAGGACTTTGTGTTACAAAAAAGCAGTCCAATGTAGAATCCATTCCTGCAAAAGTAACTATGCAGATTAAGGAACATAGCGCTCAGGTGGCTTCCGTTCTCTGCCTGAGCGACGCAAGCCTGGAGATACAGTTGGCACCTCATCACTGTCCATGTGCAGAGGACCATCATCTGCTGGCATGTCCAGCTGAACACTGGGCTGGTCGGATATGGGCTGGTCGGATGTGGGTTGGTCAGCAATGTCAGCAGGTGTACAGTCCGTATTCAGATCCAGCTCCTCGGCTGTGACACGAGATCTCAACTGATCCCCATGTCTCCTGTAGGTAATGTCTCTGTCTGTCCCCTGAACTCTGTAAGACACTGGTCCTGTTTGCTCCACTATCACTACTGGAATCCATTTCTCTCTTCTCCCTGCTGTATTTTGCAGATACACAGGGTCATCCTGAGAAAAAGATCTACTCACTGCTCGTCGATCATGGTAGAACTTCTGCATGTACTGCTTCTTGCGAACTGTGAGTGCTGTATCGGGATGAATCAGGTCCAGGCGGGTGCGCATGTGCCTGTTCAAAAACAAATCTGCAGGCGACTGGCCTGTAGTACAGTTAGGAGTACAGCGGTATTGCATTAGAAACACAGAGATCTTGTCCTCTAAATCCATGGAAGTCTGTCCAAGTTTCTCAATTCCATTTTTAAATGTTTGCACATACCTTTCGGCGAGGCCATTGCTGGCAGGGTGACATGGGGCACTGGTGGAGTGTAGAATTCCATTCTGTCTCATGAAGGTTTTGAATTCCTCAGATGTGAACTGTGTTCCGTTGTCCGTGACAACATGCTCAGGAAGGCCGTATGCTGCAAACAGTCTACGCAGTCTGGTGATGGTGGCTTGTGAGGTGACGGATGGAATTTTGAACACCTCCAGCCACTTGGAATAGGCATCCACCACTATCATAAAAGTGTGACCTAGGAAGGGGCCAGCAAAGTCTATGTGTAGTCTTTTCCAGCTCTGGCCAGGAAACTCCCATGGATGTAATGGTACCTGGCGAGGCATTCGTTGTTCCATCTGGCAAGACTGGCAGGCTTTGCATACCTGTTCTAGATCTCCATCAATCTTGGGCCACCACACGTACTGGCGTGCGAGGGCTTTCATCTTCACAATACCCTGGTGTCTAGAGTGCAACTCCTTTAACACGTTTTTTTTTCTGTTTCTCTGGTAGCACAACCCTGGTTCCCCATAGGACGCATCCACGTTCAATGGACAGTTCACATCGGCGTGAGTGGAAGGCTTTCAGAGTAGCATCCACGATCGCTGGCCAACCATTCATGATGAATTTCAGAACTTTGGACAGCACCACGTCTGTCCGTGTGGCGCGTGCTACTTGGTCAGCATCCAAGGGTGCTTGTTCTAGGTGCTCAGTTAACAGTGCATGAATGCTCTCTGAGATGGCTGCTGTTCCGGCATCACTTGTCTCTGGTAAAGGGACTCTTGACAGTCCAACTGCATTGCTGTGTTTCTCAGATGCACAGTACTCAATGGTATAGTCATAAGCAGACAGTATGATTGCCCATCTTTGAATTAATGCTGCAGCCATAGTGGGTAAACATTTGTGCTCTCCAAAAAGAGTCAGCAAGGGTTTGTGGTCAGTAACTATTTTAAATCTCCTTCCCCATAAGTACTGGTGGAACTTTTTCACTCCAAATATCACAGACAATCCCTCTTTTTCTATTTGGGAGTAGTTTCTTTCAGCAGGGGCCAGCGTACGAGATGCATATGCAATGGGCCTCTTCTCTCCTGATGGCAGTTCATGTTGAATGACAGCCCCTATGCTGTAGGCTGATGAATCACAGGCCAGTACAAGAGGTAAGTCTGGATTGTAGTGCATGAGTACCTGATCACTTGCTAACAATTCTTTGCACTTCTCAAAGGCTTTTTGCTGTGGTTTCTTCCACTCCCAGCTAACTTGTTCTTTTAACAATCTGTAGAGGGGAGCCAACACGGTGCTTTGGTTTGGCATGAAACGCCAATAGTAATTGACTAGGCCTAGGAATTCTCTGAGTTCCCTCACTGAGGAGGGCGCTGGGGCCTCCTTGATGGCCTTTACCTTATCTGGAGATGGATGAAGCCCTTGGCTATCCAGTACATGGCCCAGGTATTCAATCTCCTTTTTCCCAAACTCGCATTTGGATTTCTTTACTCTTAGGCCACATTCCTGAAGTCTCTGTAACACCTTTTGTAGCTTCTGCAAGTGGTCTCGTTCATTTCTTCCCGTTACAAGCAAATCATCCAAATAAGTAACTACATCAAGATCTTTTAGAAGATTCTCCATAATGCGTTGAAAATGGAGGGGGCAGAGCTGACTCCAAAAGCTAACCTACTGTACACAAAGAGACCTCGGTGAGTGTTGATGGTCAGTAGCTTTTTTGACTTCTCTTCCAGCAGCACTTGCTGGTATGCTGCAGCCAGATCAATTTTTGAGAATATTTTTCCTCCACTTAAGGTCGCCATCAGCTCCTCAATGCGAGGCAGGGGGTAAGTTTCAGTATTAGCAGCTTGATTAACTGTTAATTTGTAATCCCCACACAGGCGAATTGTATTGTCTTTCTTGACTACAGGCACTACTGGTGCAGCCCACTCGCTATGCTTAACTGGTGATATTATGCCAGCCTTCTCCAGCCGGTCTAGTTCTGCATCCACCCTGGCTTTCATGGCAAACGGCAATGAGCGGCTCTTGCAAAACTTTGGGGGGACATCTGGATTTACAAGAATCTTAGCTTTGAAGTCACGCAGCGTGCCCAGTTCTTCGTTAAACACATCTGAGTGTAACTGAAGCACATCCTCTATGTACCTTGGTTCATGCATCTCACTCACATGTTTTATTTCCTTCCAATCCAGTATAATTTTCTGTAGCCAGTTTCTGCCACATAGTGGAGGGCCAGCACCTTTCACTACAATAAGTTGTAGCTGCTCTCTTTGCTGCTTATAGCCAACTGTGGCTTCAAACTGACCTACCACAGGCATAGTTTCTCCGGTGTACGTTTTTAGCTTAACACTAGCGACATCTAGCGGTTGCTCTGGGAAATGCGTCAAGTACATGGTTTCAGAAATAATACTCATGGCAGCGCCAGTGTCGATTTCCATCTCGATGTCTTGGCCATTCACTTTAAAGTGTTGTTTGCAGTCTCCACTGGCTAGTGTGAAAATTGGCAATTCATCATCTTATGCTTCCACATACTTTGTGTTCCTTTCGGTTTCATGGCGTCTCCTATTTGGTTGAGCAGCAGTAGTTGTAGCTCTGCAAGCCTTTTTAATATGTCCGGTTTTCCCACACCCGTGGCATTTCGCGTCTTTGAAGTAGCACACACTATAACTGTGATTTGTACCGTAGCACCGGTAACACTTTCTCCCCGTCGAGTTTAAGGAACGTGTCTCCACCCTGTGCACGGTCTCCGCGCAGGAGTCTGGTCTCTGGAGCTGCTCGGCGTCCTTCGCGGCTGTTTCCATACTTACAGCAATCTCGAACGCTCTGGCAAAAGTTAATTTATCTTCCGAAAGCAATTTTCGCTGGCACGCTTCATTCCTTATGCCACTCACTAATCGATCCCGTAGCGCGTCATCTAGCATGGCACCAAACTGACAATGTAATGCGCACTGCTTCAGCTCAGCTGCGTAATTAGTGACACTTTCGTCTGGCTTCTGATTACGGCGATTGAAACGGAATCTCTCCGCTATCAGTAGGGGCTCAGGCTCAAAATGCGTGGCCAATGTACTCACAATTTCAGCAAATGTTTTGTCCTTCGGTTTAGCTGGCTGCACTAAATTTCTTAAAAGTCCATAGGTGGTTGGTCCCATTACGCTCAGCAATGTGGCCACCTGTTTCTCCTCTGTAATTCTTCGCCTGGAAGAACTGCTCCAGTCTTTCCGTATACGCCATCCAGGACTCCGACTTCGGGACAAATTCTCCCATTGTCCCAATTAAAGCCATCCCTTTGACTTTCTGTCTTCATTCTCGTCGCCAGTTTTCTGTGATGTATTTTCATTCCAGAATAACGCACACGGAAACAGCCAGCCCTTTTGCTGTGAGTTGTCTTTACTTGGGGTCAAAACAGGAAGTCAGTACAGGTGTCCCAGGTGTCCTTAAATAGACTTAGAAATTACCCAATCCCCAATCATGTTTAATACATCACAGGAACCAATAGATTTTACTGTACAATTTTGGAGCTAAGGTCCTTCAAAAACCTCACATATCACGATTTCTCATAGACAAAACTTGAATATGGAAGATGTTTGAAGTGAAATTCAGATCCAAATGTGAATTATTCTTGGTAATGGATTAGATGGACATATATTTGGTGCCACTGAGTCATGCCTGAACAAAGAACCAATAGATTTTACTGTACAATTTTGGAGCTAGGGTCCTTCAAAAACACAACATTGCATTTTAGCAGACACAAAAATCATATGCAAGTATTTTGAAGTACAGTGCTTATCCAGATGTTCATTATTGTTAACAATGAATCACATGGGCATACTGACAGCTCCACTGAGTTATACCTGGAAGAGGACTTAGTAGATTTTACTGTAAAAATGTGGAGTAATTGTCCTAATACCTCACATAATGTTATTATGGGCAAAACTTGCATATGTAAGCACTTTGAAGTGAAATGTTGACCCAAATGTGAATTATTCTTGGCAATGGATTACATGGACATACATTTGGTGCCACTGAGTCATGCCTGAACAAAGAACCAATAGATTTTACTGTACAATTTTGGAGCTAAGGTCCTTCAAAAACCTCACATATCATGATTTCTAAACAACAAAAACTTGAATATGCAAGATGTTTGACGAAACTTATTATGCAAGATGTTTGAAGTGAAATTCTGATCCAAACGTTAATTATTATTATATATATATATATATATATATATATATATATATATATATATATATATATATATAGGCAGAGAGAGAGAGAGACACACACAGAGAGAGAGAGAATTCCATCTATTCACATAGGCCTATTATTATACAGCAAGCATATTTGGGGACGCATTTTCGAGTGTGGGAGTGGTTTATTTACGTTTACACTGTGCTAAAGCCTGCTGTAACTCGCTCATCTGGCAGTGCATTTACGATGGTCAAGCTAGCCGCCATTCCCAGCCGCCACTATGCTGTCACTCGCTCATCTGGCAGTGCATTTACGATGGTCAAGCTAGCCGCCATTCCCAGCCGCCTCTCTTTCACACGTCGTTTAGGTTAGAACTAATAACGTTGTGTCACGCCGTTTAAAACCGTAGTAGTTGAATATTAGCGCATGTGAAAGGTAACATTACATTACATTATATTACATTACATTACATTACGGTCATTTTGCAGACGCTTTTAACCAAAGCGACTTACAATAAGTGCGTTCAACATCGGTAGGCAACAGAACTTCAGGTCACAAGAAATCACAAGTGCATTTCCTTCCAATACCAAGCAGCTAAGAGCAAAACTAGTGCTAGAGTAAGTGCGATAAGTCAGATACCTCAGCCTCTCACCAACTGCACACCAGTCACAGCGGGGTGGGGATGCAAACCCTGGTTCGGGTAGGGGAAGAAATAAAAGAGGTAAGAAAAGCAGGAATGGGATTCAAACCCTGGTTCGGGTAGGGGGTAATGAAAATATAGAGGGTGCCAGTGGTGGAGGAAACAAGTGCGTAAGGAACTAGGACGGAGCAGGGTAGTTTTTCCTGAAGAGGTGGGTTTTCAGCCTCTAACCCCCTGTGCACCAGTAATGGAAAAAACATTAAGAACACGGTAAAATGAGCTCAGAGACACTTTCAATTGTTGATGAAACAGAATTTTCTCGATAACAGATATTTCGGGATGATCAATAAGGGTTGTATTATGAGTGATATAATGCCTTATTTGCAAAAATCAAAAAAAATCTTGTTTGGACAATTTGTGATTGTTAGTATGTTGTTCAAATGACATAAGCTTATCGTCTGAAAACAGGTCTGAAGGATTTAATATTCTTATCAGACCATTGATGAAAACCAGGGTCCAAAGAACCAGGGGGAAAAGCAGGATTATTTATTATTGGGGTGAAAGTGGATGTTATATTTGATCTTCCCTCAAGACTGCGGACAAGCCGCCAGGCTCTTTTTGTGTTGATTGTTACAGGGTTTGCACAAAAAGTTTTAATATCCTTAAAACTATTAAAAAAATAGTAGGTCACTTAGTCTGCATTGCGATAATGCTGTTTCGATATCCATCCAGATTGAAGCTTTACCCTTAACCCAGTCGTTTACAAATCTTAAATAGGCACAGAGTTGGTAGATTTTAATATTAGGTAGGTCCAGGCCACACATCGAGCTTGGTAGATGTAATACTGCCATCTTAAGCCTGGGTCTACGTTTGTTCCAAATAAAAGAGCTGAGCCATCCATTTATATCCTTCAACACCCTTTTAGAAAACAAAACAGGAATCATTTGTATAGGATACAATAACCTTGGCAACACATTCATTTTGATCAGAGCAATGCGCCCTAACCAGGAAACAGGAAGGGACATCCATCGCTCTAGGTCCTGCTTAATTTTACAAAATAAGGGTGCAAAGTTGGCCTTATATAATTGATCAAAGGATGGGGTGATAAATATTCCTAAATACACAAACCCATTGGGAGACCATTTGAAAGGAAAAGAAGGTACAGTAGTTGTTATTGTTGAAAGAGTACCAAGGGGCATTGCCTCTGATTTAGCCAGGTTGATCTTATAACCAGAGAAACAACTAAATCTATCCATCACATCAATAAGACCTGGTAAAGATGTTTCAGGGTCTGTCAGAAGGATTAGAACATCATCCGCATATAAGGTAATTTTATGACACAGCTGTCCAATCTCTAAACTACTTATTGTGGGTGTCACCCTTATGGCCTCAGTAAGTGGCTCTATGGCCAAAGCAAATAGGAGGTGCGATAAAGGGCAGCCCTGCATCACCCCTCTGTGAGTATTGAAGTAATCAGATCTGAGTCCATTAGTCAAGACTGCTTCCTGTGGTCTAGTATATATAATTTTGACCCATTTTATAAAAGTTCTCCCCCAAACCAAATTTACCCAGTGTATACAGTAAGAAAGACCATTCAATTCGGTCAAATGCTTTCTCTGCGTCGAGAGAAAGCACCAGACCATCAATAGACTTCTGTTTAAAAGCTATGACAGCATTCAACAAACGTCTAACATTGGTAGCTGAATTACGACCCCTTACAAAACCCGTCTGGTCCTCCTTTACCAGTACTGGCAGGAGGTTTTCTAAACGAGAGGCCAATATTTTAGAAAGCAGCTTCCTATCCACATTTAGGAGGGCTATGGGCCTGTAGGATCCGCAAGAGTCAGAGCACTTCCCCTTCTATAAAATTAGTGATATATTGGCCTCCTTCAATGTCTGTGGGAATTCTCCTATAATGAAGGAGTGATTGAGCATATCAAGAAGAGGATCTAGAAGAATATTTTGGAACTGTTTATAAAATTCACAACAGAAGTCGTCAGGTCCTGGTGACTTTCCACTTTGTAATGTTTTGATAGCCTTGACCACTTCAATTTTACTTATGGGACTATTAAGGGCAGCCTTTTGCTCTTCTGACAAATTTGGCAAATCCAATTGAGCAAAGAAATTGTCCATTAGTTGCTCTCCCTCTGGAACTTGTTCGGAAGAGTACAGGCTTTTGTAAAAATTCTTAAAACAATTATTTATCAGTTTATTTTCATATACCTTGTGGCCATCCTTATCAGAAACAGCTGCAATAGTTCGAGACTCTGCACGCTTTTCAACATAATAGGCCAAACATTTACCTGCTTTATCTCCGTGCTTATAAAACCTCTGTCTAGTATATTTTATTTTCTACTCTGCATCCCTGGTAAGAAGGCAATTTAGAGCTGTTCTGATTGCTGTGATTTCTTGCCACAATGGTGGTGACGGAGAGGCAATATATGCTTTTTCTTTATCCATCAATTCACTTTCTAAAGATTTTTGTTTCTCCCGTCTTTGGCGCTTCTTTGTTGCAGAGTACGAAATAATTAAACCTCTGGCATAAACATTGCATGTTTCCCATAAGATGGAGGCATTGCTGGCCGATGGCGTATTAATTTCCAGAAATGCTTTAAGTTCAGTAGAGAAGTTGGAGATAAATTCCTCATCTTTAAGAATAATGGTATTAAGTCTCCAGTGACGAGACTGATGTAACGCTGTTTTGGGGTTAAAGTCCATAATTACTCTTGCGTGGTCGGAGATAATTATACTGGTTCTATTTCATTCTTACTGACCGCCAGAGGCGGTGCTTTCAAGCACTGAATGATACATCTCGCGCATGCGCAGGTTGAGTGTTTATACCAACAAAGTCACTCGTGACCCCCTGATGACCCCGGAGAGCCTATATCTTCCGGGGACATCAGCAGATCTGTTCCTCTGTTCCAAATTTCTCAAACCATACTATTGCTTCATTGTTCGCTGCTGGTGGTCTCGCGACGTTCTGTCGAAGCTGCGAGCTGCTCGCCCTTCAGAGACCGCAACGAACTCCGCCGAGGGGTCTGTAACCTTGATTTTTCCTCGGCTGATGAAGTGTACTGCCGGTTGTTACAAGCGCCGGTCTAGGCAGCGTGCTCGCTCCTTCTCCCGGTGCTGTGCAGCCGCAAGTAAGTAACATTTTGTGAAGTTATAGTTACGTTGTTGGGAAGGCTATGTGTTTGCTAGCCCTCTCCCGGCATCTGTAACCTGCCTATGTTAAAGCGGCCAACTCGGTTGTGCCGGTTTTTTCTCTGTTGCAACTTCTTTTGTTTGCTGTTATTGTTCTGCCCCTCTCCTGGTGAAGGCGGCGTGTGCGCCCCCCGCTCCCAGCACAGTTGGCCTATAGTGGTTGTCGGTGAAGGCACCGTTTGCGGCTCCCTCTCCCAGCATCCACCTATAGATAAATAGAACTTACACTCGCCCCTCTCCTGGTGACGGCGGCGTGTGCGCCCCCCGCTCCCAGCACAGGCGGCCTATAGTGGTTGTCGTTGAAGGCACCGTTTGCGGCTCCCTCTCCCGGCATCCACCTATAGATAAGTGAATAAATAAACAATAGCCCCTCTCCTGGTGAAGGCAGCGTGTGCGCTCCCCGCTCCCAGCACAGGTGGCCTATAGTTGGTTGTCGGTGAAGGCGGCGTTTGCTGCCCCCCTCTCCCAGCATCCATCTATAGATAGATAAATAAATAAATGTATATATATATATATATATATATATATAGAGAGAGAGAGAGCTGGTGGTCCCAACATGGATGACAACCACTCCTGCTCGGCCTGTATGGCTCCTCTACAGCTTGGGGATGGCCATGATCTGTGTCCCTCGTGCCTTCGCCTCGGACAACTTAGGCAGGGTCTTTCAGACGAGTCCTGCATGAACTGTGGTATCTTGCCTCATGCTGTCAGAGCTGCTAGGCTGGCTGAGGTAGAGCGTCTTTTGGGCCCTCCCTTGTCTCTCCAGTTGACCCCTGACCAGCAGCTGGCCCCGGTTCGGTCTAGCCGACCCCGGCGTCGGCCTGCTGAGACTGCAGGCCCCACCTCCGGGAAGAGGGCTAAGGAGTCCGGGCTTACTTCCAGAGTGGATCAGCTAACAGCGGAGCTTGACAGCATGAAGTCCCTCCTCCTAGCCCTCCAACCTGGGGCTGGGGCAACCCAGCCAGGTGCCCTTGTTCCTCCGACGGCCTCCTTTGGGCCGGAGGAGGATGCGTTTTTGCCATAGCAGCTTCGGCTACTATGTTTCAGGACTATGCGTCGGGCGTGCTCCCGGGAGACGAAGCCTCCCGTCCCTCTGCAGCGGGCTCCCTTTCTTCAGCCCGTAGCTCTGCGGGTGGTATCGAGGAATGCTCTATGGGAGCCGCCATTCGTACGGCTCTAGCCAGGCTGCAGCTGGACGTGCCGCAGGCTCAGCCAGCTTCGGCCAGTGCCTTTTTCAGGCACTCCTCACCCCCCGCTGAATTAACCGTGCCTCCATCAGAAGAGTATCTGAGGGAATTGCAGACATTCTGGAGGGACCCTAGGGCCCCTACTCGTCCAACAACTGATGCTCGGACCCTGGCAGCTCTCCGGGGTCATCAGGGGGTCACGAGTGACTTTGTTGGTATAAACACTCGACCTGCACATGCGCGAGATGTACCATTCAGTGCTTGAAAGCACCGCCTCTGGCGGTCATCCAGGATTCATAGAACCGTAGTTACATACGTAACTTTCGTTATGTCACATGATAAGGCAAGGCAAGGCAAGGCAAGGCAATTTTATTTATAGAGCACAATTCATACACAGGGCAATTCAAAGTGCTTTACAGCTACATAAAATCACAAGAAGGCAATAAAACCATTAAAAAGGAATAGAAAAAATAAAAGAAAGAAATTAAAAAAGAAAGAAATTTAAAACCCATTAAAATAATCATTAAGTAATTAAAAAGTGAAGAGTGCAGATAAAATACTTTCAGGTGTCATATGCACAGCTAAATAGAACTGTTTTCAGCCTGGATTTAAACATTGTCAGAGTTGAGGCCTGTCTCACATCTTCTGGAAGACTGTTCCAGATTTTAGGGGCATAAAACTGAAACGCAGCCTCACCTTGTTTAGTCCTGACTCTGGGCACCAGCAGGAGACCCCTCCCTGAGGCAGGAGACCCCTCCCTGAGGTTCTCAGAGCCCGAGTTGGTTCATATGGCTCTAACATGTCAGAGATGTACTTTGGCGCTTGACCATGAAGAGACTTGTACACGAGCAGAGCTGTTTTAAAGTCTATTCTCTGAGCGACAGGAAGCCAGTGCAGAGACCTGAGCACTGGACTAATATGGTCGTATTTCCTGGTTCTAGTCAGGACTCGAGCAGCAGCGTTCTGGATGTACTGCAGCTGTCTTACAGCCTGTTTAGAGCCCAGTGAGCAGGCCGTTACAGTAGTCTAACCTGCTGGAGACAAACGCATGGATCAGTCTCTCTAAGTCTGGTTTAGACACTATTCCTTTGATTCTGGCAATGCTTTTTAGATGGTAAAAAGCTGCTGATGTTACAGATTTAATGTGGCTGTTAAAGTTCAGGTCTGAGTCCAATATTACCCCGAGATTTCTAACTTGATAGTTAGGTTTTAGAGAGAGAGTCTCAAGGTGACTGATAACACTTTCTCTTTGTTTCTGTGGGCCACAGACAATGATTTCAGTTTTGTCTGAGTTTAGCTGGAGGAAATTGTTTTGCATCCACACACTGATAAAACTAAATACAAGTCAGTTCTTGGCAGAAAAAAATAATCAATCCTGGTCTTATGAGAGGGGCAGGTGCCCCTCCAAGCATCAACAAGCCCGAATTCCTCACATAGAGCATGGAATGTGTTGGCCTGAGGAGAGGGGGGCACATCACTGTGAGGAAATTGGTCAATAAGCGGATTTAATATTAAGTTAAAATCACCGCCAACAATAACAGTGGAGTTATAGGTGAGGAAGGTGACTGGGTGGGCAGGTGGAAAGTACACATTCATCATTACAATATTTTGACCATGCAAAATTCCTTTGATTATCACATAGCGACCGTCCGAATCCTTAACACAGTCAGCGGCGGCTGTGGCTCAGTGGTTAGAGTCGGTCGTCCAATAACCGGAAGGTTGGTGGTTCGATTCCCACTCTCACTTGGTGGAACTGATAGCTGGAGGGGTGTCAGTCCACCTCCTTGTCACGGCTGAGGTGCCCTTGAGCAAGGCACTGTACCCCCATGCACCCTGGGTGCTTTCATGGCTGCTCACTGCTCCAGGTTGGCATCTGTCTCTGAGTGTGTGACCCTGTGCGTGTGTGTCAACAGGTGCCAACCTGGATGGGTTAAAAGCAGAGGACAAATCTACCTTTGGGTATAAATAAAGTCACTTAACTTAATATTATAAGAGGTAGGTTCTTCCTAATCAACACTGCTACTCCCCTACTTCTCGTTGTAAAGGATGAGAAAAATACTTGTCCGAATGGCCCTTGTTGCAACTTTAAATGCTCTGTGTCATCAAGATGTGTCTCTTGTAACATATCATCCTTCTTTAGACATGTCATTATTTTTCTACGCTTAATTGGACTGTGGACACCCCGTACATTCCAGGTGCATACTCGCAGCTTATTCATCTTTAGTATTATTCATGTATCATAGAAAGCATATTGAGCAAAGAGATCCACCACACACTGGATAAGAGTGAGATAAGTAAATAAAGAAATAAAAACAAAGAGCTGTGCAACAAAATGTTCCAAAAAAAAAAAAAAAAAAAAAGGAAAAAACAGTAGTTTGGCAACGATCCTACTAAACATGTAAGGAAAAACCGTCCTTCTCCTTCCTGCGGCTGCAGGCCGACAGGAGCAACAAGTGCTTAACGCACACCTACCCATAGATACAAACACACACAGTAGAACATTTCACCTGGTAGATTACATGCAGTAAGAAAGAAAAGTAGCATAGTCACACATGCCTGAATTTGGCAGATTACATTACAGTCATTTTGCAGACGCTTTTATCCAAAGCGACACACAAGGTAGGCAACATGGGGTTCAGTGTCTTGCCCAAGGACACTTCGACATGTAGCCCGGGGAAGCCGAGGGTCAGACCACCGACCTTCCGATTGGTGGGCGACTGCTCTTCCTCCTGAGCTACAGCCGCCTGAATATTTAATATATACTCACATTGCTTCATAAGGCACAGTCCGTGCGCAATGTTAAAGGTGCCGTCGGCAACTTTTTAGTCATATTAGCTTGAACTGTCATGGGATTCTGGAAGTAGAATATTAAATGGGCTGTTTAGGAAAAATCCCGAATTCTGTAGCTCCCTCTAAAGCCTGTAATCGTGCTTGCAAAAATCGAGCGCTCCCGGCTGTTTTTAACCAATCACGTTAGGGGGGAGGAATCGCTATCTGTCAATCACAGCTTGTGCACACGCTGCTATCGAGCCCGCCCCCTCCCCCCATTCACGTGCACGAAAGTTCTCCCGGTCAGAGAACAGATTGATATCGGCTTCTTAGCGAAAATGGCGCAGCAGCCGAAAAACCCAATTCTTCCCATTCCACCTTTGCCAAGTACTGCCTACACATCCAAAATTTCGAAGAAGAGGAAAAAAGTAGTGGAAAAGGACGTTCGAAGAAAAGAAATTGACCGAGCGCGGAATAAAACTCGGGTCAACATTGGATAAGCATTTGAGAGGTGGAGAGAACTACGGGAACTCAAAGGCTTCAAGTTAGATTCAGACTTGGCCATATTTCTTCTCGACAGGTAATTACAGCTGTTATATGAATCTCTTTCTTGTTTTATGGCAGACAACGGTTACACTCGGTCTAGTTATGTTGAGCTCCGGTATTGGTGGGCTGTGGCTAACAGCTAACGTTATGTTCTAATGTGGCTAATGAGTACTCAGGCTAACGTTAGTTTTTTAGTATTAGCTATGCTTATGGTGTGCTATTCTGTTTTGTAATTATGTGCTATTGTAGACTACTTGGTGTGTTGATTTGGGTTTTATATTGATGTTTTTATACTCTCAAACTCACAAGCTAAGCTGCTTGACTAGACTTGACTGGCTATTCTAAGCAACATTAGCTAATAGCTTGGAAGTAGTGCTAAGCTAACGTTATCACATTAGTCGTTATACATGCCATTCGACATCGATGTAGTAAAATGTTTGAATGTGGACGGTTCTGTTTTTGCATCACTGTAAATTACAGTACTGGTCAGAAGTCTCATTTTAGGTTATGTTGGTCATTGTCATGGGCGTATTACAACAGCTATGTCCAGTATCCAGTAGGAAAGCCTGACAGCATGCGTGCCACAGCCAAGCTGCTTCTATGACTGGTTTGAGCTGGTAGCTGCTACAGAGGATAAAACATCTTATTGTTTGTTTTGTTGCAGTTACCAGGCAAGTTCTCTAGCTGTGACATCGACTCCATCAAAACGCATGAGAACAACACAGTACATGCCAGCACTTTCAACAATTGTTGGAGAGTCCCTGTCTGATAGGTAGGATGGCTGTTATAAATGTCTGCAGTATTCATTGGAAAGTAATTGGATTATTATATTTTTTAAAATTACAGTTGCAATATCCAACATGTGTAAACCTGTGCATGTGGAGAAAGCATTTATAGTTATTATTCAATTGTGTACAGAGAGGACGACTTTACTGGAGAGGCATTGCTTTTCAGTGAAGTGGATGACAATGCCATCCATGTTTTAGAAGAAAGGTACATTTATTTTGATAAAGTCTCTTTTTACATTCCTTAAAAAAAAAAAAAAAAAAAAAAAAAAAAAAAAAAATCACTGTATGATGAATATTAATACTGATTTTCTTTCTGGCCATTTTTGTAGCATGTCATCGCTGGACTTGCAAGATGACATTGATGAGAATGCTTTCAATAAGATTGAAAACTCAGTGTAAGTGGTTGGCCTACTGTTAATGACATGCTTCTATTAACACATTGACTCCCAAGTCACATAAAACTACGTTTTTACTGCCCATGCGTTGGCTCCCAAATGGTAAAAATACGTTTTTACGTTTTTTTTATGGATTCTGAATCTATATCTATATAAATCAGGCAGTTTTTTTTGGCAACACTGTGCACTGCTGCTGCTGCCCTTATTTAAGCTGCATTGACTCGTCTTTTCTACCATGACCAGCCACAAAAATCATTTTTGAAGAAAGAGAAGCCTCGGTGCAGTTGATTCGTATGATGAGTCGCCAGTAATCCTCTTGTGTTGACAGTCTATTGATATCCAAGACGGCGTTTAAGCAATTAGCAACATATTTCATGACAAAAAAATACCAGATAAAGAACTATTACAATTATATGATTAATTTGACTAAAAAGATTTTTGAATTCGATGGACAGTAAAAAGCAAAAATTTAGGGTAGGGTAAGGGTTAGGGTCCATATGAAGATATTTTTATGGCTGAATGGGAGACTGCTGCACTGAAGAAATATGATAAAAAGCCCCTCCGTTATTATAGATATTCAGACGATATCTGACTGATCTAGACTCACTGTGAGCCACATTTTGATATATTCTTAGATACTGATAACATTAAAATTCAGTATCAGTCACAATTCCATTGATGTTCAAGTCAAAACCACATTCAAAGGACACAAAATTGCACAACAATTAAATGTTAAAGTTTATTCTAAGGACATAGACGCATTATTACATAAAAAATTTTACCATTCCAAATGCACATTTGCAGGACTTGTAAAGTTGCAATTATTAAGATTCCCTAACCCTGACTAGAATGTGCTCACAGAAGGAGGATTTCAAACAGGCCACCAAAGTGTTCTTCTCTACTTTGTCCAACAGAGGGTACTCCAGGACCTTTCTTAGGAATATCTTCAACATCTTTCTCCAGTCAAATCCCATCTAGGCCTCGTGTGCTCTCCCCTTTGTCACCACCTGCTCACCATCTAGTAGTCAGAAAAACAAAAAATAATTTTCTAACAATTATGAAAGAAAACCAACCACAACATGAATTCAGAATAATCACAACTTTTAGAAAAAAAAATAAATAAGAGAGATCACCTGCTCAGGTCAAGGGTCAAACTTCAGGAAGGCACAAAATCCTGGCCCAAAAAGTAATTATTTTATACAACAGAATTGGATACACAGCTCACAGCTCACACACACACAAAATATTTAAAATCACTACACTGGGAATTGTTTTTTTAATCTGTATGTGTAACTGTTTGCTAAAATTTGATATTCTAACCCAAGTCTGTTTTTTGTAAAGAACTAATTAAGACTGATTAATTACAAAATGGTTATGTGTGATTACATTATAAATTGAAGGTGCAAGAAACTGAGGTCTTTCATTAGACGCACTGAATCATTTACAGAAAACTGATGTTTCAGTGAATTTACCCAATGCAAAATCAAAAGACACCATTCTTCTAGATATACAGTATATAAATATGCTATAAATAAAAACAGTAGAACCTTTATTTTTGTTTAAGGAATATACATTATATTCTTTCAAGTAAAAATTGTCTATCTTTTTAAAGCCATGATACAACAGTAAGACCTCTAGAGAGCATAGGAAAAGAAATGCATCCTAGTTTATTCTGCACATAAAATAAACTAAGACAGATTAAATTTAGTGCCTGTTATCTCTTAACACAAGGCACCACCATAATGCTTTAAAGCCTGACTGATTAATGGGCCATGCAAAATAAAGTGCATATATAAAAATCCTCACCAGAGAACTTTATTGATTGCTTGTCTACATGGCATGCCTCTGTATAGCTTGAAAATAATATACCCTCAACCTTCATTGAGATTCTTTGCTAATACAGCGTGTTTGCCTTACATAAGAGATATATCTGTATAAGTGCCAGACTACGTTTATTTTCTAACAGTGGAATCCAAATTGTTTCTGAGCGAGCTATTAGTTTAAGATTGTATTCTTTCCTGTGAGCCATATTTAAAAATTGTTTGGAAGAAGCATGTATCTTTTTAAGAGAATGTGTTGTCAACAAAAATACGACTATGTCGATGGAGTAAGCCAGGGCAATATTATTCAAGAACCATGTCTGCAAGTTTTGCAGTTTTTTTTTTAATCATGACTGGTCTTAAGCATCCTGATATTAATCACTTAAAATTATTTTAAAGAGTAACACATCATCAATAAATGAATATGATGTAACCAAATATTTGTATACTACACTGCAGATGTTAAAAATGACTATTAAATCAACATAAGAGTTGATTTATTTGTGGAAATTTTAAATATAAAGAAGCCAATAAAGCATTGTGATACTTCAATGACTTGTTTGTATTGAATATTGGTGAAAACCAATCAAAAGCTAGAACAGACAATACATGACTTCATATGAGGAATTTCTTATTGTTTCCTGAATGTTGAAGTAGGTTGGTTGCAATCATGTAACATAACTAAGAATGACAATGATTATACCGTAAAGTAAAATTCACAAGGAATATTATTATTAGGATTATTATTACTATCATTAACAAGACAAAATACATTGTTGATGGTGTATTTCACAATACTAACCGGATTATACAAAATAACATTTATTTAAAAATTAAACAAATATGTAAAAGTTGTAATATCTAGCCCATTTTAATGAAGCTATATTTACTTTGAAGTGCATGCACATTAAAAATCTGTGCACAGGTGTTGTAAAATATGTAAAAAGCATCAGTTCAGTGACATTACATTTTAGATCCAAAGGACAAAAACAGTGGCACTTAACTTGATCTAATTTCCAGTGGTCAATACAACATAGCTGTTCCATTTTATAGATTCACAAGAGACTACAATCAAAGCTCACATATCATTTTCATAAAAAAAAAATAAAAATTCCACTCAGATTTTACCAGTAAGGCTCAGCACTATTGTATTACCTACTGCATGGTTTACTGTAATGCTGGATGATAATCGGTTTTACCTTTAAAAGCTAATAACCTCTACACTGGTACAATATGAAAACTTTCCACAGGGAATAAAATCTCTCCCAATGATTTTTAAGGATGTATGTGACTGATATAAATGCCGTGCAGCTGTGTGGAGGAAACGAAGAAGCAAGCTTACAAGCAAAACATGCAAGTAAAATAATAGTGGCAGAAGATCCAAAAATAGAAACATGCATGAGACATGATTGAACACCAACAGGGATGTTGTACTTAACAGAAATCCACAGACAAGAATTCACAGAAACACAAAGGCTGGCACTTGTACAACAATAACAAAAAATCTCAAATTATTTACAGAGAAAGAAAAATGTAATGCTTTTAGCAGCATCCAATTATCAACAGGGTCAGATTGTTATGTTCTGGATTTTGTACCATGGTCTGAGTTTTTTTGTTTGGTACTTTGTTTTGAGTGTTCTCTTTTGGATATTTGTGTTAGATATTCTAATTTATCTTTTGTCAGATTTATATATTCTTTATCTCAACCTTACCTGACTTTACCTTCTATTTTATTTATTTTGTTACGCAGTACTGCTCTTGTATATTATGTTGCGTTTTTCTTAGTGTCTGCTTTCAAAAACGGGAGGCTGTACTACCAAGCAGGATCCAGGGCATCTCTAGGTGAGCCATCTTAAATAACCTTAACAATGGAGATCTCGCTAAGCGTTACTGCGATGATGGTCATCAGCTGATTAGGCAAACCAGGTTTTCTGACTCTGGACTTACACACTCATGTAAAACAGGTGGAGTTGGTATCAGTTGACCAATAACAAACTATAATTCTATCCAAATGAAAAGCAACACTACAACTAAAGTCAAAGCAGGAAGGAAAGAGGACAAAAATGTCATGGTTTTAGGATGTTATTTGACCCAAACGCAAGGATGCTCTCAGGAGGTATGAGATGGTAAATAAAGTTTATTATACAAGATGGTGTGAAGAGTCTCTTTGTCAGGGGCAGCTGGTGAGGAGGTCGGAGTTATTTGGGTTCTGCAGTGGGAAGTGAAAAGGTGAGTTCCAGAATGTTTTAGCCAGGAAGATTTTGAGAATGGATGACTTACAGGTGGTGAAATGGAAGACCGCCAGGGAGAGGTGAGTGGAAGCTAGGGGCTTGGGTCAAAAGGGCGGTTTCAGGTGAGTTCCAGAGAGAGTTTGTAGTGGTTGTGAGTTGGAGGACGGACAGGGTACGCAGGTTTGTTTCACAGGGAGGAGCAGGTACGTCAGCTGTGGAAATGGGTCCAAGAATCCAGTGGAAGTTGATGAAGACACGAGATACTGAGGAGTTTGTGATGAATGGAATCAGGAGAAAACAGGGAGGTAACCATGATGAGAAAAACACAGGGGGTTAAGTCTGTAAGGTTAACTTCATTAGATAGTTCTGGCTAAACCACGAAACCGCAAGGAGTGGCTCAGAGTACCACGTATGGCCAACACTCAGGCGCTGAAGGACTGGCAACCTGCTCCTATTATCCTGCTGCTGATGATTGTAGATGAGACTCAGGTGTGAGCAATAATCTCAAGACTGTCCTCCAGGTAGTCTGCAGAACTCCCCTAGTGGAGAAAACAGAAAACCCAAACCCCAGCTTCCTAACAAAAAAAGAATGCCCACAGCCAACAATGTGAATGCAAAATTAGAATAGAATAGAAAAATACTTTATTCATCCCCCGTGGGGGAAATTCAAATTGTTATATACTTCAATTAAAATATTTACAATGACTGCATATTAGAACAATTTTCTCACATGTGAGTATGTACTTTACTCTGATACTGTGAACAGCACAAGTCACACTTCACCGGACATTTTTTGTATCAGATTCAGGGCACTTTCTGATGTGGTTCTATGTCAGATAAAATCTACAACTAGTATTGTGTAAAAGATTAAAACATGTTTTAATGCTCTGAATCCTATGATGTGACATCACTATATAATGTTTGCAATGGTAACTGACTGTATGTACCTTAAGTTTTGAGTCAGAACATGGTGAAAGCAACAGTATTTTGACTGTGCGTCAGACCATGTAATTTACTTTGTTGTTTTTTTAAAATATTTTTTGGGGCTTTTTATGCCTTTAATGATAGGACAGCTGGAGAGAGACAGGAAGCATGGGGCAGAGAGAGGGGGAAGACATGCAGCAAAGGGCCGCTCGAACCGGGGCCAGCTGCAGCGAGGACTGTAGCCTCTGTACATGGGGCGGCTGCTTAACCCACTATGCCACCGACCGCCCCTACTTTGTTGTTTTTAAGTAAATATTTGAAAAGACAAAGCAAGTTATCATGTCTCATCGCTCACGTGGAAAAAGAGTGTTTTTTTCGACTGACTCTAGAAGTGCTACAGTAAAGAAAGAAGAGCTAACGGAGTGCGATTACAAACACAGCACATTGACCACTGAGACAAAAACAATTCAGTTATAATGCACATTGTCGCGTCATCGCTCCTTGGGTATAGTTGAGCGTTCTTATCTAGTCTAGTCTACCAAGCTACAGTCAAGGTTACACAGACACAGTTACAAGTACCATCTTGACTTCTATCCTCCTTAACGTGCAGCTTTATCATATAACGAGCACACAATGTTCTCGGGAGGAAAGACAAAAACAGCATATGTTGGTATCTTGCGGCGAGGTCATCTGCAGGTTATACATGTAACCCAGACCATGTGAGATTGCGCCCCTTACTACACCCAATGACTCTGCATTGTGTTAAAGGTTGTTGTTGGGGTGCAAAGTGAGGCATGAGTCACACACGGTGGTCAGGATCGTGGCTCAGACTGCGCCATTTATTCAGAATTGGTCCAGGCAGCTCCACCTTACAAACCATAAGCGAACACTCCGTCAAGATAACTCATATACAATTCAAATAAAGTCAAGCGCTGCACCTTTACAGCTACTAAACAAGGTTCCAGACTCAAAACAAATAACATAAAAACATAGCTTAGGAAGCACATACCATGAAATGATAAATAAAAGGCTAGCCAAAATTACAGCCGACATACTCAGATAAAACAAAGTCTCTTACTCCTAAAACTTTGTCAGATGGTGAACAAACATCTTAATAAATGCCTAATTCACAACAAACATCATAACAACTGTTTATGGTCGAGATATTTGACTAAGACTTGGAGAGAACGATCTGTAGTCCTTACCTTACAAACCATAAATGAACACTGATCGAAATAGCGCCCAGCGCAGTAGAAAAAAAGACCCGGTAAGGGACAAACTACCGACTTCGCCTAAAATCAGAGAGCATATAAAACACAAAGGCGCCAACTGCTGACATATTTAGGCGACTGCCTTACATACACAGTAACACTCAATACAATGCATGTAAAAATTAATTTTCCGTGGGGCGGTCAGTGGCGTAGTGGGTTAAGCAGCCGCCCCATGTACAGAGGTCCTTGCTGCAGCTGGCCCCGGTTCCAGTCCCGCACCGAGCGGCCCTGTGCTGCATGTCTTCCCCCTCTCACTGCCCCCTGCTTCCTGTCTCTCTCCAGCTGTCCTGTCCATTAAAGGCATAAAAAGCCTCAGAAAAAAAAAGGAAAATTAATTTTCCGTTACAATATACATATTATATTTATATCCACGCATTTCTACATTTTGGAGAACGATTGCAATATACTTTACTCCTTTAAAACTTGATTGTCTTGTTGACAACACTACAATTTTAATGCGCACAACACTGGACAATGTTGCCCCTTTGAAAATTAGTCAATTAGTCTGTAAAGATAGTCTAATCATATAAGAAAGCCCTTGATTTGCATTTAGACTGATTTTTGTCAAATTAAAATATCTGAGTGGACCAGTCAGATCTAAGTCATAAACTTGTATTTTACACCCAATCCCAACCAGACTGTTCAAGGAGGTTTTCCCCTTAATCAATACTTCCATATTGGATTTGATCAATCTGTCTTTGTTGTACCATGGAGTCTTAAGGTTGCTGGAATTAAATATTTACTTAAAAAACCTACTCTTGATGTTAGCAGTGTTAATTCATTTCAATTCAATTCATTTTTATTTATATAGCGCCAAATACAACAAATGTCATCTCAAGGCACTTAGATAGTAAGTCCAATTCAAGCCAATTGGAATTCAATTAATTAATAATAATCATAATTCATAAAGTAATCCAATTCGTTCATATAGAGCCAATTCAAAAACAATTTCCTAGCTAAGAAAACCAACAGATTGCACTGAAAACTTTTTGTTTTTCGGTCCAATCTCCCGGCCTGAGCGGCGTGCCTGAGGCGACTGTGGAGAGAAACGACTCCCTTTTAACAGGAAGAAACCTCTGGCAGAACCAGACTCAGGAAGGGTGGCCATCCGCCTCGACCAGCTGGGGTTTGAGAAGACAGAAAAGGGGGGGGGGGGGGGGGATGGGGAGGGGGGCAGGGGGCCACCGCGACGGCGGCACTGTAACACCATTCAAAGGATATCTGTTGGAACAGGGAAACACGAGTTAATGACCACAATAATATCACATATACATAAAGAGAGTAAAGTGAGGAAAGGTGTGTCAGATGAGGCCCCCCAGCAGTCTAGGCCTATAGCAGCTTAACTATGGGATGTGAGCATGAGCCATCCCTATTCAAGGTAAACACAAGAAACTTGTGCTAACGAAAAAATAAATAATAAAATAAAGTAAAGGACCAGACTCAGTGAGTAATTCCCTATACTCCCTATATAGATCTGCTCCTCACACCACAACAACCATCTTTTTACAGCCACAAGCTACCTCAGCCTCTCACCAACTGCACACCAGTCACAGCGGGGTGGGGATGCAAACCCTGGTTCGGGTAGGGGGAGAAATAAAAGAGGTAAGAGAAGCGGGAATGGGATTCAAACCCTGGTTCGGGTAGGGGGTAATGAAAGTATAGAGGGTGCCAGAGGTGGAGGCAGAACAAGACACACTAGCAGACATACTATCAGATTCAACAGACCTAACTATAAGCTTTATAAAAAAGGAAAGTTTTAAGCCTGGTCTTAAAAGTGGAAAGGGTGTCTGCTTCCCGGACATTTACTGGCAGCTTATTCCACAATTGAGGGGCCTGATAACTGAAGGCTCTGCCTCCCATTCTACTTTTAGAAACTCTGGGAACCTCAAGTAAACCTGCAGTTTGGGAACGAAGTGCTCTGTTAGGAAAATATCTTACAATGAGATCTTTAAGATATGATGGAGCTCGGTCATTAAGAGTTTTATATGTAAGGAGAAGAATCTTAAATTCTATTCTGAATTTAACAGGGAGCCAATGAAGAGAAGCTAAAACTGGAGAAATATGATCTCTCCTGTTAGTTCTCGTCAAAACTCTGGCTGCAGCTGTTAGCTAGTTATCAACCTATATCTCATATCCCTTTTATGTCTAAAGTTCTTGAGAAAATTATTGCAGCTCAACTTTGTGATCATTTAAACCGAAATAATCTGTTTGAAGCGTTTCAGTCAGGATTCAGAGTGCATCATAGCACAGAAACAGCACTTGTGAAAGTTACCAATGATCTCCTCTTAGCCTCTGATAGCGGACTTGTGTCTGTGCTTGTCCTGTTGGATCTCAGTGCTGCATTTGATACGGTCGATCACAGTATCTTATTACACAGACTTGAACATGTTATTGGGATTAAATGAACTGCATTAGGCTGGTTTAAGTCATATTTATCTGATAGATTTCAGTTTGTTCTTGTAAATGAAGAATCTTCCTCACACACCAGAGTAAGTCATGGAGTTCCTCAGGGTTCTGTGCTTGGACCGATTCTTTTCACTTTATACATGCTTCCATTAGGTAACATTATTAGACAGCATGGCATAAATTTCCATTGCTATGCTGATGATACCCAGTTGTACTTATCTATAAAACCAGATGAACCCAATAGGTTGGTCAGACTACAAGCATGTCTTAAAGACATAAAGACCTGGATGACTCAGAACTGTCTGCTTCTATATTCAGACAAAACTGAAGTCGTTATCTTTGGACCTGAGCGCTTCAGGGAGAAATTGTCTAGCTATATAGTTACTCTAGATGGTATTTCCTTGGCTTCTAGTTCTACAGTGAGGAACCTTGGAGTTATTTTTGACCAGAACTTATCATTTGACTCGCATATAAAACAGGTTTCTAGGACTGCCTTCTTTCACCTTCGTAATATTGTTAAAATCAGGAACATCTTGTCTCAGAGTGATGCAGAAAAACTAATTCATGCATTTGTTACTTCAAGATTGGACTGCTGTAATTCTTTATTATTGGGCTGTCCCACATATTCTCTGAAAAGCCTTCAGTTGATCCAAAATGCTGCAGCCAGAGTTTTGATGAGAACTAACAGGAGAGATCATATTTCTCCAGTTTTAGCTTCTCTTCATTGGCTCCCTGTTAAATTCAGAATAGAATTTAAGATTCTTCTCCTTACATATAAAGCTCTTAATGACCGAGCTCCATCATATCTTAAAGATCTCATTGTAAGATATTTTCCTAACAGAGCACTTCGTTCCCAAACTGCAGGTTTACTTGAGGTTCCCAGAGTTTCCAAAAGTAGAATGGGAGGCAGAGCCTTCAGTTATCAGGCCCCTCTCTGTGGAACCAGCTGCCAGTTTGGGAGGCAGAGCCTTCAGTTATCTGGCCCCTCTCTGTGGAACCAGCTGCTAGTTTGGGAGGCAGAGCCTTCAGTTATCAGGCCCCTCTCTGTGGAACCAGCTGCCAGTTTGGGAGGCAGAGCCTTCAGTTATCAGGCCCCTCTCTGTGGAACCAGCTGCCAGTTTGGGAGGCAGAGCCTTCAGTTATCAGGCCCCTCTCTGTGTAATAAGCTGCCAGTTTGGGAGGCAGAGCCTTCAGTTATCAGGCCCCTCTCTGTGGAACCAGCTGCCAGTTTGGCTTCAGGAAGCAGACACCCTTTCCACTTTTAAGACCAGGCTTAAAACTTTCCTTTCTGATAAAGCTTATAGTTAGGGATGGCTCAGGTAATCCTGAAACATCCCATAGTTAAGCTGCTATAGGCCCAGACTGCTGGGGGGCCTCATCTGTCACACCTTTCCTCACTTTACTCTCTTTATGTATATGTGACATTATTGTGGTCATTAACTCGTGTTTCCCTGTTCCAAAAGATATCCTTTGAATGGTGTTACAGTGTTTGTTGTCCCCCCTTTTGTGTCTTCTCAAACCCCAGCTGGCCGAAGCAGATGGCCACCCTTCCTGGTTCTGGTTCTGCCAGAGGTTTCTTCCTGTTCAAAGGGAGTCGTTTCTCTCCACAGTCGCCTCACGCACGCTCAGGACGGGAGATTGGACCGAAAAACAAAACGTTTTCAGTGCAATCTGTTGGTTTCCTTAGCTAGGAAATTGTTTTTGAATTGGCTCTATATGAATTAATTGGATTATTTTATAAATAATTATAATTACAATGAATTGAATTCCAATTGGCTTGAATTGGACTTTATTATTTAAGTGCCTTGAGATGACATTTGTTGTATTTGGCGCTATATAAATAAAAATTAATTGAATTGAATTGAATTGAGGCATTTGATACGATCAATCACAGCAATCTATTACAGAGACATCAACATGTTATTGGGATTAAAGGAAATGCTTTTGGGTGGTTTAAGTCATATTTATCTGATAAATTCCAGTTTGTTCTTGTAAATAAGAATCTTCTTCACACACCGAAGTAAATTATGGAGTTCCACAGGGTTCTGTAAATGGACTGATTCTTGTAACTTTAAGACAACACACTGCGGTCTCTCCTCATTACCCACCGTTGTACAGGTGAAGCCAAAGGCAAGATATGTGTCATCATGTCGTCTTTTCTTTGCAATGGAAGTACATTGTTTTGGAAGCACATTTTGGGGGTTGATGGAGGCAACAGCTCTGGGGAAAAAGCTGTTCCTGAGTCTGTTTGTCTGGGTTTTGATGCTGTGGTAACCTTTTTCCCTGATGGCAGTGGAACAAACAAGGAGTGTCCTGGGTGGCTATTGTCCGTACAGATGTATCAAGCTCTCTTACGCATGCGCTCAGCATACACAGAGTCCAAGTCTGGGAGCTCTGATTGCACAATCCTCTGTGCAGTCTTCACCACCTGTGCCATATTCCTTCTGTCCTTTGCTGTGCAGCTGATGTACCACATTGTACATCCCTGGCAGAGGATGCTCTCGTAGTGCTCCTGTAGAAGTTGTTGAGAACCTCTGCTGGGCCTTTTTCACCAGATTGGAGGTGTGTAGTATCCAAGTCAGATCCTTAGTGATATATATGCTAAGGAATCTGACTGATTCCACTCTCTCCACCTCCTCACTGACAAGTTTTGACTTCCTACTTCTGAAGGGTGCAGACACGTCTCTGCTTCCTCCTGCTGCTTACTGCTTTATTCACTTTTAAATCATTCTACTTCTTTCCACAAGTCTTGGATAAAAATAAAAAGTGTGTATTTGTAAACGGGATTAGCCCTCCTGTTTACAAAGAGAATCGGACAGAACAATGTCTCCTGACCCTGCAGTATCAGTGAGCTGCAAAGAGTGTGAGCGACTTTCTGTGAGGATAAAGCCTGATTAACAGTTGTCCGGGAAAGGCCACGGAGAGCCACGGAGCCCTCTTCGTCATCGGAAACCCTCCCGGAGATGCTCTCCGTTGCTAGCGTGCGTCGGCCAAAATTCCTAACTATCCTTCAAGGAGACAGAGACTCGCGGGGACCGCAAGGGTTGTGATTGATTGGTGTGGAGAGGGTGTGGTGCATCAGCTGCAGGAGGGAGGTGTGGATAGAGCTCAGGGGAACAGCACCAGGTGAGTGATTAGTACACCAGCATCCAATTGTCTAATCATTCTCCCCTTTTAAAACACAGTAGCGTGCTGGACCTGGGGGGAAGGAAGAAGGAGACCCAAGCACATGTGGAGTCGGAAGCAACCAACCCTGGAAGAAGGCCTGTGAAGACTTCACATGACTGGATTATTTGTTATAAATAAAAGTGTTGACGTACCATACAACAAGTCTCGCAGTATCTATTGCTGAAACAAACCAGCAGTGGCATCGGTAACGCCACAGTCGGCTAACAACATAATTTCCGGAATCACTTTTCCGGTTTAGCTCCTTCTTCTCACAGCAACAACACCGCCATTTTTGACAGAGTTTACTGTGTGCCGGTCAACATTTGGTCAAAATGATTTGCATTTCAATATCGATAAGCTCCAACTCCAACAAAAGTCTTTCTCTCTCGGTCGCTATCATTCACTGTGAGGAGTGGAACGGAGCCGGTGTAGGTACCAGATCGGCTCAGGTTCCGTCGTCTGCTGATTACGTCACACAATATGGCTGTCCGCTTGAATTGGAGCACATTGTGATTGGCGTACGTCGGACAGTTATGATTGGCTGTCGTAGCCATAGTAACCGTAACTAGGCGCTGTGGGTCGGAGAGTTTTTTTCTCTGTCTTTCGGTGATCGGCAGCAGCTATGGAGAGCTTTTACGAAGAAATTAAATATTTCCTACAAAATAGTGTGTACCACACCTTGACCACCACTGGTCCCAAACCTTTAAAATCTAGTTTGTTTTGTTTAATCATTTTGGCCTTGGTTCACTCTGAAGAGAAGCTTCATTTTCAGTTTTGTGTATTGTTTGTGTGCTGAGCAGCAATAACCTCTTTGACTATATGCGTGTGGACTCCTGCATATAAATGTACATAAAACTTGTAAAAATTGTTTTGTTGGATATGTGTGTATATACATACACTACATATATATATATATATATATATATATATACATACAGTCTACGTAAATAAGACAAATACACACACTGAAAAATTTGCTTAAAGAAATGGCATATATCTATCTATCTGTCGTGAAAGTCGAACGCAACGAAGTTTGTCTGAGCCAATCTCAACTTTTTATTTTAATTAAATTTTTTTTTTTATTAAAGATTTTTAACAAAATGTACAGAAACATGTGGCATGTATACACAAAGGTAAATCGGGTTGTACATGTTCAAGGCACACAAGGTTATAAGATGAAAGAAAAAAAGAGTCAATCACAACTGTCTGACATACAGCCAATCGCAATGTACTCCCATTCAAGCGTACAGCCATATTGTGTGACGTGTTCATGAGACGATGGACCCCGAGCCGATCTGGTACCTACACTGGAAGGTAAACAATCAATCAACGACTTTCACAATAGACGTCGCGAGATTAGGTCGTCTAGTGTAGCGACGCCTACTGATCGGGAGGTGAATTGCCTTGCGTATCCGACATCCTGACGGAGAACTTCGAAAGGATTAATAGCCTCTGCGTGAGTCGGATTGGCGGATAGCTACGGAGTAGCTTAACTACCGGAACCTTAACACAGCTCGAGAAGAGGATTGAAACACTACAAGACATTCGTGCAAAGGAGGAATTTATTGACTCTATTATAGCTCCTGTGCAGGCTGTGGAGCCTTCATGTGCCAAAAGACTAACTCAGATCTTTCTACGCAGGATAACTGATGATGTGGAGCCTAACGCTGCAGCCCTGGCTGACACACTTCCCTGGATGTGTCCAAATGACACTGGAATATCTGGTGAAGCTCCCAAACCGGACGGTCCGACTGAAATCTCCTACTGGAACCGTGTTGGTGACAAATTTAAACACAAGACATTGTGCTAAAGAAAAAAATGGACCAGACTCAGTGAATAATTCCTTATAATCCCTATATAGATCAGTGAGCAGTGCTGACCAACATGTCATTGGGCTCATCAGGTGGGAACCTCCTTTCATCAGTGTTTCGTCTAGTTGGGCCCACGACACCTCCAGGAGGCTAGACAATGACCACTGGCGTCCCAGAGTCACTCCCCTAATGCCAGCCATCACTGTTCCTCACACCAGACAACCATCTTTTTTCTTTTTTTTTTCACGACCACAAGCTACCCCAGCCTCTCACCAACTGCACACCACTCACAGAGGGGTGGGGATACAAACCCTGGTTCGGGTAGGGGGAGAAATAAAAGAGGTTAACCCTTTAGGCGCCAAGATTGTTTTTTGAAAATACTGGATTTTGACATTAATATTTCCAAAGCTGGTGGCTGAAAGGGGGTTAAAGATAGATGCCTACTTTACATTAGAAAAATGTTGCCCATGATCCATAGTTTATGTGGGGTATGAAATTATTGATCTAATTTGCATATTATGACGTCATCAGGTGGCAGCCATTTTGAATCTCATTATTATTCAGGAAATATTGGAATTGAGTGATTATGAACTTGTTTTTTTAAAACTTTTTTTTCTTTTTGTCTATTTATCATCATCTATAATGATCAGGGAACAGGAAAGCAACAATAAAACAGAATAATGTAGTAAAATATTACTATATCATCATTACCATATAGTAGGAAAACACATGCGAAAAGTTGCCTTTATTTTTTCAGGAAATGGTGGATATTGACTTGATGTTTGAACTTATTTTCATTTTTCTGTCTTTTACCATAATTCATAAGGAGGAAACCAACAATAAAACAGGAGAAAGTGGTAAAATACTGTCATCATTAGGCTACCATAGAGTAGGAAAATACATGCAAATGGTGGAAGACATTGAATTGATTTTTTTTTTTTTTTAACCTGTTCAACCTTATTCATAATGATCAGGAATGAGGAATACAATAATAAAACAAGTGGTAAAATGTCAGGATCATTGCGCTGGCGGATAGGCGCGCCGCAGCTAGCCGCACCACCGGGGGCTGGATGGAGAGAGCGCATGCTAAAGATACCAGACCCACTTCTCCCACCCCTGATTCCTCGACCAACACCTCTACGGACACTGCGACCGCGTTCCCCACTACCACCCACTCCATTGAGGTTGGATAACGGCACCGAATGAGTTGGAGTGTGTGTGTGTGCTTGGAGAACAGCCTCGCTTCGCATGCCGGCACCATTGCCTTCGGAAGTTTCACTGTGGGAAGCATGAGCGCTCGTCCGATCCTCCTCCTCACGAGGTAAAAACTCTCCTTCGGAGTCGGAATCGGCAAATAGCATGCTCAATACTTCCGCACGGTTCAACTTCTTACAAGCCATGGTGTTAAAAACTCACTAATAGTTCGCTGACAATAAAAATTCGACTCGCACGTCTCTACAGAAAAGCTCTGAATAACTGCTTCCGTGTCTGAGCTAGCGCGGCTTTTTTGCACTGCCTTATAAAAACACTGTGAACTACAAAATGACTACAAAATGACGTGAGCTTGGTCTTGTTTGAAAGGGTAACATGTTTGCCAACTAGTGGTAGGAAGACTGAACACCTTAAAGCCCGTTTATTTTATCTGCAGACTGTTTTGTTTATGGTGACGTCATGTCGCAATTCTGCGACTTTGGCGGTTAGAGGGTTAAGATAAGTAGGAATGGGATGCAAACCCTGGTTCGGGTAGGGGTAGAAATAGAAGAGGTAAAGATGAGCAGGAATGAGATTAAAACCCTGGTTAGGGTAGGGGGTAATGAAATTATAGAGGGTGCCAGAGGTAGAGGCATGACAAGACACACTAGCAAATTCAGCAGACAAACTTACTTAAACGGTCCTACAGTCACTAAAAATGCCAGCAAAAACAAGGCCATACAGGCCAACTCACCTAAAATGGCCGCCTGGTTTCAAAAGGCTCACATGGGCCACATCCTCCACTTAAATATTCTGAAATTTCTTCTTTGCTTCTTACAAGAGTCTGTTTACCCTAAGTGCTCCCTCTGCTGGGTCCACAGCTGCTATTGCTTCTTCTTATCCAAATCCACTGATTGGATTTTACTGCTTCATCTGACAGCTCTTTCACTATTTTCCTCACATTCTGTCCACTTACACCCAGCTCCCTCAACAATGAGACAACAGACTTTGCAACAAATCCTCTACATCCTACTTCCACTGGACAGATTCTAACCTTCCATCCTCACTGCTCTGCTTCTGCCCCCAACTCCACATATCTAAGCTTTTTCCTTTCATATGCTTCTGCTACTAATTCCTCCTAAGGAACAGTCAGCTCTATGAAATAGACTCTCATTCTACTCCTAGACCACGAGACTATATCAGGCCTTAGATTTTTAAAGGCTATTTCCTGGGGAACAACAAGCTTATTTCCTAAACTTATTGGCATCTCCCAATCACAAGCATCCTTCAAGCTGCCTTTCCTCCTTATTGTCTTAATAACTTTCTCCCCCTGTTGAACAAACTGAATTGCAACTCTCTTCACCTTAGACCCTCCTAAGTTTACCTGCCTTCATTTATCTTCAATACCTGCAGCTAGGGATGCACCGATACCGATACTGGTATCGGGTATCGGGCCGATACTATTCTAAGATACTCGTACTCGTTAAAGTTAACCGATACCATGAAGACCGCGATCAGAGGGTGTCCAAGTCCTGGTGTGCAATATACAACTACACAAAAATATATATTTTTTATTTACTATATCAGTACTTTGTATGTACTCGTTTCATAATACAGAGGAAAACTCTATTCCTAAAAAGAATTAAAAAAAAAAAAATCCTCAGAGAACCCATATTTCGCTGTTAACGTAGTTGCGCAGGTGGGAATTATGAGACCGTGACACATCAGAGGCTGAAGGACAACATGAAAACAGAGAAAGAGGGAAAATGGAGCACTTTCTGGTGCGAAGCAAACCACCAACCACCAGTGCAGAGACTGCTGACAACCCACCACCGAAAGAAAAGAGGAAAAAAAACAGTCGACAGTATCATGAAAGTTACCGTCTTATGGCTTCAGTTGGACTGGGGGTGTCAGCAATCCTCAGCCCGAGTGCTTCTTGTCGGGAGAAGTTAGCTAATGCTAACTGAACTGCTAGTAGCTAATTCTTCTGCATTGGACTACCTAAGCATCTCCCACCACGCGATTGAGCAACGTCTTCCTTTCCCCGCTACCTGCCTGTGTGAGTTGGCGTTCTCTGCTCTGGTTCAATTCAATTCAATTCATTTTTATTTATATAGCGCCAAATACAACAAATGTCATCTCAAGGCACTTAGATAGTAAGTCCAATTCAAGCCAATTGGAATTCAATTAATTAATAATAATCATAATTCATAAAATAATCCAATTCGTTCATATAGAGCCAATTCAAAAACAATTTCCTAGCTAAGAAAACCAACAGATTACACTGAAAACTTTTTGTTTTTCGGTCCAATCTCCCGTCCTGAGCGTGCCTGAGGCGACTGTGGAGAGAAACGACTCCCTTTTAACAGGAAGAAACCTCTGGCAGAACCAGACTCAGGAAGGGTGGCCATCCGCCTCGACCAGCTGGGGTTTGAGAAGACAGAAAGGGGGGGAGGGGGGAGGGGGGGCGGCGGCGGCGGCGGCGGCACTGTAACACCATTCAAAGGATATCTGTTGGAACAGGGAAACACGAGTTAATGACCACAATAATATCATATATACATAAAGAGAGTAAAGTGAGGAAAGGTGTGACAGATGAGGCCCCCCAGCAGTCTAGGCCTATAGCAGCTTAACTATGGGATGTTTCAGGATTACCTGAGCCATCCCTATTCAAGGTAAACACTAACGAAAAAATAAATAATAAAATAAAGGACCAGACTCAGTGAGTAATTCCCTATACTCCCTATATAGATCTGCTCCTCACACCACAACAACCATCTTTTTACAGCCACAAGCTACCTCAGCCTCTCACCAACTGCACACCAGTCACAGCGGGGTGGGGATGCAAACCCTGGTTCGGGTAGGGGGAGAAATAAAAGAGGTAAGATAAGCGGGAATGGGATTCAAACCCTGGTTCGGGTAGGGGGTAATGAAAGTATAGAGGGTGCCAGAGGTGGAGGCAGGACAAGACACACTAGCAGATACACCATCAGATTCAACAGACCTAACTATAAGCTTTATAAAAAAGGAAAGTTTTAAGCCTGGTCTTAAAAGTGGAAAGGGTGTCTGCTTCCCGGACATTTACTGGCAGCTTATTCCACAATAGAGGGGCCTGATAACTGAAGGCTCTGCCTCCCATTCTACTTTTAGAAACTCTGGGAACCTCAAGTAAACCTGCAGTTTGGGAACGAAGTGCTCTGTTAGGAAAATATCTTACAATGAGATCTTTAAGATATGATGGAGCTCGGTCATTAAGAGCTTTATATGTAAGGAGAAGAATCTTAAATTCTATTCTGAATTTAACAGGGAGCCAATGAAGAGAAGCTAAAACTGGAGAAATATGATCTCTCCTGTTAGTTCTCATCAAAACTCTGGCTTCATGTGGTTCACATGAAGAACAACAGGAGGTCGCGGCTCTCTGCTGAACAGGACTTGCGAGTGGCCCTCTGCTCAGTGTAACCGAGGATTAAAGAAACCTGCGTGCCCCGACTCACTAATTTGTAAGTAGGCAAAAATATTTACAATAGCACATGTTTCACTGATTGCTGAAATGTTGCAATGATAAATTGTAGTTTAGGACCATGGACAATGCAGCTTCCTTGCATTGACAGTTCTCTGTGCTAAATTTGTGCGTGCTGAGTTTCCTTTGCCTCATTTTTAATTTTGTGACCCGTCTGGTTTAAATGAATGTGTTGCTGCTTTGATGAAGCCTAATTTGATAAAGTTTCAAATTAATTTTTGAAATATTTCGTTAATAAATATTTCATGAGTAATAGTTGTCTTGTCACATTGTATTTGGCTTTAGTAAATAGTTATGCACCTTTACAGATATTTTACATGATATGAATGATAACACATGTTATAAGGACTACTTTGCACAATAGGTGTACCTTGAGATTTTTACTTGTCCTTTGGTGTGCCTTGGGCACAAAAAGTTTGGGAACCACTGGGCTAGTGAGACGGAAACCTGTCTTCCAATTCATCACATTTTTTTGTGGTAGAAGTATCGGCATCGGCATCAGCAAGTACTCAGATACAAGTATCGGTATCGTATCGGTTTGAAAAAAAGTGGTATCGGTGCATCCCTACCTGCAGCTAAGCTTCTTAATACTTGGTCATGTCGCCATTTATACCGGCCTTGTGACAAACTAACCTTACAACCTGACAAAATATGCCTTAGAGTTGCAGTACCTGAACATAACGAACATAACGTGTCTCCATTTACTCAGACTTTTAGGTTCTGGGGAGTTGGCAATACATTACATGTTGCCCCTATCAAAAATCTAATACTCCTTTCCTCCATACTCCACAGCTCTTTCCAACAAAGCTTTTTCTTCTCTACACCTTCCCAATTCAACCACCGTCCCTGCTTAGCCTGACCTCCTCTCCACTTAGAAATGCAACGAATTTGCCAACTTTTGTAGCCAAAAAAAATCAAAACAATTAGCCAAAACTTTCACGCAACACAGACAAACAAGAAAACTAATCTGTGTCTAAAACCTAGAAATAACTCTGATGTTATGTCACAATTTAATATTAGGATTTAAAAATCCTACAGGAAACAGTTCGGCATCTGAAATCAACAACTTGTTCTCTGGACATAATACCATCTGACTTTTTAAAAACTGTTTTTACCTCAGTAGAAAGTGATCTCCTACAAATAGTTAACAGCTCACTGGCATCAGGCATTTTTCCCAAGTCACTAAAGACAGCGGCCATTAAGCCACTCCTAAAGAAGGGAACTCTAGATGCCTCTATGATGAACAACTACAGACCTGTCTCTAATCTCTCTTTTATATCCAAGATTATTGAGAAAGTTGTATTTAACCAGCTCAACGACTTTCTGAATGAAAGTGGAAGTCTTGATAACTTTCAATCAGGCTTCAGACGTCATCACAGCACTGAAACAGCTCTGGTCAAAGTGTTAAACGACATTAGGTTGAATACTGATTCTGGTAATGTTTCAGTCCTGGTTCTGTTGGACCTCAGCGCTGCGTTTGATACTGTAGATCACAGAATCCTGTTGCACAGACTGGAAAACTGGGTTGGACTTTCTGGAGCGGTCCTTAACTGGTTCAGGTCCTACTTAGAAGGCCGGAGTTATTTTGTTACAATTGGCAGCTATGAATCTGAGCGAGTGGCCATGACTTGTGGAGTCCCCCAGGGATCAATTCTTGGACCTCTTCTGTTTAGCTTGTATATGCTCCCTTTGGGTCAGATATTACAGAAATTTAACATCAATTATCACAGTTATGCAGACGATACACAACTTTATGTGTCTCTGTCACCGGACGACTGCAGCCCAGCAGACGTACTGTGTCAGTGTCTGGAGGAAGTAAACACCTGGATGAGAGAGAATTTTCTACAATTAAATGAAGATAAAACTGAGATCATTCTGTTTGGTAGCAAAGAGAAGAGGGTCAGCGTTGGTAAATATCTTGAGACTCTGGACCTTACAATCACTGACCAAGTTGGTAACCTCGGAGTGTTGATAGACTCAGTTCTGACTTTCAGCAGCCACATCATGCTCTTTTAACTGGACTTGCCAAAAAGAGCATTAAACATCTGCAGCTCATCCAGAACGCTGCTGCTGGAGTTTTAACCCGGACTAAGAGATCCGAACACATCATAGCAGCTTTAAAATCTTTACTCTGGCTTCCAGTCAGTCACAGAATAGATTTTAAAAGCCTGCTGATGGTTTACAAATCCCAGAACGGTTTAGACCCAAAATATATCTGTGATATGTTCAGAGAATATAAAGCCAGCAGAGCTCTTAGATCCAAGGACTCAGGTCAGCTGGTCCAGTCCAGAGTCCACACTAAACATGGAGAAGCAGCATTTAGCTGTTATTGTTAGGGGAGCAGACTGGATCCAGAAGTGAATAAGAGACAGTTAGATTGATGTCAGAAAATGGATTTGATTTAGTGAGGGGAGAGTTGGGATGCCAGGAAGTGAGGAAAGGATCCAGTATATGGGTCGGCGGGGAAGGAGGCTCCGTGTCTGGGTGTGTGTGATCCGTGGGGAGTTGGTCTTGTGTGCAGGGGCTCGTGAGGTGAGGCTCGAAGGTGGCACTGCCATCTGATTCGGTGTAAGGCTAGGCAGAACACTGATAGCTGGCTGTGCGCTAGAGCAGACATACGTATTACACTGAGAAAGACAATCATCTGGCACAGGAGCACAGGAGGGAGCAGGCTTTAACTGGTGCCAGATTGTTAATCACCCACAGGTGAGGATGGTGAGAGTGTGCTCCTCCAAGCCGCTCCGCCCATTCTAAAACAAACAAAGAAAACCAGCCAGAACCCAGGACCAATAAAAATATATAAATAAATAAAACAATAATAATCACCACAGTTATGCTTCAAACAAATGGAACAAACTGCCAGTGGAGATTAAACTTTCACCAAATTGAGACATTTTTAAATCCAGGTTAAAAACATTTCTTTTCTCATGTGTCTATGCATGAAATCTGCACACTATCTTTGAACTTATCTGGACTGTTGCTTGTTTTTAAATTCATTTAAATTATTTTATTTGTTTCTCTTTATATTCTTTTATGTATTTTTAATGCTTCTTCCACTTCTTGCTGCAATGCTTTTATTTTATGTAAAGCACTTTGAACTGTTTGTACGTGAAATGTGCTATATAAATAAATTTGACTCGACTCACCCCTGATGCAGATTGGGTACTGTGCCGTTCTCCTGGTCCGCCTGAAGTCAAAGATTACCTCTTTAGTCTTGGAGATGTTGATGACCAGATCGTTTTCAGCACACCACCCTGCCAGATGTTGGAGCTCCTGTCTGTACCAGGTGTCATCATGATCCACAATGAGGCCAACCATTGTAGTGTCATCTGCAAATTTAACTACAGTGTTGGAGGAGTGGGTGGGGACACAGTCTTGGATGAAGAGGGTGAAGAGGGCTAGACTGAGCACATAGCCCTGTGGAGTACCAGTGTTCATGATTACACTGTTAGATGTCAGGTTCCCCATCCTGACATTCTGAGGTCTGTTGGTCAAGAAGTCCATAGTCCATGAACAGAGTTAGCTGGATAGTCCGAGGTTTGTGGACAAGTTTGTGGACTCCTATTTGCAAACATGATTAGATGCAGACATTTGCCTAATTAGTGATTTAAAATATGAAGACATTGTTTGCACAACTATGAGAAATTTGGTAATCTCAGTCCTGTAATCACACACAAACAGAACAAAAACAGTTTAAATAAAACATCGTTCATATTGCATGTTAAAAATAAGTTGAAAATATATGATCTACATTAAATTTCTCTCCACTGTCTCCTCATACACGCTCAGGACGGGAGATTGGACCGAAGATAAGTTTCGGTGCAATCTCTTGTTTTCCTTATCTAGGAAATTTTTTTTGAACTGGCTCCGTATGTATGAATTGGACTAATTTTGAATTTAATTAATTGGATTATGATTACAATTAATTGAATTCCAATTGGCTTGAATTGCACTGTATTATTGAAGTGCCTCGAGATGACATTTGTTGTAATTTGGCACTATATAAATTAAACTGAATTGAACTGAACTGAATTAAATTAACTGCGTTATATTGCATATTTAAGTGGGCTGCACGGTGGTGTGGTGGTTAGCATAGTCGCCTCTTAGCAAGATGGTTCCGGTTTGATTCCCAGCTGGGGCCTTTCTGTGTGGAGTTGCATGTTCTCCCTGTGTATGCATGGATTCTCTCCAGGTACACCAACTTCCTATAAGAATAAGAAGATATTGCATATTTAAGTCATGTTAACCAAATAAATTCTAGTCTACCACAAATTATTTTGCTTTCCACTTTTGTTAAAGGGAGCAATGTCCTTAGTTGTATGGGACTCGGAGGAGTCATTGAGTTTATGTGCAGTATTTTCAGCCTTTTTAATTTGTACTTTTTTTGTATATCTCTTGTTGCTTCATTTTTTACTGTTAAGAAACAAGGAGAAGTCAATAGAATTTCATTAATAAAAACAATCAAACATGCAAATCTACAACTGAAATTGCAGTAAATGTGCATCGTAACAGAGATGTGCAAATAACAGACTTGGCTTTTCTGCAAGGTTTTCATTTAATTTTTTTCTGAATCATGTAATAGGATGCAGTTGATTGCCCAGGTTTCCTATATGTATTTAGAAAATGTAACTGGTTGTCTGAAAGAGAGACATATTGGTCAATAGTACTCCCTAGAACCCAGTCAAAGAGACTGCAATTAAACAAGAGACATCTGGAAGGTCTTATAGTTCTCCTATGATCCCTCTGATGACCCATTTGCTGCTGAGCTTTAGTGATATCTGAACAGAGTAAGGAGCCAACTGAACATATAAACATATAGCACATCACACTTTATTTGTGGTAGCTATGTGCAGTCATTTAAAGGCTGGATAAAAGTACAAGTCAAGCAATCTCATCTTGTTAGCTCACTTGTTTGTAAACCAGAAAAAGGGTTTTCAGAAAAAATTCAAAAGATCATTAGAACCTTTAGAATATGCTATATAGAAATGAATAATACTGTCTTTGCACAAACATAAATACACATACACACATATACATATATAGACATGTCTGTACGTGTGGTGCTATATGTTTGTTGTGTGTGTCAGAGTCTGGTGCTGTCCCTTTAAGCATTCAGTACAAGCTGTGATTGGACAGATGAGTGAGTGTGATTCAGTCTATACTGCCGTGGTGCTCAACAGCAGCAGGTAGCTTGAGCTCTGAGGTTCCAGTAGAGTAACACTGAGTAGCAGGTAGTGGTAATTACACACTGTCCTACATTAACAGATTGTTATACTCATACATTTTGACTAAAAACAGTATGAGTATAGTGTCTGAGCCTTTGGTTGGGAGCAGTAAGTCCTTGTCTGCTGCCAAGAGACACAAGAGTGTCCGTAAGAACTCCAGGAGGATTTATTCATCCTACCAGGACCACCAGCAAGGGTGAGTGGTGCTCAGGGTCCTTTCATTTGATCAATCTTTTCTAAGGGAATCTGAAAGTCTTTGTGCTTTGTGACTCTAGCTCTTTCTGTCTTACTCTTACTGGCTGTCATCTGTCTGAGCCTTAGTAGGCATCCTGTAGATTATGCAATTAGTCACTTACAAAATCTAATCAGTTACAATCATCAGGGAAAACTGCGGGGAGTTTCCTGCATGATGTTTCGTCAGCATTTCCATATTGGGACATTCTGTGTGGTTGGGACTTGTTATGAATTAGACTGAGATTATTCATCACAAGTGTTTTGTGTCTGGCACAAGCGACTTGTATAGTCTGTTTGTATTGAGTCTGTATATTTATAGAAATCGGTGTTGTTTTTATGCATACATATTAACAATCAGACTTCTGAATTGCTTCATTTTTTGTCTTCATTAAGTTATGCCATGCCACTGCGTGTTTTTCTGTAGCTCTTCAGAAGAGGAAAGTAAAGATGATGAACGGGTGGACAGCAACGACCCAGAGGAAATGTTCCAGAACATTCAGTACCAAAAGGAGATCATCGCTAACATTCGGACTAGACCCTGGCCAATGAGACGCAAGCTCAAAGTGCTAAAGTATACTTTTGTTTAATTGTAACCTCTATGTATATAGATATCTATCTATAGAGTTTACTCTTGCTTTTGTACTTTATTTCCTCTCAAACATACACTCACACACATGCAAACTGTTTATCTGAGAGTGAACCTAATTTGAAACCGAATATTTCTTTTGTGCCAAATCTTCAGCAGCTCACCCACCAACCTGTTTTGCTGTGTAAATTAAATACATCCAAATAAGATGAAACATTTAATAAAAAATAAAAATTAGATGAATAGAAACCTAATACTTATCAAAAGGAAATATTATTTTGTTTAAAGCCTGTCATGAAATTATTTTGCTACTTTTTTTCTCCACATCATTGTTAGTTTTGTTAATATACTATCTTATATTTTAAACCTAACATCTGTGGCTTATTACACAGTATTTGCACACATCAGCCCTGTATTTGTTTCGTGACTGAATCCTTTTAGTCACCGTACCCGGTGTTGGTCTCCAGTAGTTTGTCAGTACCATAACCTGATATCTAATCAATGTATAGGTGTGATATGGAAGATTACTGACTAAATTAAATTATATCAAATTAAAAAATACTTTATTTATCCCAAAAGGAAATCATATAAAGATGGACTATTTTTAAAGATGGACTTTTCAGATTATATTTCTGTTTATATAGCAGAAGTGAAACACAATCTGTTCTGCAGCCTGTATTTACAGTTGGGTTTATTAATGTAGTATTCGGCATTTGTTTTATTAGATGTATATTCGGTGAAAAACCAGAATAAACTACAGAACGTGTAAATTTCACACAGCAAGATTTAAACTGAATTTGTATAATCTATATATTTATAAATACACTTAGATTTTCAGTGTTACATAAACATTCGCCAGGCTATATATACATATTTATTTTGATTAAAGAAAACCTGGACCTTTGATTGTATGCATTTTTATCAGCAGATAAAGAACAAGCTCAGCCAGAAAGCTTCAGTAGATAGAGAGCTTCTATAGAGAGATGTGCTGAGCATGTACCATGGGTAACAGCTTTTATATGGGCAGTTTGTTATTACTGCAGAGGTTTTATTACCATCATCAGGGATGGGTTGCAAGTCTGCGATTTTACACCCAGGCTGAATATGTGCAATTACTCCTGCTGCAACCATAGCCTGCATTTTACATAAATAATTATTTGTTTTCAATATTGAATCTGTAACAAATTAGTATTGTTTAACATTTTTAGTGTAGTATTTTTTTCAAACATTACAATTTCAAAGGTTATGGTGGGGTTTTTTGTGGGTTTTTTCAGGGTCTAGAGTTTGAAACATGTATGATTAGTGTCTACTTTGATGTTAAAACGTGACCCATAGCCTTGAAATGTTAATCTCATTTTCCTATCTTGTGGTCTGTAAAGCTGCAAAACTATTCAACGTGGGGCAAGTCTTCTCTGGCTCATTTTGAAAATGTTCAAATCAAATCAAATCAAATTTATTTGTATAGCACATTTCATGTACAAACAGTTCAAAGTGCTTTACATAAAATAAAAGCATTGCAGCAGGGAGTGCAAGAAGCATTAAAAATACATAAAATAATATAAAGAGAAACAAATAAAATCATTTAAATGAATTTAAAATCAGGCAACAGTCTAGATAAGTTAAAAGATATTTCATGCATAGACACATGAGAAAAGAAATGTCTTTAACCTGGATTTAAAAATGTCTCCATTTGGTGAAAGTTTAATCTCCACTGGCAGTTTGTTCCACTTGTTTGCAGCATAACAGCTAAATGCTGCTTCTCCATGTTTAGTCTGGACTCTGGACTGGACCAGCTGGCCTGAGTCCTTGGATCTAAGAGCTCTGCTGGCTTTATATTCTCTGAACATATCACAGATGTATTTTGGGCCTAAACCATTCTAGGATTTGTAAACCATCAGCAGGCTTTTAAAATCTATTCTGTGACTGACTGGAAGCCAGTGTAAAGATTTTAAAACTGGTGTGATGTGTTCAGTTCTCTTAGTCCGGGTTAAAACTCTAGCAGCAGCGTTCTGGATGAGCTGCAGATGTTTAATGCTCTTTTTGGGAAGTCCAGTTAAAAGAGCATTACAGTAATGGAGTCTGCTGGAGATGAATGCATGGATGAGTTTCTCCTGGTCTGTTTGGGAGAGGAAACCTTTAATTCTGTTGATGTTTCTGAGGTGGTAAAAAGCTGCCTTGGTGACAGCTTTGATGTGGCTGCTGAAAGTCAGATCTGAGTCTATCAACACTCCGAGGTTACCAACTTGGTCAGTGATTGTAAGGTCCCGAGTCTCAAGATATTTACCAACGCTGACCCTCTTCTCTTTGCTACCAAACAGAATGATCTCAGTTTTGTCTTCATTTAATTGTAGAAAATTCTCTCTCATCCAGGTGTTTACTTCCTCCAGACACTGACACAGTACGTCTGCTGGGCTGCAGTCGTCCGGTGACAGAGACACATAAAGTTGTGTATCGTCTGCATAACTGTGATAATTAATGTTAAAATTCTGCAATATCTGACCCAAAGGGAGCATATACAAGTTAAACAGAAGAGGTCCAAGAATTGACCCCTGGGGGACTCCACAAGTCATGGCCACTCGCTCAGATTCATAGCTGCCAATTGTAACAAAATAACTCCGGCCTTCTAAGTAGGACCTGAACCAGTTAAGGACCGCTCCAGAAAGTCCAACCCAGTTTTCCAGCCTGTGCAACAGGATTCTGTGATCTACAGTATCAAACGCAGCACTGAGGTCCAACAGAACCAGGACTGAAACATTACCAGAATCAGTATTCAACCTAATGTCGTTTAACACTTTGACCAGAGCTGTTTCAGTGCTGTGATGACGTCTGAAGCCTGATTGAAACTTATCAAGACTTCCACTTTCATTCAGAAAGTCGTTGAGCTGGTTAAATACAACTTTCTCAATAATCTTAGATATAAAAGAGAGATTAGAGACAGGTCTGTAGTTGTTCATCATAGAGGCATCTAGAGTTCTCTTCTTTAGGAGTGGCTTAATGGCAGCTGTCTTTAGTGACTTGGGAAAAATGCCTGATGCCAGTGAGATGTTAATTATTCGTAGGAGATCACTTTCTACTGAGGTAAAAACAGTTTTTAAAAAGTCGGATGGTATTATGTCCAGAGTGCAAGTTGTTGATTTCAGCTGCCGAACTGTTTCCTGTAGGATTTTTAAATTAACAATATTAAATTGTGACATAACGTCAGAGTTATTTCTAGGTTTTAGACACAGATTAGTTTTCTTGTTTGTCTGTGTTGCGTGAATGTTTTGTCTAATTGTTTGGATTTTTTGGCTAAAAAAGTTGGCAAATTCGTTGCATTTCTCAGTGGAGAGGAGGTCTGGGTTTGACTGTTTAGGAGAGTTGTTGACATTCTTATTAATCATTTCAGATAAATGCAGCTGTCTGGCCTTGCACAGCTCATTGTTATAACTACGCAGGCTTTCTTTGTATAGCTCATAGTGAATCTGAAGCTTTTTTTCCATTCTCTTTTCAGATTTTTGACCGTAGTGGTGTTTCTCCATGGGGTTTTCTGTTTGATCAAGGTGCTCTTGATTCTTATCGGTGCAACAGCTTCCATTACATTAAAAATTTTCAAGTTAAAATGATCCAGCATTCCTTCAACCGACTCTGCGCTCATTGTTGGTAACATAACTATGGCCTCCCTAAACTGAGCACTTGTTTTCTCATTGATGTACCTCTTCTTAACTGAGAAGCTGGTTGTTTGAACATTCTGAGTAATATGTAAATCAAATAAAATACAAAAATGGTCAGACAAGGCCAAATCAGTAACAACAACAGAAGAAATATCAACACCTTTAGAAATGACCAGGTCCAGAATGTGACCTCGAAGGTGGGTAGGTTCTGTTACATGTTGCCACAAACCAAACATGTCCAACACAGAAGAAAATTCTTTGGCAGTACCATCCGTCATATTATCCATGTGAATGTTAAAATCCCCGGTCAAGATAAAATGGTTAAAATCAGTCGAAATAACAGACAATAATTCAGAAAAATCATCAATAAAACTTGCACAGTATCCTGGAGATCTGTAAATGATTAAGAACAGGATTTTAGGAACACCCTTTAAAATAAAACTCAGATATTCAAAAGAAGTGAATTCCCCAAATGAGATATCTTTACACTGGAATTTATCTTTAAATAAGGCAGCCTCCCCCCCACCTTTCCTCCCATTTCGGCATTTATCCATAAAACTAAAGTTTGGGGGGGCTGCTTCATTAAGAACAGTAGCACTTGTGCTCTCTGTTAACCATGTTTCTGTCAGAAAAAGAAAATCTAAATTGTGTGAAATTATGAAGTCATTAACTAACAGTGACTTATTGGACAGAGATCTAATATTAAGTAAGGCTAGCTTTGTGGAGTTTACACTGGTCTCTGATGTATTCTGAGTTGTACGTGGTACCGTTAACAGATTAGATAGATTCACCCAGCAGGTTGACTGTTTTCGATTCCTTCTTTTACTAACTAATACAGGAATCCTATTGGGCCCCAGCTTGTTCTCAGAACAGCTGTCAGAAGTCGGACTTCTATAGCAGGGACCCTGAACACATCATGGCATGGTATCTTTGGTTTGAACAGTGCTATCTTTGTTCTGAACTCTGGATGTTGTGCTGCTCCTTGAACATCCTGCACATCCCCTTGTGTCCTGCTCTGCCAGGACAGATGATGTAAGAGGAGGAGGAGGGGGTGCCCTGCGTTTCTCGGTTGATGGTGGTCGCTGGAGTCCTGGCTGGGATAGAGACATCCTTTTGAGACCTTGGGTGATGTGGAGTAAAGGGTCTGGTGAGGGGGGAGGGCTGGGGGTTGTTTGCCTCGCTGCTGTGTCCTTCAGTCTAATCTGTACAGTCATGTTTGGGTTTGCCGTCCCAACAGCATGATGTAAATGTGCACCAAGTAATCTGCATCCAGTTCGATTGGGATGCACGCCATCAGGTCTGAAACGCTCCTTACAGTTCCAAAAGATATTAAAGTTATCAATGAACTTAATCCCATGGGCGATGCATGCATTTGACAACCATGTGTTCAGGCCAAGAAGTCTGCTGAAAAGTTCAATTCCTTTACCCACAGTAGGAATGGGGCCAGAAATGGAGACCCGGTGTGCTCCATAGTGACACAGTCTCTCCAACAGCAGAGAAAAATCCTTCTTCAGGATCTCAGAGCCACTCTTCCTTCTCAGAATATCAAAAGACCCTGTGTGGACAATGATCCTCGTGCCATCTGGATGAGTAGACAGAATGGTCGGCAAAATATCTATCAGTTCCCTGACTGATGTATCAGAAAAAGTTATATTTTCCGTCTTTGCCATTCTGACATGCTGTGTTATAGAGTCCCCGATTAGAATGGTGTCTATTCCTTTTTGTGTGGAGGTGTCGATCGCTTCTGCAGTCCTCACCTTGGTTGTGGGATTTGGGCTTCTCCTGATGATCTGGTTAGCAATAGGCTGAGGTTTGGGGCCATTTCTTTTGTTTGTCTTCATGTTTGGGTTACATTCATCATCACACACTCTATTTTGAGTCAACGGATCGTATTTATTATGCAATAGAACTTCAGGTGGCGGAGTGAGTGCTGGAGGTTTAGTTTTGGTGCTGGGTTTACCTCTGCGACGGACAACATGAGACCAGATCCTGGCTGGGGTTGATGATTTGGGTTTGGCACCAACACTGTTCCAGTGGGAGATGTCAGTCGGACCGTCCGGTTTGGAAGCTTCACCAGATATTCCAGTGTCATTTGGACACATCCAGGGAAGTGTGTCAGCCAGGTCTGCAGTGTGAGATTCCACATCAGCTGTGATCCCGTGTAGAAAGATCTGAGTTAGTCCTTTGGCACACGAAGGCTCCACAGCCTGCGCAGGAGCTATAATAGAGTCAATAAATTCCTCGTCGTTACGAATGTCTTGGAGCGTTTCAATCCTCTTCTCGAGCTGTGTTATCCTAACAAAGAGTAGCTCACACTCTGTGCAGCTCACTGATACTGCAGGGTTAGGAGACATTTTTTCTGTCCGATTCTCTTTGTAAACAGGAGGGCTAATACCATTTACAAATATACAATTAAAAGAAAAAGAATAAAAGAATAATATTATATCCAAGACTTGTGGAAAGATGTAGAATGATTTAAAAGCGAATAAAGCAATAAGCAGCAGGAGGAAGCAGAGACACGTCTGCACTCTTCAGAAGCAGGAAGCAGACCTGCTTCTGAATGTTAAGCTATTTATCTTTGCATATACTATGAATTATACTGAGATGGCCCAAATACAGTATGACGCTGTATTAACTAGTATACATTGTACACTGCACCAAAACAAGTGTGACCTGATTCTCTAATTTCAGAAACAAACAACATATGTTTCTCAATACTGATATTTTGGACACAACGTCTACCTTGTGATTTGAAAGTGATCAGATTAATTTGTCTTCAAATTTCACCAATCTATCTATAAACATTTATATGACAATGAAATAATCAATATTCATTTAAATAGGACTTTTTTCAAGCAAGTTTCAATTTAGATTGCTTTACAAAGCAGGAGTATCCGGAGAGAACCGTCTTTGAGGTTTTTAGAACCAAAAAAAAAGCCCAACTGTCTTCATTTTTGCTTGGGTTCAAGATTAGAAAATTAGAGGTCGTCGAAGTTCTTATGTCTCCATGATTACCCTGTAGTATGACTAATTGATAAATTTAGTCAGGTCGCACAGATAAATAGAGCTGGATGTCATCAGCGTAAAGTTAATATTTGTTGCCCAAAGGAAGTATGTATAGAGTGAACAGTTCTCAATTCAGAATTCCGTGGAACACCATAATTAACTTTGGCAAGTGAAGGAACATATACAAATTTAAATCTGTTACATAAACAAGACTTCAACCAGTCCAAAGCGTTATCTTTGATTCCAATGATATGTAAAGGTCTTAGTAATGAGATGTTGTGACCAGTGGTCTTAAATCCAGCACTTAGGGAGATCTCAGGGCCAGCACTGAGATAAGCCCATTGTCAGAGGCAACACTGTCAGAGGGCATTAGTAACATGGTGGTATAGTGAACAGTAACAACATTGTGATGGTTGTGATGGGGCTCATCAAAAGTTTACGGGTAATTCCAGCTTTCCATCCGTCCATTTTCATCCGCTTATCCAAGGTCAGGTCGCAGAGGCAACAGGTCCAGGAGAGAAACCCAGACATCCCTCTCCACAGCGACACTCTCGAGCTCCTCCTGGGGGATCCCGAGGCATTACCAGGCCAGAAAGGACATATAATCCCTTCAGCGAGTCCTGGGTCTACCACCGCACCTCCTTCCAGTAGGACATGCCTGGAAAACCTCTAAATGGAGTCACCAAGGAGGCATCCTAACTAGATGCCTGAACTCAGCTGACTCCTTTTGATGCGGAGGAGCAGCGGCTGTACGGATGGCCAAGCTCCTCACCCTATCTGAGGGTGGCTGGCCACCTGGGCTCAGGTGGCTGGCTGAGCCCAGCCACCCTCCAAAGGAAACCTATTTCAGCCGTTTGTATTCGCAATCTTGTTCTTCCGATCACTATCCAGATCTCGTGACCATAGATTGGAACAAAGATGGACCAGTAAATCCTTCTTCACCATGACGGACCAGAGCAGCGCCCTCATTACAGCTGATGAAGCCCGAATCCGTCTGTCCTTCTCTCGCTCCAACCTGGCATCACTTGTGAACAAAATACCCAGATACTTAAACTCCTCCGCCTGAGGCAAGGACTCATCCTCAACCCAGAGAGAGCATTACACCTTTTTCCGGTTGAGAACCATGCCCTCAGATTTGGAAGTTGCCCTTCATCCCAGCCACTTCACACTATGTTCTCACCTTCACACTCACGCTCCTGTGCATTGAAGAGGCGTGTCAGCCAAGACAAATTCAGCTCCTGCACTCACACCTGCTTTCCATCTGCGTTCTTTAAGATGCCTTCATAAGGATCTGCAGGAGCAACCAGTCTTCACCAGATTATTTTCACTGCTAAAGTGGTAATCTGTCTTATTTCCGCGCTCATTTCCTTATGAAACTCACTATGTTCTTACCTTGTTGTCTTGTGCTCCCAGTGTCTGTTCCTCCACTGCACTCTGTATTTCCAAGCTAAAGGATTTAGCTCTCCACTGTGGATTCCCGAGACACCTGACTGCTCACCACCTGCCTGCTCGCTCCACCGTTTACTCAGTACTCTCTTCACCACAGCCAGCATCCTTCCCTCCACTCTGGAAACTTATGAGTCACCTTATGCTCAAACATAGTGTTTGTGATGGACAATCCACGTCTAGGACAGTAGTCCAAAAACAAGACACCACTCGGATTCATATCAGCAAGGCCATTTCTCCCAATCACGCCTCTCCAGGTCACGCCAACATGGGCATTGAAGTCCCCCAGTAAAACAATGGAATCCTGGAGTGGAACCCCCTCCAGGATGCCTCCTAGAGACTCCAAGAAGGCTGGGTAATCTGAACTGCTGTTTTGTGCATATGCACGAACAACAGTCAGAACCCTCCCTCCTGTGAATTGTAGCTGTAGTGAGGGGATCTTCTCGCTCACTGGGGAAAACTGCAATGTGGAGTTGTTTAGACAAGGGCTTGTTAGTATCTCCACACCTGCCTGACGCCTCTCTCCATGGGCAACTCCAGAGTATGAGAGAGTCCAGCCCTTCCCCAGGAGTTTGGTTCTATATCTAGTTGGTACTGCTCCACCTCACAAACCAGCTCAGGATCTTTCCCCACTATGTAGTTGACATTCCATATCCCTAGAGCCAGTTTGCATTGCTGGGGATAAGCACACCCAGGTCCCCACCTTTGCCTGCTGCCCAGCTCACATTGCACCCAACCTCAAATTTCCTAATCTGATCATGTGATCAGATAACAAAATTATTCTTTGCATTGTCTTAAATATATTTTGCAAAAAAAGCAAAGACATCTTTTTCTTTTTTACCCAAACAATTAAAAGGTTTGTTGACTGTTTGAACAGAAAGTTTAAGTGTATCAGAGAGAGGTGTGGTTTACATATTCAGAGACTGGCATTAATGGATTGGAATGTTGGCTTTTTTTAAACTTGACAATAACATAGTTGATGATGTCACACAGCATCGGCATGTGACACAGGTGAACTTTCTGTAGACAACACTGACAGAAAATTCTGTACCTGGTATCCAGTTTTTATTGTTCTTTTCCTATATGCTGTAATATGGACATATAGTATATTGCCACATGACTTTCAGTAATATAGTATTTTTTAAATTTATTACAATAAAAAACATAGACAGAAACTCACAGCCAGCAGCATAATCAAATTATTTTCATCACAAAGCTAAATGATAATGTTGCAGTATTGTTTTTTACAATTGTCAATCAATATAAGCTGTCTTTGTGTATGATTATTGCTGCTCATATGATGGCCTCTTGTACCTTTCCGTGTTCCGGTATGTTGTTTTAACACTATATTATAAAGAGGGTGAGCAGTATTGTCTATTATGTTCATGAACTTGTGCAGCAATCTTCTTTGGACAATCAGCTCCAGAGCAGTCCCCAGCACAGAGACAGCATTCTTTATCAGTTTGTCTAGTTTCTTTGAGTCTATGGGTCTGATGCTGCTGCCCCATCAGACGATTGTAAAGCAGATTTCACATTCCACCACAGACTTATAAAAGATATGCAAAATCTGATGCAGAAATTTAAAGACCTAAGTTACTTTAAGAAATACAGTCTGCTCTGTTGTTTCTTGTAGACAGCGTCAGTGTTGTATTTCCAGTCCAGTCTGCTGTAAACTCCCTGTATTAATCAGGTAGCTCTACCTCTTCAGCTATGATGGAGACATTGTTTGGCTTCTTCCTGATTCTCATAAAATCCAGTCTCATTTCTTTTGTTTGTGTTCAAGAAGAAATGATTGTTCCCTCACCATATCACAAAGCTGCTTTCATTTGTAAACACCACTTTGCATACAACATCTCATAACAGATATAGAAAAGTGTCAAATATACAAGGGAACCCACTCAAGAAGCACAGCTTCCAAACTAAAGCAGAAATGCGATAAAGAGAAAAAGATATTGCTTCTTTTTTTATTATTATTATTCATTCAATTGAATAAAAAGTGACTGATTTATTTTTTTGTTGCATTTTTTAAACTCCCCAGCTTTTCTGGAAGTGGGTTTTGAAGCATACTTAGAAACTTGAGATTTACCTTTCAAAGCAGATTTTTACATGAAAAAATTTAATTTCTAAGATTTGCATCTTGTGGCCTTTAAAGTATTCAGATACATATTTACACATATGAAAATGGCAGTAATCCCATGGAAAGTATTCCTCTACTTGTACAATTTTTTTAATTTACTTTTCAAATGCAATGAATTAGTGCCAAAAGAATCCTAAGACAATAATGATAATAATAATGAAAACCTTGTTCAAAGTGCTTTGTATAAATATGTTTTTATGTAATGGGTTTTGTCCTGTGCGCTTGTTTTCCAGGCAGGCTAGAGAGATTGTCCTACAGTACGAGGGTCGACTGACTAGAACGAGAGGTTATCAGACTGCTGGAGCTGATGTATGTACATAGCAACAATTCAACCTCATTCTCACACACAAAGCTAATCTTCAAGATGAGTTAACTCTGGTCCTAAGTTTTAAATAGATTTGAATGAATTAAAGCTTATTGTATGTTAATTATGAAGGATAATTTGTGGATCTGAACAACTAAAGTGAGCACCACTGTTGGGAATGCAAGCAAATAACAGGCCTATTATTAAATGGTTGCTGGATTCGAATATTTTTGGTAATCTTAGTGGTTCATCTTGAAGGTTAATTGGTTGGTGACATAAAGTGGTTATCCTTTATCAAGGAGTGCCCAAGGCATAATGTGGTATGAACCCATCATTCTCAAATTTTCAGCAGCACAGAGAAATAATGTTAGTTTTTTTCTAGTGGAACACAGATTTTGTCCATGACACTAAAAATAATACACTTATGGTTAGCAATTGTGTCACTGCAATGTTAAATCTTAAACAACAAAAATGTCTCAAATCTGGCTGTTTTATGAAACGGTTTCCTCTAGTGTGTCATTGTAACTTTATTGCAATATGTGAACTAAAAGTTTATTCTAACAGACAACAAGCTCACATCCGCTACTGTGCTATTTCACTGCACTGCAGTAACTTTATGATCAGGGCCTGAATCATAAAGCATGCTGGATTTACTTAGTATAGGCTGCTGAAGTCTAGTTTTACAAAGCTCTTTTCTCTTTTCTTTCCTGTGAACTGAACACACAAGTATTACCTCCTGTATGTATCTGTATGAGTTTCACATACACACATACAGAGAAGCAGATAAATAGACAGACAGAGAGAGGGATAGCTGTGCTGCAATAGAACAGCAGAATTTATAGCCTGTTGTTACAGCTCAGCTTAATTAAAATGTTCAGACCGCTTTGCCCCATTTGAATGAAATTACTTTTAGTGAGCAGTCACATGATGAGTTATTATTAACAATTTAGCTCACAGTTAATTAAAAATCAGAATAATTGGTCCAGCTGACTTCTGTATTAATGATGATCAACTCAGTTCTGATTTCAAAGATTACAGTGAATTACTGAATTACTGTTCAATATTCACACTCAGTTCTCAAGATGACTATGTGGATAATTATTAAAGGAATCGAGACAGAATAATGCAACCCACAGTAATATTTTAAAAAAGAGAAAATGAGTCAACAGTGGTATATTTTTACTCACTTTGATTTTAGAAAAAAAATCAATAATTCTAGAAATAAGAAAACAAATATCTTGTTGATATGCAAAGCATGTCTTAGAGGCAAAGGCAGACGTGTTTTTTTAATACTTGAAAACTCTGTTAGTATCAGTATTCTCTCTGTACCATTTTTTTTAACCGTATCGCCCCTCCCCTGCAGCTGCTGAAAAAGCTTTCACGTCTGCTTTACAACATCGTTGTTCTGTTCATTCCATGGGAAGTAAGGATCAAGAAGATTGAAAGTAAGTCAACTATTACTCAACATAATTAATCAAGTTAATGCCACAAAGACCTAGCCATGATTTTAGTGAAGTAGACCTTCACTAGTATAATATGGTATGTGATGTAAGTACATTACATAAGGGGAAGAGAGAGAAATTAAATACAATTAATATGTGTTAATCCCAGCAGTATATATGTTTTCAATTAAAAAATCTGTATATATACAGTATATATCTAAATATATAGTGATTCCATATCTTCTTAAGGTCACTTTGGATCGGGTGTGGCCTCATATTTTATCTTCCTCCGTTGGTTGTTTGGAATCAACATTGTCCTCACTATCATGACTGGAGCCTTCATTGTCTTACCAGAGGTAAGTAAATTAGTCAATTGGCAATTTCTGATGTAGATATGTAATTACTTTCAATTCACTTTATTTCAATAAGGAATATTTTTAATCTTTATTTTTTGAGTTTTGAATTGATTTAGTACATTGATATCCTATTCTATTTAGGATATTATGAACACTGAACTTACATAACCCTCTTTAGAGAGAGAAAATGTTCTTCTTCTTCTTCTTAATATTCATCACCATCAAAACTGTTTTGCTGGGACAGAAAATTTTGGCAGGTCTGGCCTTTTTCTTCCAGGTACCCTGCCACTATAATCGAACAGTCATTAAGACATGCAAAACCCATATAATGTGTATATAATGCCACTTGATAGATATAAAAGTCTAACTAGTGGTTTCCTTCTATGTAGCTTATTGTTAGCTTTGATGTTAGCTGTAATGTTATATCCTCATTTGTAAGTCGCTTTGGATAAAAGCGTCTGCTAAATGCATAAACATAAACATAAAAGAAATTTTCTTTGGAAATCAAGGAAATTTTGAGGTAACCCCCAAATGTTAGTGTAGCTATCCCTAATGACAGCAAAGTCAAGAAGGACAACAAAAAGCTTGAAAAATACCAAAGACTGAAAGATGAAAACAGTGGTACCAGTGGTAGATTAGATGGGGGGGGGGGTCATGGTTCCTGTAGCAGTCTCTTCACAGCCATGTGGAAGAAGCTGTGTTTAAGTCTGTTGGTGCGGGCTTGCATGACTCAGTCTGCCAGAGGGAAGGCTGGTGAAAAGAGAGTGTCCTGGGTGGGCAGGGTCTTCCCGGATCTTTGCGGCATGTCGGAGGAGAAAGCTCAAGTAAATCTCCTCAAGGCATGGGAGTGGGGAACCAATGATCCCCTGAGCAGTCTTGACGACCCGATGCAGTTATTTCTTCTCAGATGCTGTGCAGCTGGCATACCACAATGTATATCCATAGGTCAGGACACTCTCTATTGTGCAGTGACAAAAGTTTTTCAGCAGAGGTGGAGGCAGTTTGTTCTTCCTCAGTGTTCTCAGAAAAAAGAGATTGTTGGGCCTTTCCAATAATGTGGGTGGTGTTCACAGTGCAACCCAGGTCTTCTGAGATGTGCAGTAGTAGAAACTTTAAATTTGTGATCCACTCCACTTCTTCCCCATTGATACTCAAGGCTGAGTGCAGTGTCGTCGTTGACCTCCGTGTCATGATCTGGCTTGGCTGTGGAGATGTTGTGTTTTTCTGAGTTGTAGGTTGGGCTGAGCAGAGTTCACAGAACACCAGGTCGGAGTCTGGTTGCTGCCTGCTGCTACACCTGTTCGTCATCTCCAGTCATCAAGACTCCTTCTTAAGGAGCAGCAGGAGCACCAGTCTTCACCAGATCGTGAAACCTTTCTAAACCTCTCTACTTCACAGAGTTGTGTTTCCTGCGTCCAGTTCTCTGTCCCTTGCCTGGACCCACTCCCTCCCCAGACACCATTCCCCAGCGGAACTCACTCACCTGGTTACATCTGCCTGCTCACCCTCCTACAACTCCGAATTCATCTCCCAATCAGTCGATCCCAGCTTCACCCCTCCTGTTGATTTTTTCCCTGTAAGAACTGTAAGACCTCTTCATTCCCTATTCGACTTATCCAGACTTAACTCACCTGAACTCACCCTCTCATATTCATCTCTCTGTACAGTTATCCTGCCAAGGTTTTCCCCCCAGCATTTTTCCAGCCCTTCTCCAGTACTCCATTTCCCTTGAATAAACTTGTGTTGCCCTAGTGAAATCTTGCTCTTGAGTCCATCTTTCGTTTTGGCTTTTCACCACCATGACACTCCGGAAGTCATGATTGATTTCTTCAATTAGCCATTAGATTTCTTCTTGATGATTTATTTTGTTTATTTACTTTCTTAAAGTAGAGGTGGTTGTCACGGCACCAGGCTGCCAGTGCGTGGACTTCCTCCCTCTATGGTGCCTCATCATTGTTGTTAATCAGCCCCACTATGGTTGTATTGTCTGGAAATTTGATGAGGGTGTTGGAGCCATGGGTGGCGACGCAGTCATGTGTGTGCAGCGTGTACAAGACTGGACTCAGAAGACAGCCCTGAGGAACACCAGTATTGAGGACGATGGTGGAGGTGCCGATCCTGACATGCTGGGGTCTGTTAGTCAGGAAGTCTTTGATCCACAAACAGAGGGAGGTTCCAAGTTGCAGTGCATGTAGTTTGTTGATCAGACGGCTGGGGCTGATGGAGTTAAATGCCGAGCTGAAGTCAACAAACAGCATCCTGATGTATGTTTTGGGGCTTTCAATATTGGCTGAGAGTGTTGTGGAGGGCGATAGAGATGGCGTCATCTATGGATCTGTTGGACATGTAGGCAAACTGGTGTTGGTCAAAGACGGTTGGAATAATGGCCTTGACATGCTGTAACACCAGTCTCTCCATGCATTTCATGATCATCGATGTCAGAGCCACAGACCGGTAATCATTCAACCCTGTGATGGCAGAGGTTTTGGGCACGGGGATTATGGTGGCAGTTTTCAGGTAGGTGGGGACTGTAGCTTGCTGCAGCGAACGGTTGAAGATGTTACTGAATCCTGCAGCAAGCTGATGGGCACATGATTTCAGCACTCTCTCTGGTACTCCATCTGATCCTGGTGCTTTGCTGATATGGATGCCACGCAGGACTCGCAATACCTGATATTGTTGGATGGTGTGGGGCTGGTCATGCTCTGATGGTGTCAGCTGTATGTCCTCTGTCAGTCTGCTGTTTTCCTCAAAGCAGGAGGAAAAAGCGTTGAGCTGGTCTGGTGTTGGTAGGGGAGGGGGTGTTGTGGCACTGTTTGTAGTCCGTAATGTTCTGGATGCCTTTCCACATGGAGTAGGGGTTGTTTTCCTTGAAATTGGCATCGATCTGCTTTCTACACTTTGTTTTAGCAGCCTTGGTGCCCCTGTTCAGGTCCACTCTAGCCTTCCTGTAGGCCTCCTTGTCTCTTGATCTCAGGGCTGAAGCCAGTGCCATCTTCTTTGGTTTGGTGTGCTGGGGCAGTAGGCTGAGGGCAGCAGACGCCAACAAGATAAACAAGATCATCAGTAAGGCTGGCTCCGTCCTGGGGGTCCAGCGTGACTCTTTGTTGGTGATGTCTGAAAGGAGGATGCTGTGTAAACTGCATAGTATTCTGGACAACACTCACCCTCTCCACCAGGTGCTAACCTCACGTAGAAGCACCTTCAGCAACAGACTCATTCCACCCCTGTGAAAGACTGAACTCCAGGGGAAGTCCTTTCTGCCTGTGGCCATCAGACTGTTTAATTCATCTACCTCATGTCGAGAGAGGTTCAGTGGAAACGCTGCGTCCTGAGGCCAAATGTCACTTTACCCAATACCACTTTATACAATGACACTTTCTCCAGATCACTTTGTTTGTATATATTGTTTTTTTTTTTTTATTGAGGCTGCTAATTTGCACACTGCACATATTGTATTCGGTTACTAATGTTATTTTTTAGTTTAGTTTTAGTTTAGCTTTATTTTCTTTTATTTAATTTTGTTTTATTTAATTTTACTTTAGTACTTTCCCTCTTGTACCATAACTCCTGTCCTGAAAGAGCTCCCATATGGTTTCCTGGCTCTGGAGAAAGAGCAGTTGCCCACCAATCTGAAAGTCGGTGGTTCGACTCCGGCTTCCCTCCGGCTTGCCCAAGGATGTCGAGGTGCAGTGTGGTTTTCGTCCTGGCCGTGGAACAGTGGACCAGCTCTATACCCTCCGCAGGATCCTGGAGGGTGCATGGGAGTTCGCCCAACCGGTCTACATGTGTTTTGTGGACTTGGAGAAGGCGTTCGACCGTGTCCCTCGGGGACTCTTGTGGGGGGTGCTCCAGGAGTATGGAGTGCCGGACTCCTTGATACAGGCTGTTCGGTCCCTGCATGACCGGTGTCAGAGTTTGGTCCGCATTGCCGGCAGTAAGTTGGACATGTTTCCTGTGAGGGTTGGACTCCGTCAGGGCTGCCCTTTGTCACCGATTCTGTTCATAATTTTTATGGACAGAATTTCTAGGCGCAGCCAGGGCGTTGAGGGGGTCCGGTTTGGCGACCTCAGAATCGGGTCTCTGCTTTTTGCGGACGATTTGGGCTCTCCCTTAGAGATAGGGTGAGAAGCTCGGTCATCCGGGAGGGGCTCGGAGTAGAACCGCTGCTCCTCCGCATCCAGAGGAGTCAGATGAGGTGGCTCAGGCATCTAGTGAGAATGCCTCCTGGACGCCTCCCCGGTGAGGTGTTCCGGGCCCGTCCCACTGGGAGGAGGCCCCGGGGAAGACCCAGGACACGTTGGAGAGACTATGTCTCTCGGCTGGCCTGGGAACGCCTCGGGGTCCCCCCAGAAGAGCTGGAGGAAGTGGCCGGGGACAGGGACGTCTGGGTCTCTTTGCTCAAGCTGCTGCCCCCGCGACCCGATCCCCGGACCAGCGGAAGATGATGGATGGATGGATAATTGCTGAGTGATATGCCCATATAAAGTATGCATATATTAACCTTATTGGCCAATGGGCGGTCAGCTTTACAGGAGCTTTTTTATGTAATCACGTGCCTTTTTCGTCCAATACCAGCGAGGCCAGTGAGAGGTCCAGGCACTCTCACAGCGGGGTGCTAATCGCTGAGCCATTAGCACCCCGCTGTGAGAGCCCGCCGCGAGTCGGGTTCGTTTCCGACGATTTTCTCGCTCAACAAACTTAAAGTTTGTCAGCCTGCAAGCGCCCAGGTGCGTCCGAAAATTAGGCAAATTCGCGGATGTTCACTGCCGTCCACAGTGACACAAATCCCTCTTTTCGTGCAGTGTAAGGCCTTGATGAAAAGGTTTGTTAGCAGGAAAAATAAGCAGCACTTAATTGGAAATGACTTGGAAATCATGGTAAGATTTAAAAATAAAAAAAGTTCTTTCATGTCAAAAGCAAAACAGATTTTTACCAACTAATTTCAATTAATTAAAAATATGTGGTGTGGGGACTTCCGGTTACGCAATGTGGTGTTGAGACATGCGTTGTCTTTGCTCCGATAACTTTCAGATTACTTGTAGCTAAATACCCTTTATCGCCATCTACTCTTTGGTTTTTAAGTATATCGTATGATATAGTTGGCTGAAAGTGACAAGAGGATGAGCAAAGGGGGGAGAAGTAGTAAGACGTCGACTCAAACTCCAAATGAGAGTGTGAAAGGTTGTGCTAGCAACATGGCGGATGGCCCTGCATCACCATTAACCACTGAAAGGTTGGTTCAAGAACTTGAAAAACTCAGAAAAACGATGACTGGTGAATTCACATCTCTATTGAATAACTCCCTGGGACCTATATGTTCATCAATCCAGTCGATCGAGGCGACCCTGACGACTCAAGCATCCACCATCAAAGAAATGGAAACTAGCCTATCTGACCATAGCGACCGATCAAAGCGTCAAAACCTCCGAGTGCTTGGACTACCAGAAAACATAGAAGGGAAGGATTCTAGAGATTTTTTGGCTAAAATGCTTTCTACTCTGCTTGGTGGATTACTTTCTGACCCGCCGGAGCTGGATCGCGTTCACAGAAGTCTTCAGCCCAAGCCAAGGCCAGGAGACCCACCACGACCCATTATCGTAAGTTTCCACAGATACATCGAGAAAGAGATTGTGCTCAAATGGGCGAAATCTCATAAGGAAATTTCCTATAACAGTAACAGAATTCGTATCTTCGAAACGTTCAGCATTAAACGAGATCAAAGGGCTTCTCTACAAGCAAGGAGTGAAATTCGGCATGCTGTATCCAGCCCATCTCCGTGTCACGTATGACAACAGAGAACAAATCTTCAACTCGCCTGAAGCCGCCGAAGCATTCTACCAAAAACGCATCCTCTCCTCGGAGAAGTCTACAGTGGAGGAACGCTGAATCATCCAAACAGCAACACTGCTAACTTCAGGTGACGGTTAACACTAGATTTTTGGTAATTTATGTACTCTCGTTTTGGTGATAACATCAATAGAATCGCCCTCGACTAAATCTTGTTAATTTTCTTCCTAAGTCTTCAATCGACTGCCTATCCGGATATTTTTATTTTTATTCTTGCTACAGTTAGCTTAACATGTGTAGCATAGCCTGTACGCTACCTCTGGACGGTTTGCACTAGCCCAACTTGAGGCTTATGTTTAGAGTCGTGCAAGAGTGCTTGCACTGCTTTCGTTTTGATCTTACTTCGTTATTGGGCAACTTTTACTGCTTAGGGTTAGCCTGATAAACCAGCCTAAATGGATTGGATGTCTAATTTAGTCTGGCACCGATCAATGGATACAACGGAACATTGTTGATGAGCACAACCCGTTGTCTTTCAAACCGCGTCTGTGCCTATAGGCCAACGCTCTGACCAATCAGCGCAAATGACTGTGACGTAGTAAGCGCGACAGAAAGCTTTGGTGGGAGGGGACTCTTCCAAAACTGATGCCAAGCACAGATTCTATAATAGGACAGATACGCCACTCACGGTGCATTTCCGGTTTCCAACGAGGCGATTTTGGTTGCAGTTCCACCCTCTTTCCACGTGGGGCGCCCAATTTTGGAGACCAGAATGAATGGAGTCCTATGGAGCTATACGCCCTTTCGTGCCCTTATCTCAAGATATAATTTTTTCTCTAGTAATTCGAATGTTGTTTTCGAAAAAGGGTGTTTAGAAAATACCCATGGCTGAGTTTTAGATTTTTAGAGCCACTCATTTGCTTAAAAAAAGGATTTGAAGTGTATATGACGTCATACATAGCGGGTCGACCAGCCGTCATTAGCACAATGCTAGCGCGTTGTGGACAACAAGAAGCCAACCAGTAAGAAATCAAAGCGATATATGTACTCGTTCAGTAGATTTTTTACTTGAAACCCATGTTGAGCTCTCAGAAACTACATTCAAATCTGAGCGCTCTTGAGGAGACTTAGGTGAAACTGACCATTTGTAGCATCTAGCTCCATAGGGCCCCATTCATTCTGGTCTCCACCGATGCTCCCAGTGGAATTCTGGTGGAACTGCAGCCAAAAAGCCGGTACAATGGGGCTTAATACAGAGTGGCAAGGCTGTTCGTTATAATGGCTGTGTGCCAAGGCTGAATCAAACGAGCACTGTTCCATTGCCGCCGCCATCTTTCTTGTTGTGCTTTCGCTTGTCTATGTTCGCTTCCACTGCCCAACGTCGCACTGCTCTGTCGTCACTCCCTCAAAACCCCGCACCAGAACCCTCTGGCCCGCCCGCGTTGATTCAAAACACATCTCTGCGTTGTGATTGGTTTAGTTGCCATCTGCCAGATTCAGGGCAGTATTTTCAAAATGACAAGTGGATCGAGGCCAGACCCAACCGCAGGCAAAAACATTTTGCCGTCCAGCAGTTGGCGCTGGTTTTCCAGGCTAGCTTAGGGTATAATATAATTACAACATTAGGAGCAGATAACACTACATGAAAAATCGGTTGCATGTACATCAACTATGGCTGCTCGCTGCTTCCTGCAGACGAGCATCAAATGTTTGTACTATGTTCTCAGTTGTTATGTTGGGGTTTTATGTGTGTGTGTGTGGGGGGGGCAATGGGAATGATGTCCTACGTTATTCTTTGCCATTACCCATATTTAAAATTATTATTATTATAATTTATTTATTTATTTATTTTTTTAACTTTTTTTTCTTTCTCCCCTTTCTTCCCATATTCCCACTATACCATGGTCCATTGCTTATGTAAGGGTGCTTTGCGGTTTCCACTCAGTGTGTCAAATTTACAATTATAAATGACGACTAGCAATTTAGCAATGGGCGGATTAAAAGGGCATCATATTAAAGTAATTACCTGGAATGTACCCGGCTTAGGTGGAAAAATTAAATGTTCCAAAGTTTGCTCACACTTAAAGAGCCTTTCTGCAGATGTCGTCTTTCTACAGGAGACACATCTACGTGTGGATGATCACATGAGACTGCGTAAGCCTTGGGTTGGACAAATCTTTCATTCCAATTTTAACAGCAAATCCAGAGGCACGGCAATTTTGATACACAAACGAATCAAGTTCACCCCAGATCACGTACACTGTGACTCAGGTGGTCGATATGTTATAGTTTCAGGTATGCTTTTTCAAACACCCATTGTTTTAGCAAATGTTTATGCCCCCAACTGGGATAGCCCAGACTTTATGTCTACATTTTTCTCACATCTACCAAATTTGGATACCCACAAGTTAATTTTAGGAGGAGACTTCAATTGTGTTACTAATCCTGCTTTTGATCGCTCTCAATCTAAATCAGTCACACCTACTGCAATGTCTAAAACACTATCAGCTTTTATGGATCAAATTGGCTGTGTTGACCCCTGGCGTTTCTTTCACCCTAATGCTAAAGATTTCTCCTATTACTTCACTGTCCATCAGGTCTACTCCCGTATTGATTATTTTTTTTAATCGACAAGGCCCTTCTATCTTCTGTTGGTTCTACACAATACACAGCCATTGTCATTTCTGACCATGCACCCCACATTTTAGACCTTTGTTTCTCATCAAGTTCACACAGACATCAAGGAGGATGGAGGCTTAATTCAGGTTTACTAGCTAATACAGATTTTTGTGACTTTGTTTCCACAAACATAGATTTTTTCCTAGAAACAAACAGGTCTGATCAGGTATCCCCTTCGTTACTATGGGAAACATTAAAAGCGTTTATTCGTGGGGGTATTGTATCTTTTAATGCACATTTAACCCAAAATAGAAGACTGAGACAGCAGGAGCTAATGGACGCAATATTAGATATAGACAGACAACAGGCCTCAATGATTAATCCGGATTTGACGATCAGGCGTCTGCAGCTGCAAACTGAATTTGATTTAATATCAACAGGGAAGGCAGAGTATCTACTAAAACGCACAAGAGCTACTTATTACGAACATGGGGATAAAGCTGGCCGCCTCTTAGCCTCACAACTGAGACGTCAATATGCCTCGCACTTTATACCACAAATCTCTGACTCATCTCAAAACCTGACTACTGACCCATCAACTATAAATTCAGAGTTTTCTTCCTTTTACTCTACGCTCTACAAATCTCAGGCCCCTCTTGACTCCTCAGTTATGGACTCTTTTCTTAATAGCTTAGACATTCCAACTATAAGTGAAGAACTGGCAAAACGTTTAGACGAACCTTTAAGACTGGAAGAAATTACTTCCTGCATGCCTCAAATGCAGAGTAACAAAGCACCAGGCCCAGATGGTTATCCAGTGGAATTCCTTAAGAAATTCTCTAGACAGCTTGCTCCTATACTTTTGGAAATATATAATGATTCTCTAGAACAGGGTGTTTTGCCTCCAACACTCAATCAAGCTTTGATTTCCCTGATATTAAAGAAGGATAAGGACCCTAATTTATGTGGTAGCTACAGACCCATAAGCTTACTTAATACTGACGTAAAGCTGTTGGTAAAAGTGCTGGCGCGCAGACTTGAGACTTGTCTTCCTGGTATCATTTCGTTTGATCGCGTCGAATGGCAATATTTATTTACAGTTCTACCCAAATTTGGTTTTGGCTCCAAATTCATCTCTTGGATTCACCTGTTATACTCTGCCCCTGTAGCTAGTGTCAAAACAAATTCTGAAATTTCTTCTCCCTTCCCTCTCACGCGTGGCACACGTCAGGGATGCCCCCTGTCCCCTTTGCTATTTGCACTGGCCATTGAACCCCTGTCTATAGCCCTTAAAGGCTCTCCAGCATTCTTAGGTATACACAGAGGAGGGATGGAACACAGAGTGTCATTGTATGCCGATGACCTGTTGCTGTATGTGCAAGACCCTGTAAACTGTGCTGGTGAAATTGTGAATCTCCTGAAGACATTTGGTACTTTTTCAGGGTACAAACTGAATATTACTAAAAGTCTTTGTTTCCCTGTAAATCAATCTGCCAAATCGATTGCCCCAGGAGCTCTGCCCTTTTACTTTTCCCCCAATGGTTTCAAATAGTTAGGCATTAATAAATCCCATTCTTTAAATTCCCTACATAAAAATAATTTCATAAAACTGATTGAAAATATAAAATCAGACTTTCTAAGATGGCGCACATTACCCCTCTCACTTGTTGGTCGAATTGAAACCATCAAAATGAATGTTCTACCACGGATACTGTTTCTTTTTCAGACCCTCCCTCTTTTTCTTCCCAAATCATTTTTCAAGTCGCTAGATAGCATTATATCGTCCTTCCTTTGGGCTGGAAAGACTCCTAGGATTCAGAAAAGAATTTTGGAGAGACCCAAACTAGCAGGAGGTTTTGCCTTACCCAACATGTTGTTGTATTATTGGGCCGCTAACATTCAAATGCTTAAATAAAAAATGGTGTCACAGCCCAGATACTGCCTGGTGTGTAATGGAAGCTGACTCTTGTACTTCAACCCTCACTCCTTGCATTGCTTTTTGCACCCCTCCCTATGCGGCACTCCCATTACACTAATAATCCTATTGTTCTCTCCTCACTGAAAATCTGGAAACAGTTCAGAAATCACTATGGATTAAAATCCTCCTCTGTCCTCTCCCCCATATGCAACAATCATCTGTTCTTACCCTCAAGCATAGACAAAACATTTGCATATTGGAAGAGGATGGGCCTGGTCTCTTTTAGTGACCTTTACATAGATGAGACCTTTGGAAACTTTGCCGACCTTGCTGCGAAATTTGGTATTTCAAAACTAGGTCTATTCAGATATTTTCAGTTGCGCAATTTCACCAAAAAGCAATTCACTTCATTTCCCACATTACCTGAAAAAACTTTGTTAGAAAATATCATGTCCTCCTCAATATCACAAAACAGTATTTCTTCAATTTATGGTCTCCTTTCCTCTCAACTTTCTCCTCTTGTAGGACTTAAGGATGTTTGGGAAAAGGAGCTAGGTCTCACACTGGATGAGATCTGGTGGAGAGAAGCTCTACTTAGAATTAACACTACTTGTATTTGTGCACGTATGAGTCTCATTCAATTTAAAGTGGTCTTCAGAATTCACTATACAAGGGCCAGGCTGAAAAAAATATTCCCTGATGCGGATGAATTCTGCATCAGGTGCTATCAATCTCCAGCAGACCATACGCACACTTTTTTCTCCTGCCCCAAACTACAATCTTTCTGGACATCCTTTTTTGATACCCTTTCTATAGTCCTTAATATCACTGTGTCCCCGTGCCCCTTGATTGCTATATTTGGTGTGTCTCCTATTGTGGGTAGATTTACTAGCTACCAAGCTGATGTTATTGCATTCGCTGCCCTGATAGCCAAGCGTCAAATTCTACTACAGTGGAAGAGCCCAAAGCCGCCTAGCACAAATTCTTGGTTGGAAGAGGTGATGTCTTTTTTACACCTAGAAAAAATAAAACATTCTGTCAGAGGAACCCTGAATAAATTTCACAAAACCTGGGACCCCCTCCTTTCTTATATGGACCTGATGAGACAAAAATGTAGCTTTTTGGCTGTCAGACTAGACACTATGTTGTGATGTATGCGAACATCAAACATTGCACATCACCACAAACACACCATCTCCACAGTGAGGCTTGAAGGTATCAGCATATTTCTCTCGGTATGCAGGCTCTGGAAGATTTTTAAAGGTACAGGAAAACATAAATCTAGAAAAATATTGCCAAATCCTAAAGGATAATCTGTCCAAAGTCTGTCCTGGAGGGCCACAGTCCTGCAGGTTTTAGATGTTTCCCTGCTTCAACACACCTGATTCAGATCAATGCATCATTAGCAGGCTGCTGCAGAACTTAACAATCTTTTGAAGAGATCCATTTCATCTGTGTGAGTGAATGGATGCGCTTTGAGTGGCCAGCTAGACTAGAAGCACTACAGTCTATTTACATGTAAATGTTCTCGATGTGGTTATTAGAAAATAAAGCCAACCTTAGTTTTTGAATGGAGCTTCCATGTTGTGTCCATAAGCTACAAAGGCAAAGAAGGGTCCAGGTTCCAAGAAAGTGCTTGGACCTCTTCTGCTATTTACACACTGAGTCAGTTGTAAATGAGCTTATTGAAGACTGATGCATCACTAATAGACAATGAAATTTGGATATATATACAGATATTCCATTTGCATATACAGCTTTAAAATGACGAAAGAGAAACCTTCTGCGTAAAGCAACGTGACTGCAGTCAATCTACTGTGTTTCCTGTGTGTATTCATGGGTAAGCAAAAGACTGCGTCCTGAATGTTTTTTTTTTTTTAATTTCTTAACTTAAAATGTGGGTAAAATGGACTGCAAAGCTCAATCAAATTTTAGGATGCAATTGAGACATGAACTATTGTGACAGTGGCAAGTCTTGAGAGGATATCATACAAAGAGATGGGGTTTTCCTTGGACGATGCACATTTGTTTTTTGAGCACACCTGGGGGGTATTCCTAGAAGCTGGCTTAGCAAAAAAGCCTGGCTTATTTCGCTACTTCTGGCTAAATTTAGCGAGAGTTCCGTTCCATAAAGGTGGCTTATTTGAACGCCCGCTGAGTAACCATGGTAACTTATGCTGCTGAACTAGCCTGCTCCTGTGCAGGGTAAAGTTGAAGCTTAGCTTAGCTGCAACTCAAAAAATGTCCGACCGGCTGAAACAGACTCCGGAAAGAAATGTTCACCAAGAATTCTGCGCTCCCGCAACTCATGTCTTGTCTAAAAAACTAAACAAAAACTGTGGTCATCATATCACCACTTTCACTGTCTCGAAAAATTAATCAGTCGGTGCCAGTGCAACTAAAGAAACGCAACTATTCACACGTATTGAACATGAAATTAAATGAGAGAGAACATGGTATTCATTCAAACTAATCAACACCTAACAAACATCCGATCTACACCCACGTAGGACCAGACTCAGAAAAATGGGGGACAGGTAATAATGTTAATGATACAAATGTTTGAAAGCTCCTTTCAAAACAATCAAGGACTGTACAAACAAGATATTAGATAAACCCAGGAATTAAAACATCTTACCATATTAAAAATACACAGAACGGAGCAATAAATGGACTTGAACAGAGGGAGCGAATGTCGGGGGGGCGGGGGACGACCTCTGTCCTTTCAGGCTGCTGCTCCACATTTACAGTAGCCGATAATGTAAAACCACCTACTGGCTGAAGTATTTGCATTAAGTTCATCATCTCCCTCAGGCTTCCCTAATGTTATCGGTGCACTACACTGTGCCCATGTACGCATCCAAGGCAAGGCAATTTATAGAGCACAATTCGTACACAAGGCAATTCAAAGTGCTTTACAGCTACATAAAATCACAAGAAGGCAATAAAATCATTCCCAAAAACAAAAAAATCATTAATTAATTAATTTAAAAGTGAAGAGTGCAGATAAAATACTTTCAGGTGTCATATGCACATCTAAATAGAACTGTTTTCAGCTGGATTTAAACATTGTCACATTGTCCAGGCCCCTGCCGGACCCGTGCAGGCTGACTATGTACACCGAACATTTTTCCATATCCTAAATGTACAGGTACACTTGGGGATAATTGTCCATAGACTCTGAACTGGATTTCTCATTTAGAAAAACACCACATCAACCCCTTTGAGTAATGCTGAGCAATGTTACATTTATGCCCTGTGAAAGCTCATCATTGACTCCTATCCTCCGTGCATACAGATGATCTGTGATGGAGCTCATTTCATTTCCAACATTGAGGCTAAATGGCCGGGATCAGTTCATGATTCTAGGATGTTCCGAGCATCCTCACTAGCACAGAAGTTTGCACAAGGTGCAAGAATTTTACTTACCCGAAGGAGTGTACTTTTGAAGTAAGGTGTAGCATAGGCAGAACTTTGGTGATCTAATGAGAGGTCAGGTGTAGAGGTCATCTTAAGGAATTGAAAGTGCTCGTCATACTTTATTATGTGCCATATAAGGCACATTTTGCATCAAATTGCCAAGTCTTAACACATGTATATCCATCCAACATTTCTCTTATTCTGCAGGAGAGTTCAATGGTGTCCTGCTTGGGGACAGAGGCTATGCATGCTGGCTGTACCTCCTCACGCCATATCCTGATCCAGGAACAAGGGCGGAGAGGGCGTTCCACCAGGCCCGGCCCTAACCAATTTGGCGCCCTAGGCAAGATTTTAGGTGGCGCCCCCTTTTATCGCATGACATTTCACTGCTAGTGTACATGCTCACAAGACACTGAATAGCTTTGTCTTGAACATTCTTTTATTTAAATAAAGCAATTGCACATTCAAAATACTTCAAGTATTAGATTTAAATATTCCCAAAATAAAAAGTGTAAACCAATTACATTAACCCTAATCGAACCCCCCCCCCCCGCGCCCCTTACAGACACACTTAAGGCCAGCAACTTTTCACCAACTGTTTATTCACTAACGGTAATTAACATGATATAATAATTAGGCCTATCATTTCTACATATTATCTTTAATTAATTTACGCTTAATTTATTTTGCCTATTTGTCAACATATTAAATTTGGGATTTTTCAAAAGGCTTAGACAGGCTGGATATAGATAGTTAGATACTGTAGCTGGCTAGTTAGATATAGGCCTGTCTTTCGTTTTTTACTCGAGGATTCACCCTCTGCCATTTGGCAGGATGCACAGTTTTGAGTGGTAACTTAGGTGACTGTCGGAGAGTAAATTGAAGCCCTCCCACACCGAATGTTATTGGCTTATTTTGCTGACTAAACCAATCAGCGCGCCCTCTGACAAGCAGTCGCCTTGAACGCTTGTTGAACAGAGCATCGCTTTGGACAGATACGCACAGGTTTCACACCTCTCCCCACACCCCTCTGTCTCTCGTGCCTGCGCAGTCGAAACGCGCATGGGGCACGAGTTATTGTATTGCCTGCACGCTCTCACTCGCATTGAAAAAAAACAAAAAAAAAAAAACACTCCCTCGCAAAGTCTAAAATCCGGGATATTTTATCCGACTCGCGGGCATCCGTGATTAACTATCAATATCAGGGAGACTCCCGGAACTTCCGAGAGACTTGGGATGTCTGGGATTTTTTTTTTTTTTAATTATAATTTTTTTTTTTTTTTTTTTTTTTTTTTTTGGCGCCCCCTGGATGTGCGGCGCCCTTAGCATTTGCCTATACCGCTATTGCCACGGGCCGGCCTTGCGTTCCACCATGCACATGCTAAAACAAAGGCACGGATAGAAATGACCTTTGGCCAAATTAAATACAGGAACATTGCTTAAAGTTCTCAGGCACCATGGCTGACTTCTGACAGAGCCATCTTAAATTAATAGTATACTTCATATTTTATACATTTTGTCTTGTGGACAACTTTTCAGGCTGAAGTCTGATCCCCTGGAGCTTCTAGTGCCTGAAAGGACTCAGTTTCTCCTGACACAGTGAGGGACCTGTACAGGGACACATATTTCCTTTGATCCTTATTGTTGTGACCTTTGAGTTAGAACTTCTTTTCATAATTTAGCATTGACACAGTAGCAGTTTAAGTCAGAGCAAGAGTAAGAAGGCTAAATGGACAGAGATGATTTATAACTTTCCACACGTTTAGGTCATGGCACCCCACTGTGAATATAAATGTATAAAACACATTTCTAACACGTTGCATGAACCGTACAATAATGACAAGTTTGAGTTCAAGTTGTGTTGAATTGTTTAATTATTATTACCTCCGCCAAGGAGGTTATGTGATTGCCCGAGTTTGTCTGTTGGTCTGGATGTTTGTCTGGATGTTCGTCTGTTCGCTGCAATCTTGCGACCTGCCACAAGGTGGCGGGGCTTGGTTGTTTCATTGTCGTTGAGGGAGGGGTAGGAGGGGGTGCGCAGGGGGAAAGCTTACACTAACTGCGCAGGTAAACACAAATGGAAGCCGTCTTTAGGCTGAGTTATACTTCTTTTAACTGCCCTTGCGCTTGCGTCTTGCGCGTATGTTAATGGCTCGAGACGTTTATACTTCATTTTGCTTTGTCGGCGCTTGCGTATGCTGCGTGGCGATTCATCGCCAGGACAGTAGGTGGAGTAGCGGCTTTTTTCAATGACAAGCCTACTATGATGAAAGCAAATTCACCGCCAGGACCTCTTCGAGTGGATTCATGCTTCTACTTCTTGTAAACAGCCGGTATTTTGTCAGATTGCATTTGAATTTACGACGTTAATCGTTTCAGACCATTCACTACAATATATGGGTGGCGCTTATAAAACAAAGCTTCATTGGCGGAGGTCTGCACTCTCTGAGTGCATTTCTAGTTATTACATGTTTCTCAAGCTGTGGAGAGAAAACAGAATTAAAAACAGTTCACAACACGAAATTCTCCTTTATCTGAATTTATACTAACATCCCTCTCCAGTGTCATAATCTCTAGCTTGATCTTTTTTATTTTCAGTTTCTTCCATATCTAGTTTGGTGCTCTCTTTATTGGACAAACACATTTCTTCAAAGGCTACTTACCACTCTGAAATATTTTCCTGTACTTTACCTTCACCTGCTGCCAGGTACGCTTTTGGCTGTTAAGATTGCTCCTGTTGGGATGTAACAGTGAAAAATTAATATGTGGGTCACACACTCAGGATAATATAGTCACAAAGTGTGATGATGCGTGTCGATTATTGGGTTATTAATAAACTGAGCAGGGCCAGTATATGTGTGCTGTACATCTCATACAGAGACAATTCAGCATGCTTTATGTAAACACATTATAACACAAAGAGGAGAGCATAAATACATGAGGACAGTAAAATGAATCTCAATGGTATGAAACTTTCATAACTTACGCGTTTAGTCTGTCTGCAGTTGTTTGCCATGACGTTTCTTCGCTTTATTGATCGCAGCTGTATTACCATTTCTGGTGATGACACTTTTAAAATCCTCATACAGCTCCATCAGCATTATTTGTTCAGCTGCAGAAAAAATAACAGCGCTTCTCGCTCTCCTTTTCACACAGATCTCCGTTTTTCCACCATCCACTCGTCAGGGCTTCTTACGTTCCTCGTGCACTCGCACTTAGCCAGGCTATGTAAGCCTCGCTTGGATTAGGCTCGCTGAGATGCAGCTAAAATATCTTCGAGGAACGACTTGAGGCTTAAATGGGAGATGGCGCTAATTCAAGCGACGCTTTCCGGCTATAGCCTGGCTTTCTTTAGCTACTTTCTAGGAATACCCCCCAGGACATATGTTTAGAAAAATATTTATTTCCTGTGCTACTTTTATCAAATTTGGAGTAAGATCTGTGTTAATTATGTTTAAAAAGATTGTTTTTTTGGTACTGCAATAGTTTATTTGTACTTAAGGACAGTGCATTTGAAAATGTGTGTGATGACGCTGTGCCTCCTAGGTACAGCAAAAACCATGGCCATGTTTAAAAGTTAAGACATACTTTTTTCTGTTTTAAAAAAGTAGCAAAGGAATTGCATGGAATTGTGAGCTGCAAAGTTTTTAAATTAGTTGCAATGATTCACTTACGGACTTTCCTCTCTGAATTTGTCGTTCTTAAAGAGTTACTCCCAAAAATACATACGCTGCAGGATCAGGGGAATCAGGGTTCACATTTTTCAGGCACAAATTTATCTCTGCGCCTCTTTAGTATATCCCAAAAGTTATTTATTTTACTACAAAAACAGCATTGCAACAAGTGCAGTGTTAGTAGATATGCCACTTGGTCAGCTACAGTAAGTGACAGTGCTGACAAGAAACCTGGAATCATTCTTGTTCTCCTTAAAGGGGCACTAGGTAGCATTTTCACCTAAAATTATAGCCTTCAGGAGTTTAACAAAGGTTAAACAAGTCAATGGTAAGCGAATGAAGCCTGTCTCGCTCCCAACAGGGGTCTGTGTGCTGAAAATCCCATATGTAACTTTGGCAGGAGCGACCCGCTTCTGAAGTGTCGTGATGCGCGAGAAGAGTCGTTTGTGTTTACGGCACTTAGCTAGGTACTGTATGCTAGCTGTAATTGTAGGCTATGTGTTCGCTTGCTTTGAAGAGCCAACACCAAGCGTTTCATATTAGACATATTATACAGACTGAATATGAAACGTTCGATGTTGGCACTTCCCATCTTTGTGAAATTTCTCCAAGCGTGATCTTGTTCATCTACCATAGTGACCTGCGTTTTAGATCGTAAAGAGACAGGTGATGATGGTGCTCTAATTCCTCCTGAGTTCGAGACGTAGCCTAGCTTCAGAAATACACAGACTGACCTGATTATAATAAGAATAGCGTTTTGATCCGAACAAGAATTGTTATCTACAAATGAAAATTGATTAATTTGTGATTGTAATCAGATTAGTGTAGAGCTAGTCTGCGTTTATTGCGGCGTGTATGTCGGTAGTGCCTGCGCGCATCTGTCTAAGATGTAACTTTTGTAAGTGTCTGCTAATACAAAGGAATCACTCCACGAATACACCATGATGAGGGAAGAATCCCATTCAAGATCAGCAACAGTCCATCCATACATCCATACATCCATTATCTGCCGCTTGTCCGGGGGTCGGGTCGCGGGGGCAGCAGCCTGAGCAGCCTGAGCTGTCCCCGGCCACTTCCTCCAGCAACAGGATTATAGCATATTATCTTGAGTTCTCTCTTCAGAAAATCTCTGATTATAGTATCTTACGTGGGCAGTCTACACTTTTGAATCAGATGACCTAACTGCACTGACTAAATAACACAACGGCAGCTTTCGCCACGATGTTTAGTTAGTGGGTGTGTACAGGTGGGCATTTTTACGACAGTGTAGAATTTCAGTTTGACCAATAGAGATCGCTATACTGCCGCTAAACTACCTTGTATCCCTTTAATTAATAAATATTCAGATAACACATAACGTGAATTCTACCCTATATAAAACAAAATGCAAAATAAAACTTTTAAACATTTTGGAGCCTTTATTGTGATACTAATAATGTGGATAAGAATTGCTATTGCCTGTTTTGGAGTGAAACTGAGGTGCAACTCACATAACAGAACTGTATGTAACAAAACACACTCCAACATGAATCATAATTGGCTTATCTCAAAAGATGGACCCTTCTGAACAATTTCTTAGAGAAAAAAATATATCAACATTACTATTGAACCTGCGCTTTTTCTTAAGTCTTAAGTTTCTCGTTTATTAATCTTTTTAAACAATCCATCAATACATTTTTGGAACAGGTATGCAGGTTATTCACAAACAAGTACAACCTGCAGACAACAGAAAGGGGGTAAATGTTGCTGGATTTATCCCTGTTACTGACATGCAGACACATGCAGTTTGCTTTGGTATTACTTATAGACATTACTGCTGCCTAATCTTGTTCCTCCATTTATCTTGTCTTCATCTTACTTACCTCCATGGTTTGTTGGAACTAACCTTTCTGTGTCTCCGCTCACACATCACATCTTTCTCTTGCTTCTGCTTAGTGAGTAAAATCACCCACCATCAAACATCTTGGATGCTCTGTCAGATTTTATGTCTCTGTTTGTCTAATGCTGCAAATTATTTGACCTAAGAGAATTTGGGGTCAGTCCATCTCAGCTATACCTCCCTTCCTCATATAACACACAATAAGTCAAATATCTTTTTATAGGATTGTCTCCTTCACAGTGTAATGCTAGACAAATATATATATATATATATATATATATATATATATATATATATATATATATATATATATATATATATATATATATATATACATATATATATATATATATATATATATATATATATTTTTTTTTTTTTCTCTCTCTCTGTCTGTTCATTATGCTGCACTCAAGTTTTAGGGCTTGGTCATGCAGCATTTAGATTAAATCCATGTGCATGATGCATCTCTTCAAATACAGTTGTGGGTAAACTTTAAAATGTTAATGAATGATGTTAACTATACATATAAAACAAACAAATTATGTTACTCCAGAGACCAGGGTGGATGGAGTGGATGGAGTCCACAAAACATCCATCTTTAAAATGAAAGATATTACCATTAAGAGTGGAAAAACTGTGTTTGATGTGTTTCATCACACTACACTGAATTGGTCTGTTTGTCTCTACTAGCTTTTGGCTGGAGCTCCATTTGGGACAACAAGAAGTAAAACCATCCCTAAGGAGCATCTGGCCTCAGCCCAGGACTTGGACACCATTTGGTCTCTTGGGGCAAGTCTATTTTCTCTATTACTGTTTGGTCAATAACATTCTCGATAGAGACACAATGGATCATTATTCAACAAGTTACATGAAGTTAGAGATAAAATTGTGTAGTGAGATAATAGAGACAATATTCTTAAATCCACAACATTTATTTCACAAAAGGTCAATATTTCTTCATTCTGCAGGTGCAGCTGAAACCCTTGTATTGTCATTATCACTGTCCTGTACACCCTTGCTTTTGTTAAATTGAATAAGTTTTGTATGATTGTCCACAGGGCTACCTACAGTACTCTGTGCTATTCTATGGTTACTATGGCAGGGTGAGGAAAATTGGCAGTGCAGGGTACCGGTTGCCCCTTGCATACTTCCTAGTCGGGATGGCTGTCTTTGCCTACAGTTTCATCATTCTGTTACGAAAGTAATTTTTTCTTGCTCTCCACACCCAATATTTCAATGTTTTGAATGCTATGATAATGTTTTACCTTTGGTGAGATTGATCCAATTTTCAGATCATCTCTAATATGTCCAACAGAATGGCCAAGAACTCTCGCCTGAGTCTTGCCAGTGCCTCCGATGAGAATTTTACGTTCTGTTGGAGAGTATTTTGTGCCTGGGATTACCTGATAGGAAACCCAGAGGCTGCAGAGAGCAAAGGAGCTGCCATCGTCAATAACATCAGGGTCAGAGACACATATGGTCACAAACACTAAAGACTCAATCATCTGTATTCAACACTTTTTGTAATTCTTTGATTATTAATCTACAGACAGAATATTACAGATCAGAAATTGTAGTTTAAACACATGATAAATATTTTATGTACAGGAAGCTATTGTTGAAGAGCAGGAAAAGAAGAAGGACACAAGTCTGTAAGTGTCTCTTATTAGTGTGTTTTGTACTTGTATGTTTTAATTACCTTAACTAGGGTTCCTTCCGTTTACTCCACCGAAACCACCAAAAGTATTTTCCCCAACTTTTTGACCTGCTTTCTCGTTATATGTATGAATGTAACCGTCAAAAAACAATTTCATCTTTTATTATTAGTCTAGTGTTAGCCAACTTGTGCAAAAGACAATGAAGAGAATTTGAAATATGCACAACATTAATATTAAACATCAAGGTTCTTAACTTATCCCATGAGGAAACACTAAGTTTGAGACAGCTGAGAGTTGCAAGTGACAGCAATTTTCTTCTTATAGGTGAAGAGATGCTTAGCACCAGATTCAACAAATTAGGCACATAAATATTTGATCACAAATCATAAATTGCATAGATGGGAGTTGTGGTAAGTTTTAAAACTGTTCTGATCTACAAACACAGATGCAACCATAACAGACTTTCAAAAAAGTCTGCCAGGAGCAGCATGGATTAGAGAAGCAGACCCATCGATAATCAGGAGCCTGTAATTCAAGCATGATCTCATGGAAATTTGTAGCCACTTTTTGATTGTTTTATGCATTTCAAGATTTTGGCTTGTCATATCATGCCGTTAGAATTACATAGCAAATCATCTCCTCACAGTACACAGCATAAAGTTGGACGCAAAATTACAAAAGTGAATACAAATAACACGTGACATGACTTGGTGTGCAAAACATACGCTTCTTTATGAGAAAAGGCTGGTAATTTACTAACAACAGACGCAGCTTATTTCGTGTTACAACACATGACATAAGCATGATCATGATTACCTGATTGGGTAAAATATCTAAGATGTTATTTTTGGCTGTTTATCAGGTTTACTTTGATAAGTCAACTTCCATTTTAACATGCGTTTTAATACTTTTCAGCGTAACTACATTCAAAATGGTCAGTTATTTGAAGCAGATGGTCACCCTTCCTGGTTCTGGTTCTGATGGAGGTTTCTTCCTGTTAAAAGGGAGTTTTCTTTCAACTGCAAGAAGTCACAGACATGACAGTATTAGAATGTGTTGGATTGTAATTGGCTTCAATTGGACTGTATCTTCGAAACTGAACTGCATTATTTTATGATTCAGAATTAAACAGTACACATGAGTCAGGTAGAGTCATTAAAGCCTCCTGTGGAGCTAAAGAAACAAAGGAGAGGAAAACCATTTGGACTTACATTACAGCAAGTATCGCCACAGTCTGTGTCCACCCCTGAGATATCTGTAGGCAAGGCAAGGCGAGCATCTTTATTTATATAATGCATTTCATACCACAGGCAACTCAATGTGCTTTACATAAAGACAAGGCATTTAAAAGAACAGCATAAAACAGCATAAAAACAAGCAATTTAAAGAGAAAAAAAAATAGAATAAAAATTAAAACACACAGTTAAAAGCAATCAAAGAAGAGGGGGAAAAGAAAAATAAAACAATTAAGAGGATTTATAGCATTATGCTTTAAAATTATTTAAAGGAACTCAACCATACGCACTCCGAAAGAGAAATGTTTTTAACCTGGATTTAAAAGTGCTTACAGTTGGGGCTGATTTCAGTTCTGCTGGTAGTTTGTTCCAGTTGTGTGCAGCATAACAGCTAAAAGCTGCTTCACCGGGTCCAGTTTGAACTCTGGGCTCCACTATCTGACCTGAGTCAGCAGATCTCAGAGCTCTGCTGGGTTTATACTCTGCTAGCATGTCATTCATGTATTCTGGACCTAAACCATTCCGTGATTTGTAGTCGAGTAGCAGAACTTTAAAATCTATTCTGTATCTGACCGGGAGCCAATGTAAAGACTTGAGAACTGGGGTGATGTGATGTGATCTCTTTGTTCTGGTTAAAACTCGGGCTGCAGCGTAAACTGTTATTATTTCATAAAATGCATATACAAGAATTTGAATATGCTTGTACATCATTGCCTTCTTGCTATATTCTGAAGCATTCTATTCTTCTGCACTCAGGCAGAACACAGGTGAAAATATGGAGGAAGAAATCACAGCTACAGTCGTAAAGATGGATCCACTGAGATAAAAACAGAATAAAATAAATCAAAGCAACTCTCTACCATCCCTGGAATTTTGCACTTCAAAAAAGAAACTCCAAGAAATACATGTGCAAGTGGGCCAGAAACAAAATTTCCTGTGTCCAAGTATTTCAGACACAACACTGGTTTTGGCAATAAGTTTTAAACAATGAAACAGGTTTTTGCATCAGTCGCAAGGAGATAGCAGAAATTGGTCTAACACCACACAGGTGGATGTTAAGGTGTAAGATATAATTTTAAAGATTATATGAACAGTAGCAGTGGTGACAACACTGGTAAAGTAATGAGGAGGGATATGAAAGCTCAACTAAAAGATTATGTAGATTTAAAGTACAATGAGAATAGCATTATGTAATGATTGCAATGGATTTCCCTTTATTCACTCAACTTGTTTAATCAAACTATGTTTCTTCAGGGCAGTTCTGATCAGTCTTCGTATCTTAGCCAACATCCTGGTTCTGTTGTCATTAGCCGGCAGCATCTACATCATCTATTTTGTGGTGGATCGTTCTCAGAAACTGGAGCAGGAGAAGCCGGAGCTGACGCTGTGGGAGAAAAATGAGGTACAGGAGCAGAGCAGACATTATCATCATAATCATTTCTTTGATTAGATTATTCAACTTACAAAACAGTTAAGGAACCTATGGAAATGGAGACCAAAGATGGATCAAGTAGGAGACAATCACTGAATGTGAAAGCTGGTTTCATTTCATTCATTCAATGAAGGTAGTAAGGCAGCAGTGATGCATCAATGTCAGATTATGTCAATTCTTTAATTTTGGCAAATTGTGTAGAGTATGTAGTATATGTTCTGGGTGTGCAGGAACTGAAACCTGAGAGAATCATTCATCATTCACATGTGGGAATCTTTTAAACAGATACCTAATATTTAAAACAGTCCACTGCATTCTTTGCAAAGCTGAAATGGGCCACCACAGCAGCACAACTGCTGTGCACAAGTATCTAAAAAGAAAACATTCGAAGGGGTTTAAAAACAACAATAAATTACAATGGGTTATATCCAAAAGTTAGTCAATGCATGGGAGTCGCCATTGAGTGTTTATCGATTGTGCTTCAAACAAACTAAGTGTTTACTCAAGTAAGACTCCATCTAGAAATGACAAATGCTCCAGCCCTAGAATAATGATTTAATCACACACCCTGTTTGTGTTCCTCAAGGTGAGTGTGGTGGTTTCTCTCATCACCATGATTGCTCCCTCTGCCTTTGAACTGGTGGCCCAGCTAGAGATGTACCACCCAAGAACCTCACTGCGATTCCAGCTAGCCAGGTACTGCAATCATTTATCAGTGACTGCCCAATCAAAATTGAATTGTTTATAAAGCACTTTTTTAGTATTGTTGATCCCTAAAGGTGAAGAGTACAAGCTACATTCAACACTTCTATACATATTTATCTACTATACACACACCCACAAACCAATGAGCGGTGAGGGGTCCAGGGTCTTGCCCAAGGACACCTTGAAACTTGAAATGTAGACTGGGGAATTAAACCATCAACATTTTAATTGTCGGGTGACTTTTCTAACTCATCACCATTCAGTACACACAAAATACATACATGTGTCCTACTGCAAACTGATACTGCAATGATATTGTGCTCACAGAGTGCTTGTTTTATACCTGGGAAATCTCTACAGCCTGATTATTGCCCTCCTTGATAAAGTCAACAGTATGAGCTCTGCTGTGAGTATTGAAATGATTAACTGTGTTTAGTATCATAACAAATTTAGTCCAGGCAACATAACAACCGCATAACCATGGTCATATGTGCACTGCATAGTTTAGATAGGTTGTCCTTAGTTTAGATACTCTAGTCAACACCTCTAAAACTTGTCCTATTTACACAATGATATGTGTAAATATTGTAAATCTCTAACCTAAACTATGCTTGCAAAGAAAACAAATCAGTTTGGAGTAGACAGAGTCTAAGCTAGGCTAACAATGTAGACCTAATATATTGAACTTTTCAGCAGTTTATAATAAAACACTCATAATTATAACTTAGTACTTCTTGTTAGTAAGATTGACTCTGTTATATTTGTCTTCCAGCTCCACGTGACTTCAGGTAACTGGAATGATACCAACTCCTTCTTGGCCACCATATCTCTGCCTGAGACTGACAGCCCCTCCACCTTGGTATCAGAGATCTATTTCTCAGGGCATCTGAACAGCACCGTAGCAACCATCGCTACAGTGCTAAACTTTACCAACAACAGCAGGAGCAACTCAGGGACTATCTACAATCAGACCACTGTTTTTGAGAAGAACACTCGCTCTCAGCAGGAACAATGCTGGGAGACCTATGTTGGACAGGTTATTTCTTTTGATTGCTCTATTTAATGTGGCATATACATCTTGTCTTTTTTTCAGAATGAGTACATACACATAAAATTGGATATCTTTTTTAAAATGAAAGGTTCTTTAAAAAAGCAATATACAAACTGTTGCAATACACATGTCGTCTGAGAAAATCTCAGTAGCCTCATGTACAGTATGTATACTGTAAACTGTGCGCACATACAACAAAGTTACATATGTGAGTTTCCACACAGTTTGGCATGCATAAAAATAAATGTGGAAAGGAGGCGGAGCGACAAAGTCCAGAGCAGTTGTGAAAATGTGTGGAGCATCTCAATCCAGCAGCAATTACAGCACTACAAAGCTCTGTTTCTTAACAAAGTCACTATAGTAACATGTCACCTGGGTCTATGAAAAATTATTATTATGTAGCAAATACACAAACTGTTAAACGCTGTTTCTCCTGCGTTTTTCAGTGCCTTAGAATGCATTTGTCTAAAACTGTGCACTGTGGAGACCGGAGTCTTTGAGCTCACTCTGATCTTCTTACTGGTTTATTTGCACAGTTAAAAGCTGTGCCTAGAAATCCTGTGTACAGCCATTGCCCTATTGTTAATCCCAAAGACCAGCTGTGATTACACTCTAGTGCATCCACTCTGAGAGACGTGACATCCCTGTGAGCTGAGCAAGAAGAGACGGGGGACTCGCTGGTGCTAAACATGCTACCATGGGGAAACATTAGAAATCTGTCATCCTGTTGGTCATCATGGGGAATATGTAATCTTTCCCCAACAAGCTGGACAAGCTGGTGGCACTGACCTGGCATCAGAGGGAATATTGGGAGGGCAGCATCACATTATAATGTTAACTTATTCAAGGCTGAGCATTATAACTCCAGAAATAGCAGCTAGATTAGATGGATTTCACCTGTTACTGCAGACAGGACCAAGAAAAGTGGTGAGAGGAGAGCTGTCTATCTTTGGGATGATAGATGGTATAACTCTGGGTACATCACTAGCAAAGGGAAATTCTGCAGTAAGGACACTGAGATACTAGCTGTTAGCATTACATATTAATATTCAATGAGATTTACAAAGGAAAGGTGTGTGGGATCAGGCTTGCACATGGTTTTATATACGTAAATATTTCTAGTTGTAATTTTGTGACAACCATATTTTAAAATGCATCTACTCAGTAAATTACAAGTTTTAATATTTACTGCAGCAATACTTTGCACATTCATGATTACCAGAACAAATATCAATCATTCACCCTGTGAAAATGTTTACAAACCACTCTAAAATTGACAGTTATTGAATGGGAGCATGACACTGACTAAAAAAAAGACCACACATGGTACATTATACTGACAAAATAAATAAAAATAGACTTTCTCATCCAAATCCTCATTGCAGATGAACAGTTGTAAGCCTAATTGCATTTGTGTATTGAACTGCTAATTCAATTATATAAGCAGTATATATATATATATATATATATATATATATATATATATATATATATATATATATACTTCAATTATATTCTGTATTTGCATCATAAATTCAACAGTGTGTATGTTGTGTATTTCTAGGAGATGTTGAAGCTTTCCATCATTGATATGATCTTCACAGTTGCCAGCATCTTGCTCATTGACTTTATCAGAGGTCTGGTGGTTCGCTACTTGAGTGACTGTTGCTGCTGGGATTTAGAGAGCAAATTTGTGAGTTTTTCACCAGTGCTCGCCATTTAAAACTGGTTGTCTTGCCCCTATTGCAACCTGAGAACGTCCATGAGCTATCTGAGACTGAGGCTAACACATAGATGTTATAAAATGGGGAATTACTTTTACATGTTCTTGTTATATGTAGGAATCAATTCATGTGATATGCAGTAACATGGATGGAGGATTAAACCATTTTCCATGTGTACAGTATAAATTTTGTTATCCAGGTACTTCATTCTGTGTTAGCCTGTTTTAATATTTTATTCAAGTTACGTGTATGTACAAGGCTTATTCTTTGTACAAGACTAGTTTTGTGTTCCTATCCTGAAAATAGTCTTTTCACATTGGCAGGGTGGCTGGTGTTTCACATCAGCACACAAAAGTTTGCCAGTTTTGATGTTAATGGTCCAGTTAGAGGGTTACTTAAAGGGATACGCCACCCTCAGGCCAAATTAAGTGTATCCCCGCATTCCCGAGACATAAATAAGTGTGTGGGAGCGTTTTCCTGGCGACCCAGGCATTGTCTGAATCTCACAGCACTGACCACTGCTTGGTTTCGCGTAATACATACATGCTAGCATCGCCAATCGAAATATTTCGCCCAACGTGAATTAATTTACTTGATTTACCTTCTAATTACTGTGTGAGTGGTGTACTTTCACATCGAGTGCAAATGACTGTGTAAATCAACACGCAAGGCTTGTTTTGCTCATGTCGGTTTGGGAACTAGTTTCAGGTGCGGACAACACAGCCGACGCACACTCCCTGCTACGTCATTGGGAATCATCCCCCCCCCCCCTGTCCCATCTGTGTTCGAAACAGAGGTTGAGCGGAGTAATATTTCGATCGGCGACGCAAGCATGGAGGTATTACGCGAAACCAAGCAGTGGTCAGTGCTGTGAGATTCAGACAATGCCTGGGTCGCCCGGAAAACGCTCCCACACACTTATTTATGTCTCGGGAATGCGGGGATACACTTAATTTGGCCTGGGGGTGGCGTATCCCTTTAACACAGATATGCCATCAAAGCAGTATTGTAATTAGGAATGATTGCCATCATTTTAGTAAGTAGGAAAAAAGTAGACAAATTTCCAGGTTTATCTCACATTTTTACAATGCATACGTTTCAAAATCCCCTTCACATATTTAATGATCTATAGAAACAATTTTAGATAATCATTTGTGTGACACGTTTCGTCCACACGATTCAATTAAATTTGTTCAGAAAAATCTTAAAAATCAATGAAGATAAATTGTTTTATTTGAAAGAGTTAGTTTAACACAAACAATCAATGGCATGTTAAAGTTTTTTGTTTTTTTTTCCCTAGCCTGAATATGGAGAGTTCAAAATAGCTGAGAATGTCCTGCATCTGATTTATAACCAAGGAATGATCTGGTAAGTCTGAAAAAGTATTTATCATACCAATAAAGCGGAACCTAATTCAGAGTTAATAGTCGACTGGTCTCCATGACACTGTTTAAAGGAAAGAGGCTCCCCGTGACCTTTTCATTTCACCTCTGTGGCTGTCTTGACTATATTTTTTCAGCCAATTTTAGAAACGTCACCTTGCAGCTATAAACATAATGAAGTGAAGACATGAACCCATTTTATAGCCTTTTATATGGGGTTTGACGCCAGTGTCTATGTGTGTGTCTTTTGTTTACATCAGGATGGGAGCATTTTTCTCTCCTTGCCTTCCTGCTTTCAATGTGCTGAAGCTGATTGGTCTGATGTATCTCAGGAGCTGGGCTGTCCTCACCTGTAATGTTCCCCATCAGCAGGTCTTCCGAGCTTCTAGGTCTGACACGCACACACACGCATGCACACACACACACACACACACACACGCAAGACAAACAATAGTTTATTTCCTTTCTTGTATAAACATAGCTCAATATGGTTAATGTTTTGACTTCTTTTTATCAGATGTTCCAACTTTAACCATGCAACCATTTATTCTTGTCTTGTATTTTTCTTTTTTTTTTTTTAAGTATCTGTAGAACTTTTTGTTTGCTGTACTTTTTGACAATTTGGTGCATATAATAATATCACTTACAAATCACATTCTTTGGAATTTAAAAAAAAAAAATTGTTAATTTGAACTTTTGTTTAACAGACAAAAGTCCATATAAATGATTTTTAGTGTCTTCACTAACCAACTTAATTGTATTTATAAAGATTCAAAAGATTCAAAAAGCTTTATTTATCCCGAGGGAAATTGCTGTGCAACAGTTAAGGTACAAGAGGGAAAGTACTAAAGTAAAATAAAATAAAATAAAGCTAACATAAAATAACACAAGTAACTGAATACAATATGTGCAGTGTGCAAATTAGCAGCCTCAATAAAAAAAACAATATATACAAACAAAGTGATCTGGAGAAAGTGTCATTGTATAAAGTGGTATTGGGTAAAGTGACATTTGGTCTCAGGACGCAGCGTTTCCACTGAACCTCTCTCGACCTGAGGTAGATGAATTAAACAGTCTGATGGCCACAGGCAGAAAGGACTTCCCCTGGAGTTCAGTCATCATCCTCAGCATGATGTTACATAGATCGAAAGACCGGAGCCTCCTCAGGAAATAGAGCCGGCTCTGACCCTTCTTGTAAACAGCCTCCATGTTCTTGGCCCAGTGCAGTTTATTGTCCAGGTGTACTCCAAGGTATTTGTAATCCTGGACCACTCTCTGCCCCCTGCTTCCTGAACTGTCCTATCCATTATAGGCACAAAAGCCCCCAAAAAATAAATAAATAACTGCGCAAATGTGCGATAAAATATTGATTTTACACTAATAGCCGTCAATCTATACAGTGTTAGAGGCAACATTATGCCTTTTTTCCCTCTAAACATGTCAGGTATTAAGTTGTAATGTAGTTCACTTTTTCAAATATTTGAATACAAACTACAACAATGACTCCACTGTGACTCAAAACAGACATACCAACGGTTATGTTTTGGCATATGTAATAGTGCAACATTCAATTGTGATTTGTCGTTTAAAAGAATAAGCAGCCCCAGATACAAGCAAAAGCACATAAGAGAATTTAGAATTAATCTTTTTTCTTTTACTTATTCAACACAAAATCAGATGGTGTCTAGCTGGCTGCAGAGTAGTTATTTGTGTTGTGGAAATTATTGCATTTTTAATGCCTTGAACTTTGTCATTAAAGAATGTTGCAAACTCATTACACTTGGATGTAGAAATGAGTTCTAAAGGCAGTGAAACTGGAGGGTTTGTTAATCTGTTTACTGTAGCAAACAGGACACGAGAGTTGTTACTGCAGTTTTTGATAATTTCAGAAAAATAACTCTCCCTCGTTCTACGCAAAGTCTGGTTGAACACACATAGCTTTTCTTTGTAAGTCTCATAATGAACCTGGAGCTTTGACTCGGCTCTCTGGCACTCCCTTTTCTGTGCCCTGACCGACTCTTCTTTCCTCCATGGCGCCCTTTGCCTACTTTTAACCATTCTAACCTTGACAGGAGCAATGGTATCCAAAACATTTAAGAGACTTGATGTGTAAGAGTTCAACAGATCACCAACATTAGAACACGGGGTGTTCTCAAACCTAATCATTTCCATAAACTGTGTCCCTGTTCTGTCATTTATGAGTCTTCCCCGAACAACTGCAGACCCAGCTGCTGGTTTGGGTATCACAGACAGGTCGAAGAAAACACAGAAATGATCAGATAAAGCAACATCGACGACATTCACATTTGAAATAACAACACCTCTTGAAATGAGCACATCTAGAGTGTGCCCTCTGTTGTGGGTGGGCTCAGTCACATGCTGAGTCAGACCAAACATTTCAAGGACAGCAGTGAGCTCTTTAGCTTGCTTGTTATGCGCTACATCCACATGCACATTCAAGTCCCCTGTTATGACTAAACAGTCAAAAGTAGTGCACACAATTGAAAGTAGTTCAGTAAAATCATCAATAAAACAATTCTGTGGTGGTTTATAAATGGTGATATAAAGTATGGAAGATTGTTTTATCTCCATTTTGAATGACACATACTCAAATGATGAAAAAACCCCAAATGACAGCTTGTGGGTGGGTATATTGTCCCTAAACATGGCACAAACACCCCCACCCCTCTGGTTTTCTTGTGTTTCAGACACAAAATTGAAGTGAGGTGGACTAGACTCAATCAGGACTGCATTTGCTGTGTTTTTGTCGAGCCATGTCTCAGTTAAAAACATAAAATCAAGATTGTGAGAGGAAATAAAACAATTAATTAAGAATGATTTGTTACTTAAAGATCTGACATTGAGTACTGCGTGTTTGAGATTAGTTATAGTTGAACTGGACGCTGTGTTCTTGCAAGGGATATGGATAAGAGTTCTCTGATTGGCTGGGGAGGGAGAGGGGCTCGATGCTTCTTTGAGGATAGAATTCTTGATCTTGCCATGTTTGGCGTGAGAGGAACCATTTTAATCCCCGATTTCACCAAGCTTTCAAGGTGATCAGGAAATCTCCTGGGTGACGGGGGAGAAGAGAACGATGGTGAAACATCTCTGGAGGGTGTAGATGCAGCAGGTGGGTCCCAGGCCTGTGGTGAGGCCCGTGGTGAAGGCGATGGTGGAGCTGCTGAATCCTGTGTTCGGGATGCTGGAGGTGCTGCTGTGGCTGCTGTGGCTGAATCCTTTGCTGGGTCCTTGGGTGGCGAGGCAGGAGCTCTTCTCTGGCTCCTCTTCTCTCTCGGCGGGCAACACGGGACCTGGTCCTGGTCCCTTCTGATGCCTCAGAGCGTGGAGGAGATTATCTGTCAGTCGTCTCACTCCACCTCTGTTCAGGTGTGGGCCTTTTCTTTGAAACAGATCATCTCTTTGCTAGAAAAGATTAAAGTTCTCGATGAAATGAGGTCCTCTGGACTCACACACTTTGGACAGCCATGTGTTCAACTGAAGCAGCCGGCTGAATTTGTTGATCCTCCTGTCGATGTTTGGGAGAGGTCCACTTATGAATGTTGGTATTGTCACTTTATCAAGACTCTCAAACAGTTTCTCAAAGTCTTTTTTTAAGATTTCAGACTGATTCTCTCTGATGTCCACTGCACCCACGTGCACAATCAGCTGTTTCACCCCTTGGTGTTTTGCCAGTACCTCTGGTAGTAATCTTGTGATGTCAGAGACAGTGGCACTTGGATAGCTGCATGTAACCATTCCGTTTATGTTTATATTAGATATGGCTCCGTCTCCAAGCACAAGAGTATCTTTGACACTCGGCACAGTTTCTCTGTCCATCTGCTACTTTGTACCGTCTCTCTGTCTGTTACACTCAGTCACATTTGGCTCTGACAGTGGTAAAAATCTGTTTGTTAACTTTATTCCGGCTGATGTTACATATTCTCTGTTGATACCAACAGTTTGACGATTCTTCGGCTTTGCACCAAGTCCATCATACGTGCCTTTACAGAGTCTTGGAAAAGACACAGTATCATTTAGCTTTAAGTTGGAGGTAGCAGTTTTTTCACCCTTTCCTTTGGAAGTAAATGTGGACTTCTTACCACTGGATTCCATTGGGAGCGTTTCATGAAGTCCCATTTCAGTTTCTAAGGCAAAAATCCTTACTTGTAGCGCCCAAATTTCTTGTTGATATATCCGACAGCTTTCACAGGGCATGTTGAAAGGATTGTAGTCGCTGGCTCGTCAGATAAGTTGTAAAAAGAAAAAAAATGATTAAAAAAAGTCTTGGTTCACTTAAAAGAAAAAAAATTATATCCAAGACTTGTGGAAAGAAGTAAAATGATTTAAAAGCAAATAAAGCGATAAGCAGCAGGAGGAAGCAGAGACACGTCTGCACTCTTCAGAAGCAGGAAGCAATACCGTATATAGTAATATTTACACCATACCTGCACAAAGAAATCACAAGAGAAAGAGTTACTACCGTTTGTGTCATGGTTTCGTTTAGGCTTCTGACCCACATGCAGATAGACACTCTCAGGAGACCAGAAAGTCAGTTAAACAAGTTTATTGTGAATTTAGGGAGATCCGGAACTGCGGCAGCGTCACGGGAAACAGGTTCTCTGAAAGCAGGAATGAAAGCAGCAGGCAGCAGGCTTAAGCCCCATACACACACGTCGCTGCTATTTACTCGCTCAGCGAGTGAAGTCAATAGAATGTCTATGTGTTCACGCGAGGCGAGGAGAGTACAAGCGATGCGATGTGGGCGGATTCCGAGATGAACATATTTCAACTTCGAGCGACGCGAGTAAAGCGAGTAAAAGCGAGTAGCCAATTAAAATGCAGAATACAGATTATTGACAGGTGACGTTCCCCCAGTGTTCTCCAAACAATGGCCACCCAACTTCTACACACCAAGTCAGCAAAAGCACCCAAGCGAGTGGCGAGTAGCGAGTAAATAGCAGCGACGTGTGTGTATGGGGCTTTACTTGTGAGACGAATGCAAGCCGCCAGGGAGGAGCGAGTGAGATCCCAGGTTGCGGCGGTGGTGTACTTTCCGGGCGGGTGGTCTCGGGAGGACAACTGTAGCTGTTGGGTGGGCAGTTTGTGCAATGAAGAGCCTTTCCAGTCCGGTGAGTCTTTCCAGGAGGGTTTACAGAAAAGTGACTTCTGGCTCGGGATAATGCACGTGAGTTTTCCTTGAGAGATTATCTGGAGATCTGTGCACAGATTAATAAGACACACGGGTACTCTTTACGTGCTCGGGAGAGGCTGGAAGTTACCATATGAGAGTAACACTCCGGTGAAGAGTGACTGGAATCCTGCTCTTCTTATGCAGCTCAGGTAATGAGACAGATGATCTGCAGGTGCACCTGCAGCTGGTCCAGCCCAACAGCGAGTCCCAGGAGTTGCCCCAAGAGTTGCCCTCTGGTGGAATGAAACAGCCACAACCTCGATCTCTGACAGTTTGTGCTACACCTGATTAAATAGATACACCACAGTGGAGACACTCAGAGATGCATGCCTGCCCTAAATCAGCACCTAATCACAGCCATTGGCTCACAGCAATTGTGAAATGCCTCTCCAAGCACATGCACATGCACACGCACACACACACACACAAGACTGTGATGTGGTTACAGCTGAAGTCAATGTTTGTGCAGGTGGATAAAGAGCAATGGAAAAAAATACAAAGGAATGCATATTTAGTTATCAGTGTTGTAAAAAGAGATAGTAATTAAAACATATCTTCAACTAAAAACAGCAACCTTGTCCATCACCTCAGATTTGACATTACTGTCGTGATGTTATTTATTTATTTGACGCGTAACTGTGAATATGAATATACTGTAGTGTTAGGAAGTAGTGCTAAACTGAAGTGGAGTCTGAAATCCATATGCAACCGTCTGGCACTCACCCCCAGTAAGTCATCTTTACAGTGAACACTGTGAGTGAGTAAACAAGTGAATAGGTTGGTAATTCAAACAAAGCCCATGTTTTACAACACAATTGAACCATATTGAACTGTAGCTTTGTGAGGTTTTATACATGTTTAGTCTTACTTGGCCATACACAACTTTATGTGTCTCTGTCACCATGGCGACTGCAGCCCAGCAGACGTACTGTGTCAGTGTCTGGAGGAAGTAAACACCTGGATGAGAGAGAATTTTCTACAATTAAATGAAGACAAAACTGAGATCATTCTGTTTGGTAGCAAAGAGAAGAGGGTCAGTGTTGGTAAATATCTTGAGACTCGGGACCTTACAATCACTGACCAAGTTGGTAACCTCGGAGTGTTGATAGACTCAGTTCTGACTTTCAGCAGCCACATCAAAGCTGTCACCAAGGGAGCTTTTTACCACCTCAGAAACATCAACAGAATTAAAGGTTTCCTCTCCCAAAAAGACCAGGAGAAACTCATCCATGCATTCATCTCCAGTAGACTCCATTACTGTAATGCTCTTTTAACTGGACTTCCCAAAAAGAGCATTAAACATCTGCAGCTCATCCAGAACGCTGCTGCTGGAGTTTTAACCCGGACTAAGAGATCTGAACACATCACAGCAGCTTTAAAATATTTACTCTGGCTTCCAGTCAGTCACAGAATAGATTTTAAAAGCCTGCTGATGGTTTACAAATCCCAGAACGGTTTAGGCCCAAAATACATCTGTGATATGTTCAGAGAATATAAAGCCAGCAGAGCTCTTAGATCCAAGGACTCAGGTCAGCTGGTCCAGTCCAGAGTCCAGACTAAACATGGAGAAGCAGCATTTAGCTGTTATGCTGCAAACAAGTGGAACAAACTGCCAGTGGAGATTCAACTTTCACCAAATGGAGACATTTTTAAATCCAGGTTAAAGATATTTCTGTTCTCATGTGTCTATGCATGAAATCTGCACGATATCTTTGAACTTATCCAGACTGTTGCTTGTTTTTAAATTCATTTAAATGATTTTATTTGTTTCTCTTTATATTCTTTTATGTATTTTTAATGCTTCTTCCACTCCCTGCTGCAATGCTTTTATTTTATGTAAAGCACTTTGAACTGTTTGTACATGAAATATGCTATACAAATAAATTTGATTTGATTTGATTTGATACCAAGTGAACAAGTGTTTTCAGGTCAGTGAAGTTTTTAGAAAGAAAGAATGTCTATCAAAATAAAACTTGTGAACTGTATGAAAATTTAATGGACATAGTTTTAATTTACTGAACTACTGAGCAAATTGCATCTTAAGTGGAGTTATTGCAAAGGTCAGACGATGGGAACTGAAAATGATTTTAACACATTGATGCTGTCTTTACTTTTCTGTTACAGATCAAACAATTTCTACCTGGCTATGCTGCTTTTCATGCTGTTTCTGTGTATGCTACCCACTATCTTTGCCATAGTGAGGTATAAACCATCTCAACACTGTGGACCATTCAGGTAACTACATCCTTTAAACGGCATAGCAAGTGACACTGACCAGATACAAATTCTTTTTTTTTTTTTTAAGTTTCAATTTTTTTTCTAATTTGCAATTATTTGAATGGAAGAGAGAACTTGTTTCTTGCACTTAAAGAGTTGCTGATGTTCTGCATAAATAAATTTTTTTTTTTAAATTCCAAATTACTGTGAGATGTAGACCAGACAATATTTAGATATTTAGATTTTCAGGAAGGAAGGTGGCTATACCACAATTGCAAGGAGTAGAGATAAAATGTGATCATACATTTTCCATCATGTTCCTTGGAAGCAGATATCTCTTCCAAAATAGTTTAGCCTTGCAGTGCATATACTCCATTTATATACCTTAACTTGATGTTCTAGAACTTCGTCAATTGTGAAAATTATTAGAGCTTCTCAATTTGGGCTCTCCATTCTAAGTTTATATCTTAATATCTTTTCAAACATTCATCAGGAAAGCAGGCAGCTGTGTCGTGAAACCTGCGTAGTACCCAGATAGGATGCTACCTGTGCAACAAGTCCAGTCGGGAAACTTCCTCTCTGCTAAATATTCCACAGTCAGCTGTCAGTGGTGTTATAACAGGGTGGGAGGGATTGGGAAGGACAGCATCTCAGCCAGGAAGTGGTGGGCCAGGTAAAATGACAGAGCGGGGTCAGCGGATGCTGAGGTGCATAGTGCGCAGAGGTCGCCAAGAGTCAATCACTACAGACCTCCAAACTTCATATGGCATTCAGGTTAGCTCAGTACCAGTGCGTAGAGAGCTTCATGGAATGGGTTTCCATGGCAACTGCATCCAAACCATACATCACCAAGTGCAATGCAAAGCGTCTGATGCAGCGGTGTAAAGCACGCCGCCACTGGACTCTACAGCAGTGGAGACGCCTTCTCTGGAGGGACCAATCACGCCTCTGCATCTGGCAATCTGATGGACGAGTCTGGGTTTGGCGGTTGCCAGGGGAACGGTACTGGTCTGACTGCATTGTGCCGCGTGTAAAGTTTGGTGGAGGGGGGATTATGGTGTGGGGTTGTTGTTCAGGAGCTGGGCTTGGCCCCTTAGTTCCAGTGAAAGGAACTCTGAATGCTTCAGCAAACCAAGAGATTTTGGACCCTTTCATGCTCCCAACTTTGTGGAAACAGTTTGGGGATGTCCCCTTCCTGTTCTAACATGACTGCGCACCAGTGCACAAAGCAAGGTCCATAAAGACTGGATGAGCCAGTTTGGTGTGGAAGAACCTGACCGGCCTGCACAGAGTCCTGACCTCAACCCTAAAATGCACTTCTGGAAGAATGGCCAAAAATTCCCATAAACACTCCTAAAGCTTGTGGAAAGCTTTCCCAGAAGGGTTAAAGCTGTTATAGCTGCAAAGGGTGGGCCGATGTCATAGTAAACCCTATAGATTAAAAATGGGATGTTACTTAAGTTCATATGCGTGTAAAAGCAGATGAGCCAATACTTTTGTCAATATAGTGTATATGCAATATTTGCAATGGTTTTATTTTTCTATTTATTTTTTAGTAATAAGGTTTGTTCAATATGTGCTATGTACTGTCTTTTGCATTTTTTTCTAATTTGTTCAAATTATTTGGGAAGCTGACGCTTTGCTTTGCTGTAAGACGTATTGCATCACTTCCTGTTACCTTGCTTGTGTACTGTGGAATTTCTTGCTCCGCTTGGAGTACTGATAATCACTTTATTTCTATCTATAACTTACACAATTTTGCATAGTTAAACTCTACAGCTTACCATTCTGTTCTAACACACTCCCACAGATCTTTAATCTCACTTATTAGCGGTGTGTCTGGTTCTCTAGCGTAGCATGGCTACCAGTTCTCTCCTTCAATTCAATTCAATTCATTTTTATTTATATAGCGCCAAATACAACAAATGTAATCTCAAGGCACTTAGATAATAAAGTCCAATTCAAGTCAATTGGAATTCAATTCATTGTAATCATAATTATTCATAAAATAATCCAATTCGTTCATATAGAGCCAATTCAAAAACAATTTCCTAGCTAAGAAAACCAACAGATTGCACTGAAAACTTTTTGTTTTTCGGTCCAATCTCCCGGCCTGAGCGTGCCTGAGGCGACTGTGGAGAGAAACGACTCCCTTTTAACAGGAAGAAACCTCTGGCAGAACCAGACTCAGGAAGGGTGGCCATCCGCCTCCACCAGCTGGGGTTTGAGAAGACAGAAAGGGGGGGAGGGGGGGGCGCGGCGGCACTGTAACACCATTCAAAGGATATCTGTTGGAACAGGGAAACACGAGTTAATGACCACAATAATATCACATATACATAAAGAGAGTAAAGTGAGGAAAGGTGTGACAGATGAGGCCCCCCAGCAGTCTAGGCCTATAGCAGCTTAAGTATGGGATGTTTCAGGATCACCTGAGCCATCCCTAACTATAAGCTTTATCAAAAAGGAAAGTTTTAAGCCTGGTCTTAAAAGTGGAAAGGGTGTCTGCTTCCCGGACATTTACTGGCAGCTTATTCCACAATAGAGGGGCCTGATAACTGAAGGCTCTGCCTCCCATTCTACTTTTAGAAACTCTGGGAACCCCAAGTAAACCTGCAGTTTGGGAACGAAGTGCTCTGTTAGGAAAATATCTTACAATGAGATCTTTAAGATATGATGGAGCTCGGTCATTAAGAGCTTTATATGTAAGGAGAAGAATCTTAAATTCTATTCTGAATTTAACAGGGAGCCAATGAAGAGAAGCTAAAACTGGAGAAATATGATCTCTGCTGTTAGTTCTCGTCAAAACTCTGGCTGCAGCATTTTGGATCAGCTGGAGGCTTTTCAGAGAATATGTGGGACAGCCCATAAATAAAGAATTACAGCAGTCCAATCCTGAAGTAACAAATGCATGAATTAGTTTTTCTGCATCACTCTGAGACAAGATGTTCCTGATTTTAACAATATTACGAAGATGAAAGAAGGCAGTCCTAGAAACCTGTTTTATATGCGAGTCAAATGATAAGTTCTGGTCAAAAATAACTCCAAGGTTCCTCACTGTAGAACTAGAAGCCAAGGAAATACCATCTAGAGTAACTATATAGCTAGACAATTTCTCCCTGAAGCGCTCAGGTCCAAAGATAACGACTTCAGTTTTGTCTGAGTTTAGAAGCAGACAGTTCTGAGTCATCCAGGTCTTTATGTCTTTAAGACATGCTTGTAGTCTGACCAACCTATTGGGTTCATCTGGTTTTATAGATAAGTACAGCTGAGTATCATCAGCATAGCAATGGAAATTTATGCCATGCTGTCTAATAATGTTACCTAATGGAAGCATGTATAAAGTGAAAAGAATCGGTCCAAGCACAGAACCCTGAGGAACTCCATGACTTACTCTGGTGTGTGAGGAAGATTCTTCAATTACAAGAACAAACTGAAATCTATCAGATAAATATGACTTAAACCAGCCTAATGCAGTTCCTTTAATCCCAATAACATGTTCAAGTCTGTGTAATAAGATACTGTGATCGACCGTATCAAATGCAGCACTGAGATCCAACAGGACAAGCACAGACACAAGTCCGCTATCAGAGGCTAAGAGGAGATCATTGGGAACTTTCAGCAGTGCAGTTTCTGTGCTATGATGCACTTTGAATCCTGACTGAAACTCTTCAAACAGATTATTTCTGTGTAAGTGATCACAAAGCTGAGCTGCAACTATTTTTTCAAGAACTTTAGACATAAAAGGGAGATTGGATATAGGTCTATAATGAGCTAACACTTCTGAATCAAGAGTAGGTTTTTTAAGTAAAGGTTTAATTACAGCAACCTTAAAAGTCTGAGGTACGTATCCTGTCAACAAAGACAGATTGATCAAATCCAATATGGAAGTGTCAATTAATGGGAAAACCTCCTTGAACAGTCTGGTTGGGATTGGGTCTAAAACACAAGTTGATGGTTTAGAAGAGACTATTGCTGTTGTTAGTTCAGAGAGATCAACTGGACAGAAGCCGTCTAAATACAAATCAGGTTCTAAAAATACTTCTAAAGCTGCTGTACTTGATGATACATCACTGACAATAGTGGGAAGGACTCCATCAACCTTCCATCTCCTGCTTTCACCTGCTCCGTGTGTCAGATGTTTAGTTACTCCTCTGCCTCCTTTAGCGATAATGGTACATGTAACAAATGTAGTCTTTTTGTAGTTTTGGAGGCGAGGTTATCTGAATTGGAAGCTCGGCTCTGCACTGTTGAAAATCAACCGATAGAGAGCCAGGTCCCTTTAGCCAGTGTGGAGCCACCTAGCGTAGCTAGCTCAATTAGCCTCCCCCTAGCAGAACCTGAGCAGCCAGGATTACAAGGTGGCTGGGTGACTGTCAGGAAGAGGCATAGCTCTAAAGTCAAGCCCGTTGTTCACCATCGACCTGTCCACGCTTCAAACAGATTTTCCCCACTCAGCGACACACCCGCTGAGGACAAAACCCTGGTAACTGGCAGCTCTATAGTCAGAAACGTGGCATTAGAGACACCAGCGGCCATAGTCAAATGCATTCCAGGGGCCAGAGCGGGCGACATAGAATCCTATTTAAAACTGCTGGCTAAGGATAAACGTAAATATGGTAAAATAGTTATTCACGTCGGCGTTAATGACACCCGGTTACGCCAATCGGAGGTCACTAAAATTAATGTTGCATCGGTGTGTAATTTTGCCAAAACAATGTGGGACTCCGTAGTTTTCTCTGGACCCCTGCCAAATCTGACCAGTGATGACATGTTTAGCCGCATGTCGTCCTACAATCGCTGGTTGTCTAGATGGTGTCCAGCAAACAACGTGGGCTACATAGATAATTGGCAATCTTTCTGGAGAAAACCTGGTCTGATGAGGAGAGACGGCATCCATCCCACTTTGGAAGGAGCGGCTCTCATTTCTAGAAATATGGATGAATTTATTTGCCACCCTAAAACATGACAACCCAGGGCTCAGACCAGGATGCAGAGTTGTAGTCTGACACACTTCTCTGCAGCTTGAGATGAGATGAGATTCAATTTTATTGTCATTACACATATAGCATAACGAAAAGTAAGTTCCAGTACACCCATCCAGACAGACAAGATAAAAAACAGAACAAGGGAGACGGGTGACCGTGGTCATGCAGCTCAGTGATAAGCGCTGCCAGATAGGAGAAATACCACATTAGGTGAGAGGAGAAAAATCATATTTCACACTTTACCCTTACCAGGATACAGTTTGAGATTGCAAAAAAAAACTCAGCACAAAAAAGAAAAAGCAACACATACGCACAACATCAAGCATTGGGACTGGTGAGGAGGTGTGGGAATTGCGTATGTTAATCATTGAGCGTGTGTGTGTGCGTGTGAGTGTGTGCAAGTAAGTCCATGAAGCACTGTCTCAGAGGCCATTGTCCTTGATAATGCGATGGAAAGTTTATCAACCAGCCTAAACAGTTTCCACAGGAGTCCTCAGGAAGGGGAGGGAGCACATGGGGCAGAGCGTCTTATTTACATAACATACAGGAGAAGTTGTAAACCTGTGTAAGGGTCGCATCCAGGTTCCGATTCTGCTCACGTAACATTTCAGTCTGAGGTTTGATTGCTCTGCCGACCCCCTCAACGCTGTCCACGTTTTCTTAATTTTTTGATATGCCAGGTATCCTCCAACTCCAAACAGTAGGAAACCAGTAATCATAAATCCAAATGTCTATAAATCTTCAACATCCTCGACCGACAACATCGATAGACACACAATCCTCCACTTTCCCCAGGAGTCCATTGAGTATTCAGCAAAGAATGTACCACCAGGGCATGAGGCTTCTCCTTCTCCCAGTTTTGCATTAGAAAAAATTGGATCAATTGCGTTGAGAGACCAGCTGACCAGATCCATCATTCTTAAATTCGTATGATATGTAAAGAGAGGCTCCAAAAGACAAAACTCAGACACACTGAAGCAGGGCAAAAAAGGGAGGGTGGGGAGACAGAGAAAATGCGTCCTCCTTCACCGAGAGCAAGAACAGAAAAGCTTCCCACCTGCTGCTACCCCCCCAATCAATTAACACAAAAGGAGCAAATCCTCTTGTACAAAAAAAAATTAAAACAAAAACTTTAACTGAACAAAAACATAAAGCTATTAAATGTGGTTTGCTGAGTATCAGATCTCTCCTTTCCAAGTCTCTGTTAGTGAATGAGTTGATGTGTGATCATCATATTGATATATTTAGTCTTACAGAAACCTGGCTGAAACAGGAGGATCATGTTAGCATTAATGAATCAACTCCCTCTGACTGTTTAAATGTTCACGTTCCTGGAACCACAGGCAGAGGAGGAGGAGTGGCAGCTATTTTCAGATCAGGGTTACTCATCAGTCCCAGACCCAAGATTAGTTTGAGCTCTTTTGAATCTCTGATTCTCAGTTTTTCCCACGCAAAGTGGAAATCCCAGAAACCTCTTGTGTTTGTTGTTGTGTATCGTCCACCTGGCCCTTATTCTGAGTTTCTGTCTGAATTCTCAGAGTTTTTATCCCAGTTAGTGCTGAGTACAGATAAAGTCATTGTAGTGGGTGACTTTAATATTCATGTAGATGTTGAAAATGACAGCCTGAATATGAACTTTAATTCTATATTGGACTCTATTGGATTTTCTCAGAGTGTTCACAGACCGACTCACTGCCTTAATCACACCCTTGATCTTGTTCTGACTTATGGCATTGAGAGTGAACAGTTAACAGTGTTCCGTCATAACTCTGTCTTATCTGACCATTTTCTGATAACCTTTGAGTTTACATTACTTGACTATACAGTTTCTGAGAAGAAATTTACGTATAGAAGGTGTCTATCAGAGGATGCTGTAACCAGATTTAAAGAATTAATTCCATCATCCTTTTCTTCACTGCCATGTGCAGATATGACAGAGGACGACTACCTAAACTTTAATCCAGCAACACTTGACTCTCTTGTTGACAGCACTATAGTTTCAATGCGTACAGCACTGGACAATGTTGCCCCTCTGAAAAGGAAGGTAATCAGTCAGAAGAGGTTGGCTCCTTGGTATAATTCACAGCTGCGTGCTTTAAAGCAGACTGCAAGAAAGCTGGAGAGACAGTGGCGTTCCTCTAATTTAGAAGAGTCTCAGTTAGTCTGGAAAGATAGTTTAACAATGTATAAGAAAGCCCTTCGTAAAGCTAGAACTGCTTATTATTCATCATTGATAGAAGAGAATAAGAACAATCCCAGGTTTCTCTTCAGCACTGTAGCCAGTCTGACTAAGAGTCCGAGCTCTGCTGAGCCAGGTATTCCTTTAACTCTCAGCAGTGATGATTTCATGAGCTTCTTCATCAATAAAATTGTTTATATCAGAGAGAAGATTGATGGAGTCCTTCCCACTATTATCAGTGATGTATCATCAAGTACAGCAGCTTTAGAAGTATCTTTAGAACCTGATTTGTATTTAGACGGCTTCTGTCCAGTTGATCTCTCTGAACTAACAACAGCAATAGTCTCTTCTAAACCATCAACTTGTGTTTTAGACCCAATCCCAACCAGACTGTTCAAGGAGGTTTTCCCATTAATTGACACTTCCATATTGGATTTGATCAATCTGTCTTTGTTGACAGGATATGTACCTCAGCCTTTTAAGGTTGCTGTAATTAAACCTTTACTTAAAAAACCTACTCTTGATTCAGAAGTGTTGGCTCATTATAGACCTATATCCAATCTCCCTTTTATGTCTAAAGTTCTTGAAAAAATAGTTGCAGCTCAGCTTTGTGATCATTTACACAGAAATAATCTGTTTGAAGAGTTTCAGTCAGGATTCAGAGTGCATCATAGCACAGAAACTGCACTGCTGAAAGTTACCAATGATCTCCTCTTAGCCTCTGATAGCGGACTTGTGTCTGTGCTTGTCCTGTTGGATCTCAGTGTTGCATTTGATACGGTCGATCACAGTATCTTATTACACAGACTTGAACATGTTATTGGGATTAAAGGAACTGCATTAGGCTGGTTTAAGTCATATTTATCTGATAGATTTCAGTTTGTTCTTGTAAATGAAGAATCTTCCTCACACACCAGAGTAAGTCATGGAGTTCCTCAGGGTTCTGTGCTTGGACCGATTCTTTTTACTTTATACATGCTTCCATTAGGTAACATTATTAGACAGCATGGCATAAATTTCCATTGCTATGCTGATGATACTCAGCTGTACTTATCTATAAAACCAGATGAACCCAATAGGTTGGTCAGACTACAAGCATGTCTTAAAGACATAAAGACCTGGATGACTCAGAACTGTCTGCTTCTATATTCAGACAAAACTGAAGTCGTTATCTTTGGACCTGAGCGTTTCAGGGAGAAATTGTCTAGCTATATAGTTACTCTAGATGGTATTTCCTTGGCTTCTAGTTCTACAGTGAGGAACCTTGGAGTTATTTTTGACCAGAACTTATCATTTGACTCGCATATAAAACAGGTTTCTAGGACTGCCTTCTTTCATCTTCGTAATATTGTTAAAATCAGGAACATCCTGTCTCAGTGATGCAGAAAAACTGCTCCATGCATTTGTTACTTCAGGATTGGACTGCTGTAATTCTTTATTATTGGGCTGTCCCACATATTCTCTGAAAAGCCTCCAGCTGATCCAAAATGCTGCAGCCAGAGTTTTGATGAGAACTAACAGCAGAGATCATATTTCTCCAGTTTTAGCTTCTCTTCATTGGCTCCCTGTTAAATTCAGAATAGAATTTAAGATTCTTCTCCTAACATATAAAGCTCTTAATGACCGAGCTCCATCATATCTTAAAGATCTCATTGTAAGATATTTTCCTAACAGAGCACTTCGTTCCCAAACTGCAGGTTTACTTGAGGTTCCCAGAGTTTCTAAAAGTAGAATGGGAGGCAGAGCCTTCAGTTATCAGGCCCCTCTCTGTGGAACCAGCTGCCAGTTTGGGAGGCAGAGCCTTCAGTTATCAGGCCCCTCTCTGTGGAACCAGCTGCCAGTTTGGGAGGCAGAGCCTTCAGTTATCAGGCCCCTCTCTGTGGAACCAGCTGCCAGTTTGGGAGGCAGAGCCTTCAGTTATCAGGCCCCTCCCTGTGGAACCAGCTGCCAGTTTGGGAGGCAGAGCCTTCAGTTATCAGGCCCCTCTCTGTGTAATAAGCTGCCAGTTTGGGAGGCAGAGCCTTCAGTTATCAGGCCCCTCTCTGTGGAACCAGCTGCCAATTTGGCTTCAGGAAGCGTTTAATTTCTCAAATGATATTATGTACATGTGACATTATTGTGGTCATTAACTTGTGTTTCCCTGTTCCAACAGGTATCCTTTGAATGGTTTTACAGTGTTTGTTGTCCCCTCTTTCTGTCTTCTCAAACCCCAGCTGGTGGAGGCGGATGGCCACCCTTCCTGGTTCTGGTTCTGATGGCCACCCTTCCTGGTTCTGGTTCTGCCAGAGGTTTCTTCCTGTTCAAAGGGAGTCGTTTCTCTCCACAGTTGCCTCAGGCACGCTCAGGACGGGACATTGGACTGAAGACAAGTTTCAGTGCAATCTGTTGGTTTCCTTAGCTAGGAAATTGTTTTTGAATTGGCTCTATATGAATGAATTGCAGTATTTTATAAATATTTATAATTGCAATGAATTGAATTCCAATTAGCTTGAATTGGACTTTATTATTTAAGTGCCTTGAGATGGCATTTGTTGTATTTGGCGCTATATAAATAACCTGAATTGAATTCAATTGAATTGAAGCGCAGTACTTTGAGTCCAAGACAAATTTCTCTAAGGGGACAATAAAGTATATCTTAATCTTCTTATGTTGTTACACAAAGGTTATCTGAATAGGTTCTTAAAAAAGGAAAGAAACACGGCAGCTCTGAGCTAACAGTGCAATAGTACGCGTGTGTGTTCATTCATTCATTCATTTTCAAGTATTGGTGAAATAAAGACAGATAATGCCTTATTTAGAGGCTGTATTGTCGATGCCCGGTTCACTCTCGTTATATGGATATATACGCGGATCTTGAGTGATCTAAATAGTGTCCAAAGGACGCCGACTTTCACAAAAACTGTTATCGGTGAGTAGGTGAACGTATTTTATGCCAGAAATAAGGTCAAGGTTTAAAAAAAACGAACTTCCTCTTTAACCTAAAAAATGTATGGAAATATTAATTTTAATAAAACTCTAAAATCTTGATTTCAGTGGTCAAGAGAAGATTTATGACATCATCTCAGAAACAGTGGCCAGTGACTTCCCCCTTTGGTTTAGTAAAGTGATGAGTTATGTCACTAGTCCTGTTGTGGTGCTGCCAGCACTTCTGCTACTGTTGTAAGTCTGCACACACCTCACATATGAATAGTACACGTATGAACTGGACATATGTTCTTATCACCATTTTGAGTTTTGAAATGTGCCTGTATGTTTCAGCATGCTGATATACTATCTCCAGGCCATTGCCAGATCCCTCAAATTCACCAACAACCAACTGAGGATGCAACTCCAGACTGTGAGTTTTAATAGAATCTCTGTCATATCGTCAACATCTATTCTTTGTAGGTCTGAATAAAATATATACAATATTATGACATTCTTTATCTTAGTTGCGCTGCATTTGCATGGTTTAGTGTGTGTTTCCCTGTTCTGCATGAATAGTATGTAAATATGCAGTAAAATCCTTAAGCTTTTTTATATCTTATCTTATTTTATTTATATCAAATTAATGACAGTTTTATTGAACTTCAGTAGTTGTAACCTATATAAGACAATCCACGAATGCGCTCCATGATCTTCTAATATTTCACAAGCCACATATAAGAGTTTCTTTTTAATCAAATTCAATACACAAAAAAAGGGAATTGCTTTGTGGAAATCTTATATTTATGGGTCCACTTGTGCATATTTTCCATATTTAAACATAATATGTTACATCTAGCCTTCAAAATATCTACCCTTTGAAATTTAAATCTTCAAACAAACTGAATGTCTTTTTCAAAGGAAAGTTAACTCTGGATTACTAGATTTTATGGTAGAAGTGATTATTTGAAAATCACGATAGTTTCAGAAACACAGAGTCTCTGATAATCTTTTTACCCCTGTGACTCTTCAATCCATTCAAACATCAAATAATTAAGTACTATCAATGATGGTGTCAGCCAATGTGATACTTTGGCTGTGATGCAAGCAAAACATTGAATGAACAGTGAGCCATGTGTTAAGGCAGTGCCATCTTTTGGTGACACCCAGGAAGCACATCCCAGAAGGAGGGGAGATTCATCATGGCTTGGAGGTGACCTTGAATTGACTAACCGGTGGCTGGGAGAGGCAATTTGAAGTGGTTATATCTGTGTAGATGATAATGACTAAATCAGTTCAGGATCAATAACGCTGTAGTGGATCAAGATGCTCCACTTTGTCTTTCACCAACTTGTTGAGTCCACAGATTATACCTCCCTTTGGTTTCCCGTTGTGCTGATGAAGGTACAACATAGCTCTTTTCAGGTGGATTTACTCATGAGCTCATGAGATGAAATATTGCCACATCATCAAATCAAACTTTATTTATATAGCACATTTCATACTAAAAAGCAGGACAAAGTGCTTTATATAATAAAATCAATAATCAAATCAATTCATGCATAAACTCACACACAACATCACACCGACAACCACACTGCACACATACCCCCCCCCCCCCCCCCCCCCCCACAACCCCCAGCAAAATCAATATCAACAACAATCAACATTAAAATCTGGCTTGACGCTGAAGTGAGGAACCACCCAGACTGCACTGCAGTGCAGGATCCCCCAGCCACCCCGAACCAGGGCCATCCCCACAGTAATGACCCCACAGACCGAGTAGGCATAGTCCCCGGAGTGGAAGATCCCCATGAGGAAAAACACTGGATAAATAAGAGAAAAATAAGTATATAATAAAATAAAATAAATAATAAAAAAAATAATAATTAATTTAAAAAAAGATATTTTAAATAATGGATGAATAGATAAAAGTAAACTAAAACAAAACAAACAATAATAAATAAATAAATATATATATATATATATATATATATATATATATATATATATATATATATATATATAATAATAATAAATAAGAATAATAAATAAATTTATGAATAAAATAAAATTCAGCTGTAAGCTAAACTAAAAAGCTAGGTCTTGAGCCTCTTTTTAAAAACATCAACATTCTCTGCAGCCTGAGGTTCTCTGGCAGGCTGTTCCACAAATGAGGTCCATAATAGTGGAACGATGTCTCACCATAAGTTTTAGTTCGAACTTTAGGAATAACTAAAAGGCCGGTACCAGAGGACCTCAGGGTCCGCGAGGGCTCATAATTTAAAAGCAGATCAGATAGATAAGAAGGCCTAAGACCATTAAGACATTTATAAACAACTAAAAGAACCTTAAAGTCAATCCTGAAATGCACGGGGAGCCAATGCAGCGATTTTAAAACTGGTGTAATGTGTTCCCGCCCTCTGATCTTTGTCAGCACACGTGCAGCTGAATTCTGTATTAATTGTAGGTAATGAATACTTTTTTTGGGAAGACCAGAAAGCAGGGCATTACAATAATCTATTCTACTAGAACTAAAAGCATGCATCAGCACCTCCGTGCTGGCAAGAGAGAGAAATGGGCGGACTCTGGCAATATTTTTAAGATGATAAAAGCCTGTCTTTGTTACATTTCTAATATGTGGGATAAAATCCAGCTCAGAGTCAAAAAGAACACCCAGATTTTTTACATGTTGAGAAGATTTAAAATTTTATAGTTTGGGTAAAATTATCTCTCTCTTGTCTTCAGGAAGAATAATTAAAACTTCAGTCTTGCCCTGGTTGAGCTGTAAGAAATTCTCTGCCATCCATGACTTTATATGTTAGTGTAGTGAGGACCTGGGCCTCACATTGCGTAATTTTCTCTGCAGATCAGCTAAAGGGAAATCACAAAAGTCACATGACCCACAAACTGACAGGAAGCAATTAAAAAATGTGTGAAACCTGATTTGCGTATACAAATTAATTCCTAAATATATAAATTTTACTTTAAGTTAAGTTTAGTGGTGAAGCTATTTACATTTGTACAACCCTTCATCTTTATGTCAAAATTAAAATAAGTGTTTAGAGATCACGTCATACTTATATTTAAGATTTAACTGATTTAAGATTAGATTTATTGGTCATGCATACATGCATACACACGAAATTTGTCCTCCACTTTTAACCCATCCAGGTATATGTACATTAGAGTGGCTGTAGCTCAGGAAAAGGGCTCAACTGCCAGTTGAAAGTCGGTAGGTGCAGAGGGCATTGGTCTATGGTGGAGTCTCCCAAGGCAAAGGGGTCTTAGAGGAGGGGTCACACTAAGACCAATTCAAACCTTGATGGAGTGGCAACAGAAAATTAAAGTCACCTTGCCCAGAAAAGGGAAACTGAAGCACACCCCAGGAGCCAGGCGTGGAGGGCCTGGGGGGCTGGGCTGGGCTCAGCCTGAAGAAGCAACAGGATACCACCTTCGGTTCTTATACATTCTTTTATCACATTTTGTCTTGTGTGTCGAAATTAAAGATACAGCCCTAAAATGGTTTGTTCATGGTTCATGTTTTTTTCAAAAAGCATAACATCTTGTTTCATTATTTTATAGATTATTCAGATATTTATCTTATCGTATACATATATTTATCAAATTCGAACAATCAGCAATGCTTTCATCAACACCAAAGCAAGCATTATGATGATGATTGTGACACCATGACGCTGTCTTCAAAGGTAAACACAAGAAACGTGCTTAAAAAAAAAGATAATAATAATAATGAATAATTCCCAATAATCCCTATATATACCAGTGAGGAGTGCTGACCAACATGTCATTGGGGTCATCAGGTGGGATGTTATGTGGAGCAACATTTTCTCAATTTGAACAAAAAACTAAACTGAAATAATTGTACATGGGCAGTCCAACATTATAGATGGGTATGACAGTGCCATTGGCCCATTACATTCTCACTATTACCCAGTTGTAAAGGACCTTCAACTTTAACTGTGACTTAATTTTAATAAACAGATATGTTCAGTAATCAAGACAAGCTTGGCAGGCTGTACAAAATCCAGTTGCCCAACTAATTGAAAAGTAACGGTGCAATCACATCACACCTGTTTTGGCCTCTCTACACTGGCTTATAGTCCATTACGGAATCTAGTTTTTCAGTCTAAAAGGCATGACACCACCTAACCTGTCTTTGAAACCTCATACTCCATCCAGAGCACTGAACACTATGAATCAAGTGCTTTTGGATGTCTCTAAGGATGGCTTTGGATGGCTAAAAAGTAGAGGTGATAAGTCTTTGTGTGATTTGACCGACTTTACTTAAATTGAGTTGACATGGGAGGGCTGCACGTGGTGTAGTGGTTAACACTGTCGTCTCACAGCAAGAGGGTTCCAGGTTCGATCCCCACCCAGGGCCTTTCTGTGTGGAGTTTGTATGTTCTCCCTGTGTATGCATGTGTGGGTGTTTCTCTCTGGGTACTGCCACTGTCCAAAAACATGAATGTTAGGTTAAAAAAAGTCTCATGTCTCAAAGTCTCAAATGGCCCAAGGGAGTGAGTGTGTGTCTGGTTGTTTGTCTCCATGTGGCAAATAATGTAATGGAGTGGTGACCTGTCCAGGATGTATCTCACCTGATGACTGTTGGGATAAGTGCAGTTGGATTAAGCAAATATAGAAGGCGTTGACATGGGCTCACCATTAGTGGAGAGCCATTAATTTGAGGTCGGATACAGTGTGAGCTGGGAGGCAGGAGAAGGCGGAGGCCGATGCACATAAATTCCTGGTGTTGCGAACTGGCTCACCTCAGTTTTGTTGCCTGAGCTGGTGTGTGACGTGGAATGGTGCCAACTAAATATAGGGGCTTGCCTCCACACACAGAATGGGCTCTTGAACTAAACTCCTGGAGCTCCTGGACTCTCATACTCCAGAGACATTGGGCTGGAGTGGGGATAATCATAACCCCCCCCTTCTAAATGCCTTAGAGTTCTCTCCGGTGAGGGAGAGGGTTGCCGCAATGCAACTGCAAGTCTCAGCCGGGATGTTTCTGACTGTGGTTTGAGTGTATGCACCAAACAGCAGCTCAGATTACCTGACCTTCCTGGCGTGTCGAGCTGGGCCCTTGAGGGGGTGCCACCTGGGGGTTCCATTGTTCTTCTGGGGGACGTCAATACCTATTTATGCAATGATAGAGTTACTAGGAGGAGGATAATTGGGAGGAATTACCTCCTTGATCTGAACCGGAGCGTTGTTTGTTTTGGGACTTTTGTGGTAAAGACACCATGTTTGAGCATAGTATGATTCATAAGTTCAATTCAATTCAATTCATTTTTATTTATATAGCGCCAAATACAACAAATGTCATCTCAAGGCACTTAGATAGTAAGTCCAATTCAAGCCAATTGGAATTCAATTAATTAATAATAATCATAATTCATAAAATAATCCAATTCGTTCATATAGAGCCAATAAGTGTACCTTGTACCAGGCCACCTCAGGCCAGGTCGTCTTTGATGTTGTATCAAACCTGTGGCCATATGTCTTGTACACCTGGGTGAAAACAGGGGCAGAGCTGTCAGCTGATCACCATGTAGTGGTGAGTTGGATCTGATGCCAGGAAAGACTGCCTTACAGACCTGGTAAACCCAAATGGGCCATGAAGGTGAACTGGGAACATCTGGCGCAGGCCCCTGTCATTGAGATCTTCAACTCACACCTACAGGAGAAATTTTTTCAGTGTTCCGTATCTTATTTTTTTAATTGATGCCACTCATGGAATCAGAATTAACCATGTTCAAGACATCTATTGTGAATGTAGCTTCCTGGACCTGTGGCCAGAGGGTCGTCTGTGCATGTTGTGGAACTAAGCGAAGGACCCACTGGTGAAGGGAAGTCGTCAAGCTGAAGAAGGAGGCTCTTCAAGCTTGATTGTCCCAGAGGTCACCTGAAGCAGCTGAGTGGCTAAAAGAGCTACAGCATTGGTAGTAAAAAAAAAATGGTACAACATTTCGTCACAGGTTGTACTTGGCCTCGTGGTGAACTACTGACCCAAGACTAAGGATATCATTGGGCTATGGAAAGAACACTTCGTCTGGATCTCCTCAGTCCAGTCAGCATGTCTTCCATTGACGAGACAGATTCTGTGAATTTGGAGTAAGACTCAGTCACCTTGGTAGAAGTTGCTAAGATCATTAAAAAGCTTCCAAATGGTCAGGCGTCGGGGATGGACAAGATTCACCCAGAGACAGTGTTGTAGTCAAATCCACCTAAACCGAGACCAAGACCACAGTGTATCAAGACCAAGACAAGACCAAAACTTTGAGGGGTCGGGACCGAGACAAGACCAAGACCGAGGCAGGGCATGACAGAGTCAAGACCAAGACCAGACCAGTGTCCCATACTGCACGACACACTTCTGATAAAATGTGGAACATGCAAACCATAGGCACCCCTCAAATAAACCTGGAAGTAATCCACATTCCCATAAAAACACCCACAGGAAACAAATGAAGATTCCTGTTCATTCACCTCTTTTGTTGACCTATTTTATGTCTGTATAATGAAATGTCTTGATAAAATAATCAAAAGGCACTGCAGACATGAACTCCATGTGTGGGAATTTCCCTTTGTTTTCTATAAGCAAACAAATACAAACAGGAGCTGAAATCAACTTAACCAAAATGAGCACTCTTAAAGTATGTGATGTCTGCTTATAGCAAGGCAAAGCATATTTAATGTGTAACTTCATAGAAGTGGAGCATTAATGTGTCTCTGTCTCCACTCTGGAGACTGCTGACTGTCTCATCCAGGAGAGGGAGCGCACGTGTATCGTTTACGTCAGAGTTGACGTTGATGTAACATAACTATATACACATTAGCTACATAGCTTTAGGTCACCTGTCTCTTTATTTTTATCACAAGAAAAAACGTAATGTAGGAATAAGACACATGTCCTGACTCCTCCCTCTCACACAAAGTTAACACTGCATTAGCTAACTTAATGTTACATCCTTTGTAACATTAAGTTAGCCAATGCAGTGAGGTAATGTGCTAATATGCTTGTTGGTGTAAATAACCGGCAAAAAAAATTAAATGTGTCCTGAAGTATATTCACCAGGGGCCTCATGTACAAAGGGTGCGTACGCACAAAATAGTGGTGTACGCACCTTTTCACGTCAACGATCAGATGTATCAAGAGTGAAATGACCGTGGAAATGTGCGGTGCCTCACGCCAACTTCAGGGCTGGCGTACGCACTTTTCTACAGCTGTTGATTCTTTGGCGACACTTAGAGGTGATGTTGGGGAACTGTTATAATAAATAAATGTGAAAACAATTAGTCCTCAGACAGTGATGTTCACATTTAAGATACATGACCAATTAATACTGATAAACAATTAACACACCCATGTGTCTGCAATTACACGAGTGGATATAAAAGCAGCGCAAAGTGGTGCAATGCATACCATTAAAAACAATGGCTGCTTTAGCAGTATTAGAAGACTTTGCAAATGGTGCAATTCGAAGAGAGCGTGTGTTCAGAGACAGAGAGGATTTGCTGGCACATGATGGCAACTCATTAGCTGTTTTGAGGGAAATCCTCCTAGAATGTTTGGCGTTGGAGTGCAACACAGCGAGGAGCCATGCGCTGCCTGTGCTCACAGGTGATGTGCACACTGGGGTTCCTATAGCAACCGGGGCATTCCAGAGGGAGCTGGCCAACCGATTGGGACTGTGCCAGTCTACCCTGAGCCGAGCCATGCCAGCTGGTGGGACAGAATTATCTGCATCTCAGCCACGTATATCAAATTCCCACAATGCAGTTGAACAGGCCAACATTAAAGCTCAATTTGAAGCGAGAGCCGGTTTTGTAATTGGAGCTATCGACTGCACACACATTGCTATAAAAGCGCAATCACATGATGAATTTGTATATGTCAACAGGAAACATTTTCATTCGATCAATGTACAGATCATATGTGATGCGTAAATGCAATTAACCAACATTGTGGCGAGGTGCCGTGGTTCTACGCACGATTCATACATTCTGAGTAACAACACTGTTGGGAACAGACTACAAGGTGGCACTGTGTGTGATGGCTGGCTTCTTGGTGAGTAACTTGATTGTGTAATTGTCCTAATATATTGTCCATACTCAATGCACGTCACGTGGAATACGTGAAGTGCATTGAGTATGTGCGCCCCCAATTTCTATCCTGTCTTCACAGCATCATAGTCGGTGGTTAAAGTTAGTTTTTTTCTGTTTTTTTCTGGTTAAACTTCAGCTTAAGATCTTTCTAACAAGCCCCTGATCGTCTCTGTGGGCAAATGTTAATAACCCCGTGCCCAAAGTGTGAAATGCCTTAATCAGCCTCACCTTTTCCCCGGCGCACTTCTGCACGTTACTGTATGAACACGTTGTTGTGAGTTACACAAAAGCATCGGTATTTAGCTTGGGGGTAATCAGAGTCACCCACATGTGTTCCCACCACCCCAGAGAGAGCAGTGTCACCCATAGTTGCCCCGACTCTCTGTTCATACAGAGTCGGTCACCCCCCCACCCGCCTGTTTTGGCCACACTGCGGCGGTGGGCAGCCAATCTCCGCTTCACATCCACCTTAATGTGGGACCACTTCTTCTTCACATCCACCTTAATGTGGGACCACTTCTTCTTCACATCCACCTTAATGTGGGACCACTTCTTCTTCACCTCCACCTTAATGTGGGACCACTTCTTCTTCACCTCCACCTTAATGTGGGACCACTTCTTCTTCACCTCCACCTTAATGTGGGACCACTTCTTCTTCACCTCCACCTTAATGTGGGACCACTTCTTCTTCACATCCACCTTAATGTGGGACCACTTCTTCTTCACCTCCACCTTAATGTGGGACCACTTCTTCTTCACCTCCACCTTAATGTGGGACCACTTCTTCTTCACGACCACTTCTTCTTCACATCCACCTTAATGTGGGACCACTTCTTCTTCACCTCCACCTTAATGTGGGACCACTTCTTCTTCCCCTCTGCTTGTGAGGCTTCTCAGACCCCACAGCATTAACAGCCTCAGGCTCTCCCACCCACTCCTCTTGCGTTTGCTGCTTATGCCGGAGGACAGCGTGCCAAACAACACATTTTTGCGGGCCTCCACTTCAGAAAGTAGCACCGACATCTCGCTTTCCGTGAAGTTCTTCTTTTTTCCCGTCTTATTCATTCTTTTTTCTTTATTTTCTGATCGTACAGAGAGGGGAATCGCAGGTGCAGGGCTCATTTAAATATGATTTGCATATTTAAGTAGGGGCGTGGACAGGGAGGAGTCGGGTGCTCCGACATGTGCTCTCAATTCCACGTTGATTGGGATGTACAAAGGAAATGTGCTTGGATTGATGCGTGCGCACAGATTCATACATCCGACGTTGGAGGGCATTTGGGTTTGAGCGTACGCCATGTTTCAGTAGGAAATCCAGCAAGTCTTTGTACATGAGGCCCCTGGTCTTGAACTCGAGACCAAGACCGATCTCGAGTACTACAACATTACCGAGAGATGCTGAAGGCTTTGGACACTGTGGGGCTGTCTTGGTTGACACAACTCTTCAATCAGCCATGTCGAGTGGTAGACTGATGTGATGGTTCGCATTTTCAAGAAAGGGGACTGCAGAGTGTTTTCCAACTACAGGGGGATCACACTACTCAACTGTCGAATCTCAAATTCAGGAGGAGCAGTGTGGTTTTCACCCAGGAAGTGGAACAGTGGAACAGATTTTTGACCTGGCAGAGTTGCTGAGGGGGTCATGGAAGTTTGACCATCCAGTCAACATGTGTTTTGTGGACTTGGAGAAGGCTTGTAACTGTGTTCCCCAATTACAACTACTTTGCTTTGAGACATGGCAACATGAGGCATATTCTGTCCTTCACGTCTGTTATCAGGTGGGTCAATTACAGGAAAATTAATATTTCTTTTCCTCTAGTCTTGTGGGTCTGCAGCCCATGTGCCAAAGGGTAGCTGTAGCTCATGAGAAAAAGCAGTGGTCTGCCATTTAAAAGGGTGGTATTTTGATCTTCCCCTGTGTTAGGAGGGTCTCCTGGACAGCCATTCTGATGTCATCAGGACCATGAGTCAAAATAAATGAGACTGGAAACAATGAGACTGGAAGGAACAGTCTTTAGTGGAGAGTATTTTTAATACTGTATAGACAGGGTCATACAGCTCGCATGCCTCAAATATAAGACCTTGAACAAAGAAACCAGGTCCAATTTATATTCTAAGGTACATGCAGAACAACGCGTCTGTCTTTAGATGATAATTTCACCATAGGGTTTTTATAAAGAAAGTCCAGACTTACTGGGCTATCGTGATTTGTCAAATGTTTTCTATAAACCTATGGGTGCCATATCACCATGTTGACCATTCAAATGTCATACACCATCAATCAGGTCTGGCTTATCCAAACATACTATTACCCTGTCTATATGTCAAAGTATCCTAATATAATGCAACGTTGAACCCTGCTCTGCCTCTATGTCATGGTCTGTAGGTTTTGTTGTGTTTCAGTTTATATTTTTTTTGTGTGGTTTTTTATTTATTTTTAATTATTAGTAAAATTCTGCATTCTGGCTGTCTTTGCTAACTTTTAAATTTTTTTATGCTCCCTATGTTCATTCCTGTTAGTCTAGTTTTCTGCTCTCCCTGAACACCTGTATTAGCGAATCACCACCACATTTCCTGTGTTAGTTCATTAGCTCCCTCAGTTTAAATACTGCCTGATTTCCTTTGTTCAGCACCAGACTCTGGTCAATCCTGTCTTTGTTTGCTGGCATAGCTTTATTGCATCTACTAGTTTGGTGTTTTTCTTGTTATGTTATCCCGCCACTGCAGCCCATTTTGTTTTCTGTAGAGTAAAGTATTGGTTCTGCTTGCCTCCAGCCTGATCAGTCCTGCATTTGCGTCCTACTTCCCTTACCATGGATTATGACACTCAGATGCATTCATCAGAATAAAAGCACTGCTTAGCCTGTGATACTTTATATACCATGTATAGACTTTTACAGTATGACTGTGTGTATAAACTGGTGAATGCAGCTTGTCATAAAAATGTACTAAAACTAAAAAAAAGTTAATTCGCTTTAGGGTTTATATTTTGGTCATGCACGGCAAGGATGGAGGGACTCTTACACTCACAGGCAGAGAGCAATTTTTCCCCCACATTTCATTATATGTAGAATTTTCTGGTACCTTACCATTTCTGGTATCCCCTGCCATCTGAATGGAAGCTGAAGTCACAGTTTGGGCTCTATAAGCCATTGCTCAATGGTGTCGGGTCAAGAAGCAGCACCTGAACAATGACAATGTATTCAAACAACAGTTACTTAAGTAAGCAAATATGCTGTGAAATTAGGCATCTCTGTCTGTTTGCAATTCAGCCAAGGTAGTCATCATCATAGTTTTCTATCCTTTTTTGAGTCCATCATCTCTAACACTGTCAGTCTTCTGTAATTAGACAAGTGAAAGAAGTCACTGCAAGGATAGATTCCTCCTGAGGGTCAGTACTTTGCAAGGTAGGCGTGTTGGAGGGAGCAATGCCACTGCTCACGTCATATTGTTTATGGTCAGGGTGTTTTCTGTTAAGGTAAAAAACATAAGATGTTTGTGGAAATCTAAGACAGAGTGGTCTCAGATTGGGTTTTGGCCATGTACGCACAGTTATCAGAAAGTATAAGGGAATATCACAATCTTCTGTCTTTGGGAATTTCTTATATGCTGCCGTTTAATATATTTCTGTACTGTTCCTGTTAATAAATTCCCCTAAGAGGCTGTCCAGACAAGTGTGACTACTCTGGTCTTTTCTCCACAACAGGTGTATCATGCACATGTGGCTAGCTCTTTGCTTCTGCTATATTGTTGATGCTTATAGCATTCATAGAAACAGACTCCCCGCTGGCAGTGCTCCTGACATTGTTAACATTTGCCCATTTTTTTTTTTGGTAATACATAACTTTGAAAGTAAGTAATCCTTTTCAATAAGTTTGAAAGGAAAAATACCCCTGGAGTCTGCGAGAGCGGGGGTGGAAGATGACTCATCGGCGGACCACATGGTAACGGACCTTGCAACGGAAATGACAACGATTCAAATGTTCAGCACGGCAGGTGATGGAGCAGCAGTTCTGGCAGGACACAGGCTACAAAGCTGCACCTGTGGCTGGAAAAAGATAACATCAGAGAAGGGTCTCAAGATCCATCAGGGTAGGAAAAAATGTTTGAGAGAGCTTTGCGAGGGGCCTCGCATTGACCACTACTTCCTCAGAGGTAGGGCAAATCAGTCGATTGAAGCCCAGCAGCAGGACAATCACCACAGACCACAGGGTATCAGAACCCCAGACGAAGCTCAACCAAGCATGGATCCACCCACAGACGTGAGCCCGGAGCCCATCCAGCCACAGACGGCAGTAGAGAGGAAGATGGAGGGACAAAAGCCTCAAATCTTGTGGCCTAAATCTTGCAAGAAGAAGGAGTGGGAAACCATCAACATAGACATAGTCCATCTCCTGGAGGGGCTGAAAGGAGGTGTAGAGAAGAAGCTGGACAAGATTGGAGAAATCATCTACAGCAATGGGCAGAGAGGTTTGGGGTAAAAAGCGAGCGCCGTAAGGTACCGAAAGAACCAGCTCATCCCAAGTCCAGGAGACAAAAAGAAATTGAAAGGCTTGTGAAGGAAAGAAGGTGCTTGAGAAAACAATGGAAGAAGGCCACGGAAGTGGAGAGGAAAGGACTTGAGGCGCTGCAAGGTGACATCAAGCAGCGTCTGGCAACGCTGAGAAGAGCTGAATGCCTGAGAAAGCAACACAAGAAGAAGGAGAGAGCAAGGAGTGCTTTCTACAGAGATCCCTACCAGTTTGTGAAAACCCTTTTGGTCAAGGAGAAATCTGGGACCCTCAAAGCACCCATACGAGAGCTAGAGGAGCACCTGAGGAAGACCTACTCCGACAACCAGAGACACCTGCCAGCCAGCATTCCTGGTGACATGCCACCAATCCAACCAGCTGAACACCAGATGGAAACAAGGCCCCCTACATGGAGCGAAATTGAGAGCACTGTAAAGCGGGCAAGATCAGCATCAGCCCCTGGGCCCAATGGCGTTCCATATAGGCTCTATAAGAACACGCCGGGGGTCTTGAGGTACCTCTGGAAGCTGATGAGAGTGGCATGGGAAAAATGAATTATTCCAAAGGCATGGTGAAGGGCGGGAGGGATCCTGATTCCCAAAGAGAAGAATTCCTCAATTCCGGCGGCACTGTAACACCATTCAAAGGATATCTGTTGGAACAGGGAAACACGAGTTAATGACCACAATAATGTCACATATACATAAAGAGAGTAAAGTGAGGAAAGGTGTGACAGATGAGGCCCCCCAGCTGAGGTGGGCCTATAGCAGCTTAACTATGGGATGTTTCAGGATCACCTGAGCCATCCCTAACTATAAGCTTTATCAAAAAGGAAAGTTTTAAGCCTGGTCTTAAAAGTGGAAAGGGTGTCTGCTTCCCGGACATTTACTGGCAGCTTATTCCACAAGAGAGGGGCCTGATAACTGAAGGCTCTGCCTCCCAAACTGGCAGCTGGTTCCACAGAGAGGGGCCTGATAACTGAAGGCTCTGCCTCCCATTCTGCTTTTAGAAACTCTGGGAACCTCAAGTAAACCTGCAGTTTGGGAACGAAGTGCTCTGTTAGGAAAATATCTTACAATGAGATCTTTAAGATATGATGGAGCTCGGTCATTAAGAGCTTTATATGTGAGGAGAAGAATCTTAAATTCTATTCTGAATTTAACAGAGAGCCAATGAAGAGAAGCTAAAACTGGAGAAATATCAGAACTCTGGCTGCAGCATTTTGGATCAACTGAAGGCTTTTCAGAGAATATGTGGGACAGCCCAATAATAAAGAATTACAGCAGTCCAATCTTGAAGTAACAAATGCATGGAGCAGTTTTTCTGCATCACTCTGAGACAAGATGTTCCTGATTTTAACAATATTACGAAGATGGAAGAAGGCAGTCCTAGAAACCTGTTTTATATGCGAGTCAAATGATAAATTCTGGTCAAAAATAACTCCAAGGTTCCTCACTGTAGAACTAGAAGCCAAGGAAATACCATCAAGAGTAACTATATAGCAAGATACTTTCTCCCTGAAGCGCTCAGGTCCAAAGATAACGACTTCAGTTTGTCTGAATTTAGAAGCAGACAGTTCTGAGTCATCCAGGTCTTTTTGTCTTTAAGACATGCTTGTAGTCTGACCAACCTATTGGGTTCATCTGGTTTTATAGATAAGTACAACTGGGTATCATCAGCATAGCAATGGAAATTTATGCCATGCTGTCTAATAATGTTACCTAATGCAAGCATGTATAAAGTGAAAAGAATCGGTCCAAGCACAGAACCCTGGGGAACTCCTTACTCTGGTGTGTGAGGAAGATTCTTCATTTACAAGAACAAACTGAAATCTATCAGATAAATATGACTTAAACCAGCCTAATGCAGTTCCTTTAATCCCAATAACATGTCTAAATATAAATATAAAGCCGTCTAAATATAAATCAGGTTCTAAAGATACTTCTAAAGCTGCTGTACTTGATGATACATCACTGATAATAGTGGGAAGGACTCCATCAATCTTCTCTCTAATAGAAACAATTTTATTGATAAAGAAGCTCATGAAATCATCACTGCTGAGAGTTAAAGGAATACCTGGCTCAACAGAGCTCAGACTCTTAGTCAGACTGGCTACAGCGCTGAAGAGAAACCTGGGATTGTTCTTATTCTCTTCTATCAATGATGAATAATAAGCAGTTCTAGCTTTACGAAGGGCTTTCTTATACATTGTTAAACTATCTTTCCAGACTAACTGAGACTCTTCTAAATTAGAGGAACGCCACTGTCTCTCCAGCTTTCTTGCAGTCTGCTTTAAAGCACGCAGCTGTGAATTATACCAAGGAGCCAACCTCTTCTGACTGATTACCTTCCTTTTCAGAGGGGCAACATTGTCCAGTGCTGTACGCATTGAAACTATAGTGCTGTCAACAAGAGAGTCAAGTGTTGCTGGAGTAAAGTTTAGGTAGTTGTCCTCTGTCATATCTGCACATGGCAGTGAAGAAAAGGATGATGGAATTAATTCTTTAAATCTGGTTACAGCATCCTCTGATAGACACCTTCTATATGTACATTTCTTCTCAGAAACTGTATAGTCAAGTAATGTAAACTCAAAGGTTATCAAAAAATGGTCAGATAAGACAGAGTTATGAGGGAACACTGTTAAATGTTCACTCTCAATGCCATAAGTCAGCACAAGATCAAGGGTGTGATTAAGGCAGTGAGTCGGTCTGTGTAATGTCATCTGGCACCAGATACAGACGTCGAAGAAGGAGAAGAAAAACTTGCATGTGGTTTTCCTAGATCTCGCCAATGCCTTCGGATCAGTGCCCCATGAGATGTTGTGGACAGCGTTCAACTTCTTCCAAGTCCCAGAGGCCATCACAAGGCTGGTGAAAGCCTACTTCCAGGATCTTCAGTTTTGTGTCACAGCACAGGCTAGTACAACTGTCTGGCAGCACCTTGAGGTTGGCATTATGGCGGGCTGCACCATTTCCCCACTGGCATTTACCATGGCAATGGGGCTCATTATACGAGCATCGCGATGGGTGGTTGGAGAGGAACGGTTGAAGAAAGGGCTGCGTCTTCCTCCAATCAGGGCTTACATGGATGACATGACAACAATAACAACAACACCTGCATGCACCAAACGCCTCCTGGATAAAATCCAGAGAAACATTCAAGGGGCACGGATAGCGATCAAACCCAGCAAATCACGCAGCATCTCTATTGTCAAGGGCCAGCTTGCTAATGAGAGGTTCCACTTCAACAACGAGCCAATACCAACAGTCCTTGAGAAGCCTATCAAAAGTCTTGGCCGCTGGTACAGCGCAGAGCTGAAAGACTCGAAGCAGGTGGAGCAACTCAAGCAGGATACCATCAATGGCCTCAAGCAAATCAACAGCACTGCTCTCCCTGGAAAGCTGAAACTGTGGTGTTTTCAGTTTGGACTCCTGCCCCGTTTCATGTGGCCAATTTCCATCTATGAGGTCACTTTATCCCATGCCAACCGGCTGGAGAGGCTGGTGAATGTGCAGGTGAGGAAGTGGATTGGACTGCCCAAATGCCTTAGCAGCAATGGAGCCCTCTCCCTTACAGTATCAAGCCTTGTGGAGGAGTATAAATGTGCCAAAGCAAGGCTGGAAATGACTCTCACTGAATCCCGGGATCCATTCGTCAGAGGTGTGGCTCCAACACTAGCAATGGGAAGGAAATGGAAACCATCGGCAGCAGTCGCAGTGGCAAAGGCCGCCCTCAGACACCGGGATATAGTGGGGCATGTCCAGCATGGTAAGAGTGGTCTTGGCGTGCCATTTAAGATTCTTCTCCTCACATATAAAGCTCTTAATGACCGAGCTCCATCATATCTTAAAGATCTCATTGTAAGATATTTTCCTAACAGAGCACTTCGTTCCCAAACTGCAGGTTTACTTGAGGTTCCCAGAGTTTCTAAAAGCAGAATGGGAGGCAGAGCCTTCAGTTATCAGGCCCCTCTCTGTGGAACCAGCTGCCAGTTTGGGAGGCAGAGCCTTCAGTTATCAGGCCCCTCTCTTGTGGAATAAGCTGCCAGTAAATGTCCGGGAAGCAGACACCCTTTCCACCTTTAAGACCAGGCTTAAAACTTTCCTTTCTGATAAAGCTTATAGTTAGGGATGGCTCAGGTGATCCTGAAACATCCCATAGTTACGCTGCTATAGGCCCAGACTGCTGGGGGGCCTCATCTGTCACACCTTTCCTCACTTTACTCTCTTTATGTATATGTGACATTATTGTGGTCATTAACTCGTGTTACCCTGTTCCAACAGATATCCTTTGAATGGTGTTACAGTGGCGCCCCCCCCCCCCACTTTCTGTCTTCTCAAGACCCCAGTTGGTGGAGGCAGATGGCCACCCTTCCTGAGTCTGGTTCTGCCAGAGGTTTCTTCCTGTTAAAAGGGAGTCGTTTCTCTCCACAGTCGCCTCAGACACGCTCAGGACAGGAGATTGGACCGAAAAAGAAAAAGTTTTCAGTGCAATCTGTTGGTTTCCTTAGCTAGGAAATTGTTTTTGAATTGGCTCTATATGAACGAATTGGATTATTTTATGAATAATTATGATTACAATTAATTGAATTCCAATTGGCTTGAATTGTTGTATTTGGCGCTATATAAAAAAAATGAATTGAATTGAATTGAAAAGGCCAATCCAAGGGAACAGCGGCACATGGTAGTGGAAGAGGTGCGCCAGCAGGAGGAAGCAGCTAGGTGCGCCAAAGCAGTCTCCCAAGCGCAGCAAGGCCACTGGACGAGATGGGAGAGTGTTGAGAGGAGGAGAATAACATGGAGCGAGCTGTGGAGTATGGAGGCTAACAGGCTTAGTTTCATCCTCAGGGCCACATACGATGTGCTGCCCTCGCCAACCAACCTACACCTCTGGTATGGAGAGGAACCAGCCTGTCCCCTGTGTGCAGTCCCTGCAAACCTCAAGCACATCTTGGTGGGTTGTAAGACCAGCCTGACTTAAGGAAGGTACACCTGGCACCACAATCAGGTGCTGAAGTGCTTGGCTGCCAAACTTGAGAAAATAAGGGTAACCACCAATGCTATGCCTCCAAATTCCCAGCCAGCGGTCCCATGGAAGACACCATTTGTCCGGGAAGGCGAGAAAAGGGGGACCAGGCCAGCTCCTCGGGAGGCGGGCCCACTGACCATAGCCCGGGACTGGGAAATGCGGGTGGACCTCAGTCAGAGGCTCAGCTTTCCATCCGAAATCGCAGTAACGAACTTACGCCCGGACCTGGTCCTATGGTCCAAGTCCTGCCACCGTGCCTTCATTGTGGAGCTTACTGTCCCATGGGAGGATACGATCGGGGAGGCATATGAGCGGAAGAGGCTCCGGTAACCTAACAGCTGAAGCAGAGGGGCGGGGCTGGAATGTGAAGGTGTGGCCTGTCGAGGTGGGCTGCAGAGGCTTTGTGGCCAGAAGTACCACGGGGCTGCTGAAGGAAGTTGGCATCGGAGGGCAGGCCCAACGGAGGGCAATAAAAGAACTGTCTGCGGCAGCTGAGCAAAGCAGTCACTGGCTGTGGCTCAAGCGCAGGGACACAACGTGGGCTGCCAGGTGAGCATGTGGTGCCACTGTGCGACACGCACCCAGGTCTGATCAGCCTGTGGTGGGCCAACCCTGGCAGAGGGTGTCTTGTGAGGAAATGGCCGTAACACCCTATGATGCGTGGGCACACAACTGATGATATGTCGCGCTGGGGGCGCCACATGGTGAGCAATGGCAAATCCCACTCCACTGTCACTTACCATGAACATGAAGGGACTTCAACACCTAGTCCTATAACGAAGCCAGAAGACACTAGCTAAATCCAATATAGCCAAAAAGATTCAGTGCCAGAAATTCTGACCACTGACTTATGGGCAGTGATGTTTCATCAACTGCTAGCCTTTGAATGTACTTGTGTCATAATGTTAAAGAGAGACCGCCAATAAATGCATTTCAGATGCATTATTCAATCACAGAGAACACAGGGTCTATCACAATTTTGCTTTCATGATACAATGTTTAAAACAATGAACAAAATGAGTGCAAAACCATTGTGCAAGACCTCTTTCATAGATACAAGTTAATCGAAATACACTGAGTGCACAATTATTAGGCAAGTCATAATTTTGAAAATTATTTGTATTGATGAACAACTACAGTGCTCTCGGTCAATCCAAAATGTTGATAAACCTCAAACATGAATATTCAAGAAAGTAAAAGTGAGGTTTTGGCTTTCTTAGGAGAATAGCAACATAACTCCGCTGCTCTTCTATAATAAGGTAAAAGATTATGGCCAAGTGTTTAAAAAACACATAAATGACAACGTACCTTTTGACTTTCTTCTCTTTCATTAATATGGTAGATCTCCCATAGTCGATCCCCTATCCCACAGGTCGAGACCGCCTAGTGGCCTGGCGAACTTCCGTCGTGTTTTGAAATTTGCAGCGTTTCTCTCTTGCATGTGTTTTGGGGTTTGCAGTGCGTGTGCTCCAGTCGTTTTTGTGATTGCCGCATTTTTCTCTTGCAGCATTTTACTGTTGGATTTGTTTCGGCGTTTGCAGCGCGTTTGCACGTGTCGGCCACCGTAGTTTCTGAATCTGTTGACGATCAACTTTTTGTCCAGCAGCAACCACGGCCTCCCAGACACTGTTTGGAGAGGTGTGCTGTTTTCCTTCACTGGAAATCTCCCGTTTAAGAACTGCCCACAAGTTCTCAATTGGGTTCAGGTCAGGTGAAGAAGGGGGCCATGTCATATTTTTTTGCCTTTACTGGCAAGCCACGCAGTGGAATACTTGGATGCTTGTGACGGAGAATTGTCCTGCATAAAAATCAGTCTTTTTGAAATTTGCAGACTTCTTCCTGTACCACTGATTGAAGAAAGTGAAAGTGAAAACTGGCAGTAGGTTTGGGAGTTGATTTTGAGTCCATCTTCAACCCGAAAAGGTCCAACTAGCTCATCTTTAATAATACCAGCCCATACCAGTACCCCACCTCCACTTTGACAGCATCTGACTCGAAGTGGAGCTCTGTGCTCGTTACTGATCCAGCCACGGTCTCATCCATGGTCCGTCAAGAGTCACTCATTTCATCTGTCTTCAGATATTTCTTGGCCCAGTTTTGACGCTTCAGTTTATGTGTCTTGTTCAGTGGTGGTCAGGTTTCAGCCTTCATTACCTTGGCCATGTCTCTGAGCACTGAATATCTTGTACTTCTCGGTACTCCAGGCAGGTTGCAGTTATGGAATATGACAGCACTGGAAGATAATGGGTTCCTGGTAGCTTCACGCTTGATTCTTCTCAATCCATGGCAGTTAATTTGCGACTTTTTTTCTCGATACGCTTCTTGCAACCCTGTTGACTATTTGCAACAAAACGTTTGATGGTTCTGTGATCACGCCCCAATATCTTAGGAATTTCAAGTATGCTGCATCCCTCGGAGAGGCTTTTTGTAGGCTTTTTTACTGCCCTCTTTAGGCCACACCCTCCCTGATTACACATATACACTTAACCTGCTATGGTTAAATCCATTAAACATTCAAGTTTATACATCGTGGAGTTAGAAAATATGCTTAAAAATTATGAAATGATCAACATACTCACTTGCCTAATAATTGTCCACACAGTGTATGCAAAGAAAAAGTCTACAAATTTGTTTACAATTGATTCCATATTTTCATACATATGATTTTTAACAACATAAATTAATAGAAATACATATTTGTGGATACAGAAATGTTATACTGATAGTGGATAGTTTTTGTGGGTTACAACTATCAAAGTCTTAAAAAAAGTGTTTTAAAAAAACATTGAAAATTATCCTTGGATGAAGTCTTATACTGACCAAAATAATACATGTGTATATAGTTGAAATTTTCCTTTACTTTTAATAGGAACGGACTGAGGACAAGAAGAAAGTCTTCCAGATGGCTACAGGTATCTTGTGTTTTGTGTGGTCTTGTCGTGTTTTGGGTTAGGGTGTGTGCTCCAGGCAAGCTGTGTGCTCCAGTTGGACAAATTTATGTAAGACAGACAGCATTGACTGGGTCACTGTTTAGAACTGTTAATTTGGAAGTATTGGATAATGAGAGCCAGTAATTGTGTACCAAGGAATCAACATCCTTACGGTGCCGTGGTGGTTGAATGATGTGATTACCTCACAGTTTGAATTAAGGTTGAGCGTGTTGTTCCACCAGTGTACCTGTATACTCTGCCCACTTTCAGGTGAATGAATAATAATAAAATGGATGCATCTTGAAAGAAGGCACCAAATGGGAGGAAATCTACAAGCTGAAGAAGGGTGTGGATGTGAGGGTTAGACAAGCATACTTTTTTTTGGTTGTCATGAAACATGGCTTATCCATTTGATTTTTCTAAATGATGACACAATGACACAAATCAGCTGAGGCAGAATGGTGTCAGAGTGATATGACCGAAAAAAAGTGTTCTAAAAATCAAGGTTGTTCTTGCTTGCATTAGTTTCAGAAACTTGGCTTTTTGTACATACAACATGTTCCTGTGGTTTGTGTATATGATGAATGTTTGGCTAGCTCTATCTAGTGCCACTCCTCTAGGAGCTAGGATCTTCCTATTGATAATATTGTGTATAGCTGGAGTGAGCCTACATGGAAGGAATGCTCCAGGGTGGAGTTCATCATTCACAGGTGAGTGTTAAGAGAGTGCAGATCCTACCCCTATGCCCAAGGCACGCACCTCAAACCACAGACTGGTATTTGGAGTCAGACTGTATCAGGACTGGTACAGATAGGAAACAGGAATTCAGTTCCTCAAAAGCAGCCTCCATGTCAGTGGCCCATTGGAAGAGGGGGTGGTCAAGGTGAGTGAAATAATTTTGCTGAAGTTCTTGATGAATCTCTGTCACAGTTGGTGGGTGTTGACAGTTGGGTTACAGAATTATTTTAAGAGGGTCTTTAAATGATAATATATCCCAGCAAGATATGAAATTTACATTCCTCTTTGTTCTCTGGAAGATGTCAGTGTCCAGTATACATGTAACTCGTGGTCAAACGGGGTCTTTAAGGATGAGGATGTCATTCAGATGGACAGAGACTACAAGATACGTCATGTGTTTATCGTGTCTGTCTCAACACATTATACAGTATGCCATTAGAAAAGGAAGTCAGTGTTGATATCTAGAACAGAGGACATGTCTAGGTGTTCAGGCTTTAGTTGCGATTTCAAGTGTTGAAAGAAGATCAGACAATGACCAGAATGACAAAATTGACCAAAGAAGATTATTCTATTGGCACTTTAGACAATTTGGAGTTTCTGGTCTTGAACCATGTGTAGTTTAGTGCCACTAATGTAATTTTCATCAGCACCATGAGAGATTATGTCCAAGATCACCAGAAGAGGGTGACAGAGAACTGTACACTCAGGGAGAAAGTCTGGATATGGTTTCACCAATAGTGCTCCCTTTTTCAATGAGCCTCATCTTTTCCTGGTTGTATGGGAGGGTGAACAAAAAGGGGTTGGGCTGACCACAATTCATGGATGGCATAGTTGTAGCACAGAGGGATGAGCAGTTGTCTGCCAGTTACATAGTTGGTGGTGTGATCTCTGGCTTTCCCAGATGTGTAAGAGCTCCTATGCAAGACATTGAATCCCACATTGCTTCCAATGTGTTCATCTGTGTGGGTGAAAAGCAGTGCTTAGCCTGTAACACCTTCTGGACTTAGAAGTACTTTTAACTTTTAGGTCTGTACAGTCCATCTATCATTTACCATTTTCAGCAACTGGATCTGATGCACCAGGCCCTCTCCTTACAGCCGGTGCCTGTGGAAACTAGAAGTGAGTTGGCACTGGCTGAGGAGGAATGCACATGAGGAGCAGAATGGGTGCTATAGCATTTGTATGAAAAGGCAAATTCAGAGTATGCCAAATTATATTACCTGCCTTAGGTGTTTCTGTAGTTTTTCAAACCATTTCCATATTATGAACTGTGACAGTATGCCAACCTGTTCTGTGCTGTAACCTAACTCTAACTATTTGGCTTGTTGTTCTAACAGTTCAAATTGTCATACCAAAAGCTTAACGGGATAGTTCGCCTCTTTTGACATGAAGCTGTATGATATCCCATATCAGCAATATCATTTATGAACATTTTCTTACCCCCTAATGTGTCCTGTGAGCCGAGTTCCAGCCTCGTTTTGGCGTTGACAAAAGTAGTCCGGCTAGTTGGCTGGGGTTTAAAAAATAAAGCGTTTTGCTTCTCAGAACAATATGCGTTCAACAGAGTAATACATTTGCATCACAAAATGGTTCTCCAGGAAAAAGTCAGACCTCACACTCGCTTGGTGCTATTTTCTCTCCCTTCGTATCACTGCCTGCTGCCGACAGCCGCACCTGTTACGGTGTTTACTGCTCGGAAGCAGGGGACTGCTCGGTCTGCACTTCGGTCTGCATGGTCTACACAGCAGGCAGTGATACGAAGGGAGAAAAAATAGTGCCAAGCTATTGTGAGGTCTGACTTTTTCCTGGAGAACCATTTTGTGAAGCAAATGTATTACTCTTTTGAACGCATATTGTTTTGAGAAGCAAAACGCTTTATTTTTTAAACCCCAGCCAACTAGCCGGACTACTTTTGTCAACGCCAAAACGAGGCTGGAACTCGGCTCACAGTACGCAGCAGGGGGTAAGAAGATGTTCATAAATGATATTGCTAATATGGGATATCATACAGCTTCTTGTCAAAAGAGGCAAACTATCCCATTAAAATGCATATAAAAGACTTTTAAAAAATGCCCTAAGTGGCATGCTGTTTAATCTTATAGCCATGAGATCATGTTCATTTACAGGACATTTCCCTTTGGTTTTCACAGAGGTGATTATCTAAATGAATGGCAGTGGATATAATCTCATCCAGGCTTTCTGGGTAGCCCAGGGCTGCCAAATAATCCTTTATGGTGTTCGATAGTGAATTCAGGGATATTCCCCTTGAAACTCCACTGTTAGCTTTGTAACAGAAAGCAAGTCCTGGCAGAGAAGACAGTTATCCAAATCTGTCGCCTTTTGGTGGGTGATCAAAGATCTTTTGCGTTTTGCATATAAAAACAGATGGGGATGTTCAATGGATGCCCCCACTCTGTTCAGGCTAGAGTTGTTCCCTTCAGTGTACCAACGATGTAACTGATGCAGGCCCAGACACAAGATAAGAAAAGTGGGGCTGTTGCGAGGGAGCACATTCTTTTAAGGACCTAGGTTCTTGCAATAGTGTTCCATGACTCGGACTAAAGGTTCAAGAAAGAAAAACTGATTTGCTTGCTTGAAGCTACAGAAGGTGCTTGGGAGATTAATTAATCTGTTGTGATGTTCATGTTGGTAGAGAGATGCTTATAAAATGTCCTACTCGTATTGTTTCAAGTATGCACTTGACACAAACGGAGTGTTTGCTGGGTTCATATTTAGTTGGCCAAATTGTACTGTCATGGATCTTTTAGGAATTAAAGGCTGACATAGAGACCATGTAGACAGAGCTGAGAGTTAGACAGTTTATCACTTGCTGAAATGAACCAGCTAAAGGTCCAAGTTTTGCATCAGGTAGATGGAACTAAAAGTGTGCAGTGACTTGGAGACTGAGGCAAGGGACATATCAGTGAAGGAAACTGGAAACAGAAAAGAGATGTTAGCGGAGAATCAAAGAAAACAGGCACCAAAACTGTTAACCAGCTGCACGAGACTGGGTGATGAACAGTCAACAATGTAGAAGAGAGTTGTGGTAAACCTTTTTACCACAACTCCCCCTTCATCCAATTCTTCAAGCCTGTATATCCTTCAACCCTTAACCCCAGCCGCCTTATCCAAACATAAGGACTGCCAGCTAATGAGCAGGGACATAAGTAGAGGACATTTCAATTATTTGTGTTGTGACCATAACCGTTTAATATTGAACCTCCCTATAGCTAGACTACAAGCTCCAGATGCTGTACCAGACAAAAAGCCAGATCTGCAGGAGAGTGACATCACAAGCCAGGAAGCCTCCATCCACACCCCATCTCCCAGACGTAATGGCAGTGTCACAAACTTTCAGTCTCCGGTTCATCGTGGTAACAGCATTCGTACAATTACCCAGTCAGCTTCTCGGACAGATCTCAACGGAGGAAGCATGCGTGGATCTGTCAGAAGTCCAGCAGTGACTATATTACCCAAACGCCGGCTGGAACACGTACTCAACAGGTCTCTGTTGTGCTGTATTGTATCTATACTGTCATTCGATCGCCATTGAATATACAATATAACACACAGAACTTAAGATTGATACTTAAATTTAAGAAAAAAATTATAAATAGTAGTTGTATAGTATTTGAAAAACAATTCTGTCTCCCAAAAACGGGATGTTTTTATAACGTAAACAAAAAGAGGACACAGTGATTTGCCAGTCATCCATTTGCCTAACACTTACCCAAAAATCAGATCACAGGGCAGTAGTCTTAGCATAGTCCCACACCTCCCTCTCCCCAGCCACCTTCTCCAGGTCTCCTAGGGAGTACTGAGGCCTTCCCAATTCAGCTAAGGGATCAAATTATTTATTTATTTTGCATTAATCCTCAAGTTTCTTTTTTAATTTGATTCTTATGGTACATTAAAAAGTACTGGGAGAGAAACATTGAAGACTGGAAAGGTTTAGAAGGACAGTGCCAAAAAATGTTTTCAAAGTTAATTGTCATTTGGTTGATGACATGACTTGGTTTAAAACAACCTTCCAAAAGAGGCAGTCTCTTACAAATAAGGATGGGAACAAGTTCACCACTCTGAGAAAAAATAAAAATCTAAATCCTTGCTGACCAATTCTAGTCTACAAAAGTCATAACAAACGATAGAGATTCTTAATGTGTCCTCCTTCATGCTATTCCTAAACCTTTGCTTTGTATCACAGCTAGCATGACGTTTCCTTTAATTTGGCCATAATTATGTCTTTATGTTGAGGTTAGTGCAGACCTTACCAGTACATATTTCTAAATTGCACAATGCAATGACAAGAGATCAGGAAAAATATTACAAAATATTTTAATCATCACATATGTTATCACAAATGTTATTGTTTTTTTCTCATAACAGGCCCCGGCCATTAATTGGTGGTCCTAGTGGTACCTGCAGGTCCAAGTCCTACCATCACATGGCATATAATCCTCCATCTCACTATTCTGACAGCATCTACTCTGACCCCTTGTACAGGAAGACCATGCGCTCCTTACATCCTTTTGAGGCTGCTGGGATCATCGCTTCACAGAATTATGGGGGACGCCGCAGTCACACCACTCGCTATGTGATTGTTAATGAGCATGAGCCCCGTAAAAAGCTGCAGCGCTCAGCCACACGAATGCCACGCCACTACCTCATGGAGGAACCTGCAGAGATTCTGGAGCTATACCCACGCAACATTAGACGTTATGCACCTCGCACCACTCATCACCAACCCCATTCTCACCGATCCCAGACATCACAGCATCTCACTGAAGAGGACGATGAACAGGGGAAAGGCAGAAGACGGATGCCATTGGCAAAAAACAATCGACCCCGTTCTCTGTCTGACCTTCACCAGCAAGCACATTTTTACATTGGCGACCAGAGAGAGAGCCACAATAACAGCCTTACAGCTAAAAGTCGATATGGAGCGCATAAAGATGATGAAGTGAAGGATAATAAAGGTGAAATCGATTGGGGAGATTTAGACCTACATTCTCCATCCCAGGCAAGTGTAAGAGCAGCTGACCCTCTTCTTGTGCGAACCAGACATCACATCCATTCCCCAGAAAGACTTTGTCAATCCCCAGCCAGAGCCAGGCACATGGAGTCTTATGTGAAGCATAAGTTGAGACCAAAGCTGGAGACCCCGTTGACTGAGTCAGACTCAGCCTCCCTTGCCTCCAGCAGTGACCAACAGAACAGCAGCACTGACCAGTACATTCAGGTTATCCACAACAAGGACCGCTATCTCAAGTCTGATGGCAGGCCAGAGAAGCTGGGTAAAAAAAAATCCAAGAAAAGCTTTGACCTAAATTCCACTGAGTCAAACGACCTTGTCTGCTCCAATGTTTGACTTTTTTGTTAAAAAATAAGGAAAAGAAAAAAATAACTTTCTGTCAAAGTGGATACTTTATACTAGTGGTTGATACTTCTCATTGAAAGCAGAAAGAGCAGTATCATGAATGTGATTATTTCCTTCTTTTGGTGTTGTCTTGTATCAGTTTGAGAAAGCTATGGCAGTTTATTGGTTGCTGTAGCAGTGGGAGTGACAGTAAAACAACTCTGCTGTCTTTCCTAGTGTAATATCAGCGACAAGAACATGTAAAGCTTAGATAATTACACTTGATTTCCATTCACTCTCAATAAAGTTATTATTCCTTTGGTCTGTACTCTAATTAAATAGAATTTTATTTATAACCTTTCACGCTTTGCAGCAAGAAGCATTCTAACATATATGAGGTGTATTTGACTTGATGCAACACTATGCATTGCCGATTTGGGCGTTTGATTGTCCGTAAGCATGCTGGTTAGACATTTTGTTCAACTATCTTTGGAACAAGAAAACTTTGTCACGTCGTGTGAAATCGAAACATCACAGGAGCAAGGCAGCTGCAGTTAAGACAGGTCAGATGCTGTAGCTTTTCTCCTCATTTATACAGCTTCACTCTATGCAACCTTAAAATCTGGAATAAAATATTTATTCAGTTTATTTCTCGTTTTTAAATTAATGGAGATATGGTTTACTTTTCAATTGATGGTTACCTTCTTTTTAAAGCCGTTCTCTGATGCAGCAGACGTTTTCAGGTAACTGCTCATTATACTACCCTCCCTAACCCTAACCCTAACCCTAAAACGTCTTTATATTTTCACATCATATTTCGACCTCCGGCAGACACCAATGACAGAGCTCGGGCTTTTAGCCTTAAAATTCAAATATGGGAGCCTGGTGTTTAATCCAGTGCACTGCTGTGTTCAGAGGAATCTCACCTCATTTCACTAATTCACTAAGTTGTACTAAAAACCTAACTAAAGGGCCTGTGTAGCTAGCCTGGCGACGCCATCCTACGTACTTCCGCCCAAAGATTTTGGCTCCGCACATAGTCTGGCCAAATCCCCCTACCTCGGTTCGCTCAGTGTTTTGCCAATCAGCAAACAGTTGCGAGTGGTGACGCAGAACTCACGCGCGGAGTCCATTGTAGTCCATATAATTGTAGTTCAACCGCAGCGGAAATAAACATGGCGACAGAAGAACTCTAGAAGCTATCCATGAAGTTGTCTCAACTCTGGAGAGCATTACAAAATTAAAACAAGAGCAAGAGGAATGCCTCGTCAATTTTGTTAGTGGCAAGGATGTCGTAGCTCTCCTTCCAACTGGCTTTGGGAAAAGTTTGATTTATCAAATGGTACCGGTATAATGAAAGCGGATGTGGGAAGCGTGATTCGCGAGCTAGAGCCTCGTGAGAGTAAGCATGAACCTCGGCGCATAACCTACGTCCTTTCTAAACATTACTGATTGGTTAAGGGAACTCCAATGAATTTAAGTTGCTGAGTAAGGTCCCACCCGCCATGGGAACGGATCCCTCTTGGGTTTTCCCAGACTGTTTAGCCGCTTTCGGACAGACCGTTCTAAGAAAGTAGTTATCAGAACTACCCTCCTCGAATTTCGTTCTGATAACTATCCTTCCCCAGCGGAACTGTTTCAGTCTGCATTCGCACATGAGTCGGGACCTGATAGGGACTGATGCGCCGCGCGCAGCAGTCTGCTTCAGTGACGTGTTAGCCGTTAGCCGTTTAGAGCTACATTCAAACACAAAACAAAACGGTAAAAGTAAGGAGAGTAGAAAAAACACCACCAAGAAGCTAATATGGAGACCGGGGAGGCCACCGTGTTTATGGTCTGCATGATGGTGATATTAATCATGGACAATCACATCAGGCGTCTAATATCGAGGCTGGAAAAGCTCACAGAGAGAGTCAGGAGATACTTTTTCATTTCATGAAGGAAGAAAGGAGAGCAGAGCGCTGCAGACAAATGAGACCAGTGTAAGTTTAACTTATTAAACACCCGCCGGTTGTGTCTGTGTCTGAGGAAACATTTCAGCCGTGGGGCGTAGCTACCGACCACCACACACCTCCGTTAGATTCGTTCTATAAGAACTATGAAAAGACCCGACCTCGGAGAAGGAGCTAAATAGTTATAGGAACTCAGGGAGAAAGCCCCGAGTTCTTGTATGTCCGAACACGGGAGAAAACGGCCCCGCGGATTAAAAGGTTATTAGAACTGCCAAAGGTTCCTACAGTCCGAAAGCGGCTTTTGACGGAGTCAACAGTCGGCTTTCGCCCAGGCTACTGTGTAGCCTCTATATGCAGGAAAATGAATATCAGAGGTTTTACTCTGAAAGCACAAACCGGAAGTGATATTTTCCCCTCTGGAGGACATCAGACTGTCTCCGTTCTTGTGCTTCAGGAAAGCAATCAAACCATTTCTGGTTTTCGCGTTTGATTCTGAGCAGATGTGGACCAACATTAAGACAATAAAGAGCACACAGATGGTGCTCATGATGATAAGCTGAGTCGTGGATGTTATTGAACGTTTACGACGCCTCGTAGCAGTGAGCTAGCTCTGTTCCAGTGGAGGATGCGGATGCTTCCCACACGGTTCATTCATTTTAGCTAATGCTAGCTGGGATAGCTAACGCTAGCTGGATTTTAGCGCTCAGCCGGCGGCTTCTTCACCGCTGCTGCACCTGACATACACAAGTCACCTCCAATGGGACTTTGAGTTGTTTTTACTTTAGTTTAGGAGCAAAGAGCCAACGGTCCCGTGCCATCCATTTAGCCAGTGTAACGTCAGTTTGCCTGCTGAGTAAATTAGGTTAATTTTGGTCAGTAACTATCATGGATTATGAGGAGCGAGCCGCAGCGGCGGCGGACTGCCTGCTCTGCTACAGGAGGGACGAGGCCGGCTGGAAAGTCTGCAAAAAATCGGTAAATGATTTCTGTCATTTCTGTCTTGTATTAAATAGTATAAAAGGAAAGCATCTACTGCTGCTGACACTTTGACTCACTGGATACTCACACTTCCACGTGTATCCCGCGTGACAGAACAGGGTTAGGACATTTAATGAAACTAAAGCATGGTGAGTTTAATGAGTTTAATTTCCTGATAATTGAGCTGGTTTTTGTTCCAGGTGTCCTGAGCACATTCAGCTTCTTTTTATTTGAGCTGAGGACTGAGGTTCTCTCACAAACAGCTGATTCACTTTGAACATAATTTAAAACATTAGAAAAACTGATAAATGAAGTGTACAGATGGGGAATCTCAATAACTTGTTCAGAACACAAGATGATTGTGTGTCTGTTATGTTTCTTACATTAACAGCAAGAAATTCTGACTTGAGATACAGTAAACAACTTCAAGTTCAACTTCAATCATACATATCAATCCGCCAAAGGTGCAATTAACCTGTGGAATTAACTACATTTATGGCATTTACAAAAGTAGTGGCGTTTTTTTCCTATTGAAAGTACAGCTGTGCTCTCTAAACATAGTAAATTATATTGAACTGTGTTTTCAATACATAACAGTATCCAGCAAATTGGGCTCCTTCAACTATTCCAGTATCTGCAATACTCAGGTGAGTCTCTAATCCGGGGTCATAAGAAACTTCTCCCAATGAGTCCATCAACAAAAAGTTTAATCTTGCAGCAAGGAGACGAGTCGGTGCAACAGATCACAAAGCTGACACCGGGTTGTCCCAGTTCCAACATGAAACTTCTGCTATTTCTGCTTTCTACTATAAAACCATCGGCCACACAAGGCAGTCCTGTAGGTCCCTCCTGTCCCAGTCTGTCAGACCAGTACAGGGCAGTAAATATCACTGCATCATATAAGACTTCTCTGTTCACAGAAGATAGAACTTGCAAAGAAAGAAGGCCTTCTTCAGTATCCAAGGTTAAACTAACATCCCCCCAGCACAGAGCCCCCCCCGCACAGAGTGCCCTTTAATCTCCCAGCTCCTGAACAAACATTCATGCAGTACTCATGCAGTACTCATGCAGTACTTCACAGTACTTCCTTTCTCACAGTATAACCTCATGATATTTTCTAAGGGTTGGTATGCAGGCATCTCAATGAGAAGTGGACATGATCACATTCAATTATTTACTGGAAAATGTCAACAATCAGAGAATAGTAATGATACATTTATGTGAATAGCATTTTATTATTTATTTCAAATAGCATACTGGGATACATTTTCAAAGATAGATTTTCATAACTGCTGACTAAACTGCCAGTGAAAGGTGAGCCACTGCATGCTTCCATCACAGCCCTTTGACCTCAGGCCATTTCTGATCGTTTATAACCTGCATTGGACCAAAAGCACCTGGAACTTAAATGCCTTGGGGCTTTCTTTTTTCTTAAAGATTGTTTCAGTCCTGGGACTGTTGCATTTCCACATAGGTCTAAAGTAGCAGTTGGAATTGCCTTGTGTACGAGTTAAATGAAAGTAAATGAGGTGAATGTGTGTCAGTTCTCTGGTGTCTCAGCTCAGACATGCTGAGCCTACAGTAAAACCAGGAAGTCAGCTTCAGCTGTGTTAAAGGAGAAGTTTTTTTTTTTGAACCTGGACCTTATTTCTGGCATAAAATAGAGAACAGGGCAGAGAATAAGGCATTTTCTGTCTTTATTTCACCAACACTTTAGACTAATGAATGAATGAACGAACGAACGAACGCGTGCTATTGCTCTGTTAGCTCTGTTAGCTCTCCCTTTATAGAGAGTAGAGTACCATTTATTAATCCCGAAGGAAATTAAGGTGTCCAGTAGCATATAAACATATACACATATACACATATAAACATATAAACATATACACAAGGCACTATACACAACATTGCACATATAACAGCCATATAACTCTCCATACATTCAGCATTCATCCTCTCCACCAGCTGCTGGTTGGACAGCGGAGCTCCTTTTCTAACAGGCTCATCCAGCTCTGCTGTCACAAGGACCGTTTCAGGAAATCCTTCCTACCAGCAGCCATCACCATATACAACACCTCCCCTCTGGCTGGAAGAGAACTTCAACCTCAATAGGCTTGAAGTCTCTCCTAAAAAAACAATAACAAAAAACAAAAAATACTGTAGATTTGTACATAGCGAATGTTTATGTTTATTCACTATTTTTTATTTATTTATTGTATTTTATATTTATTTTATTCTATTCTGTATCTTTACTGTATGCTGCTGCAACAAAACAATTTGCCAAATTGGGATTAATAAAGTATCTATCTATCTATCTATCTATCTATCTATCTATCTATCTATCTATCTATCTATCTATCTATCTATCTATCTATCTATCTATCTATCTATCTATCTATCTATCTATCTATCTATCTATCAAAAAGGCAGATCTCACACACACACACACACACACACACACACATACACAGTATGTATATATTGTCCACAGTGAAGAGCAGCAGAGGGGGGGGGGGTTATGCCGTTCAAACACCTATGGCAGTCTCTTTCTGTGTGGTGTTGAACAGCTGGATTGCCTGGGGACAAAGGACCTCCGTAGCCTGTCCGTCCTGCAGGGTATGGCGCGGAACCTGTAGCTGAACAGGCTTCTCTGGTTGGCAAACACAGAGTGCAGAGGGTGACTGTGGTTGTCCATTATAGAGAAGAGCCTGCTCAGTGTCCTCTTCTCAGCTGTGGTAGTGAGAGCCTCCAGTTCTGTGCCTACAACAGACCCAGCCTTCCTCACCAACCTGTCCAGGCGTCCAGCATCTCTCTTCCTAATGCTACCCCTCCAGCATGTCACAGCATAGGAGAGCACACTGGCCATGACAGACTGGTAGAACATCAGCAGGAGTCTGTTGCAGACATTAAAGATCTCAGCTTCCTCAGAAAGTAGAGGCTGCTCTGACCCTTCTTGTATAGTGCGTGTGAGTTTGCAGACCAGTCCAGTTTATTGTCCAGATGTACCCCTAGATACTTGTACGTGCAGACTCTCTCCACTGTCTCCCCCTCGATAGAGACAGGCACCAGGGGCGGGGTGGTTCGCCTGAAGTCAAACACCATTTCCTTTGTTTTGGTGGTGTTCAGCTGCAGCTGGTTGGTCCTGCACCATCCGGCAAAGTTCTCCACCAGTCCCCTGTACTCCCCCTCCTGCCCATCCTTAATGCATGCAACAATGGCGGTGTCATCTGAGAACTTTTGCATGTGGCAGGTCTCAGAGTTGTAGGTGAAGTCAGTGGTGTACAGGGTGAACAACACCGGGGAGAGCACAGTTCCTTGTGGAGCTCCAGTGCTACTGACCACAGTCTCTGATGTGAGGTCACCCAGTCTGACGAACTGGGGCCGTTCTGTGAGGTAGTCTGTAATCCAGGTCACCAGCCCTGTCTCCACTCCCATCTGCAGCAGTTTGTCTCTCAACAGGAGTGGCTGGATCGTGTTGAAGGCGCTGGAAAAATCACAAAACATGATTCTCACCGCACTGCCTCCTTTATCCAGGTGAGAATGCACCCTGTGCAGCAGGTACAGGATAGCATCCTCTACTCCCACATTCTCCTGGTAGGCAAATTGTAAGGGGTCCAGTGCTTGGTGAACCTGGGGTTTCAGGATGTTGAGCAGCAACACACGCTCAAATGTCCTCATTATGTGTGATGTGAGGGCGACTGGTCTGTAGTCATTCAGTTCTTTGGGGTGTGGCTTTTTGGGGACTGGTATGAGGCATGAGGTTTTCCACTGTGTAGGCACCTTACCCGCATGTAAGCTCTTATTGAAGATATGTTGCAGTGGCTCAGCTAGCTCTTCTGCACAGGTCTTAAGTAGTCTGGCACAGACACCATCAGGGCCACTAGCCTTCAGTTTTAGCCTTTTAAGTGCCCCTCTCACCTGGTCTGTTGTAACGGTGGGGGGTGGCTGTTGTCGTTCAGTTTGTGGGGGAGGGTGGGTGATTTGAGAGTGTGATCCACATTCCACAGGTGGAGGGATGGAGGTGAGTTCAGAGGAGGTATAAGGGGGAGGGGGGGGGGGGAGTCCAGCTTGGGTGCTGGCAATCGATAGTACATTGGGGGGGGGGGGGGATGCTGCACAGTCCTCAAGTGGTAGGGGGCAGCTAGTGGGGGTTACTTCAAAGGAGGTAGGTGGGGGAGGGAAGTCCAGTGTGTGTGCTGGCAGTTGATTGTCAGTAAGGGGGGAGGGAGGATGGGCAGAGTTTGAGCTGCACATACCTTGGGTGGTGTGGTTGTCATGGTGCCTTCAGTGGTGAATGGGGGGGGTGGCTCAGTAAGGGAGGAGGTGTGGAGCCAGCAGCACAGTCATCAGAGGCAGATGGGTCGTTCAATTCCCCACCAGGGCAATTAAATCTGTTGTAAAACACATTAAGTTCATCTGCTCTGTCCTTGTTGCCTTCAGCCCCTCCACTCTTGACACCGAATCCTGTCATGGTCTTGATGCCCTTCCACAGCTCCCTTGTGTTGCTCTCCATTCTCTTCTCCACTTTCTTTCCATACGCCTCCTTAGCAGCCCTCAGTGCACTCTTCAGTTCCCTCTGCACGTTCCTCAGCTCCTCCATGTTACCCTTCCCAAAGGCCGCCTTCTTCCTTTTCAGGAGTTGTTTCACACTGACAGTAACCCAGGGTTTGTTATTTGGGAAACAGCGCACGGTCTTGGTGGGAACTGCAACATCCATGCAGAAGTTGAGGTAGTCAGCTGTGCAATCAGTGATCTCCTCCAGGTTTTTGCTGTCCTGTAGTACACTCCAGTCAGTGGACTCAAAACAGTCTCTCAGAGCCTCTTCTGCCTCTGGAGTCCACATCCTTACAGTGCGTGTTGTGACAGGGAGACATTGTACTCTTGGCTTGTACACAGGCTGTAGGTGTATTAGGTTGTGGTCAGAGTTTCCCAGTGGTGGGAGGGGGGTGGAATTGTATGCATCTTTTACATTGGTGTAGAGTAGATCAATTGTCCTGTTTTTCCTTGTACTGCAGTCCACAGGCTGATAGAAAGATGTCAAGGTGGAGTTGAGTGTGACGTGGTTGAAATCACCAGATATTGCAAAAAAGGCGTCCGTGTGTTGTGTCTGGAGCCTTGCCACTGTTGCGTGGATGACGTCACACGCAGTGTCTGGGTGCGCTCGCGGTGGTATGTACACACAGAGAACAATGGCGTGAGTGAATTCTCTTGGCAAGTAGAACGGGCGTAAACTCACTGCGAGTAGCTCCAAGTCCTTACTGCAAAAAGTCTCCTTCACCGTCACATGTCCGGGGTTACACCATCTGTTGTTGATGTAAACCAACAGTCCTCCTCCCCTCTTCTTTCCGGCGAGTTTCGTATCACGGTCCAATCTTACTGTACTGAATCCGGGTAAATCCACTTCGGCGCTAGAGATGTTGTTATTCAACCATGTTTCCGTTAAGCATATCAAGCTGGCCTCCCGGTACAGCTTCTGATTCTTAACCAAGGCAGCCAGTTCGTCAGTTTTGTTCACAAGAGAGTTAACATTTCCCATAACAATTGCTGGCACAGGGGGTTTAAATCTCCATTTATTCTCCCGACGCTTGCTCCGCACGGCAACTCCAGCTCTCCGGCCCCGAAAACAAAACAATTTCCTTGGGATGTTAACGTGTATCGGACTCGGAGACGGAGACTTGCGTAGAGCGATCAGCTGATTCCTTGAGTAAATAAGTTTCCCGTTGTCGGGACGTCTTCCAAACTTATCCATATCCATAGGATATAAATGTAGACACCTTGCAGGTGTTCAAAAGGTAAAAAAGAATTAAGAAAAAAGACGAAAAAACAGACAATGGACACGGAGCTACTAGACTTGCTGCCAGACGCGCCAGCGCACCATCAATTATAATTATTATATGGATATACGCCAATCTCGTGTGATCTAAATATCTTCCGAAGGACGCTGACTTTCACCAACTGTTATCGGGGAGCAGATGAAGGTATTTTATGCCAGAAATAAGGTCCAGCTTTAAAAAAAAAAACTTCTCCTTTAATTACAGGTATGTTACTCACTTTCATGGGTGTTTTTATTTATGCCTCAAAGCACAACTTCAGAGGGAGGGGGGGGCGTAAATAACCGTTTTATCGTTTTAAATCCCATCTTTGTTATAACTACCACTGCTTCCTCTGTTATCCATGGTATAGGCATCAGGTTTCCCTGCAGTACAGACTAACCTGCAAACAAGGAAGGTCTGTCCATATCACATGTTTCTGTGGGGTTTGAGTGTTTTCATTTGTGTCTCAGAGCATAACCACCATGTAAAGATCAAAGGTTAGTATTTTATTGATTTCTTGTTGCATTCAGAGCAGCCTGTCGTTCTGGAGCTGCTTGACCCCTGCAGGTTCTGCTGCACACGGTCTTATCAGCCATCTTCAACTCCAAATTAGAAACACTTCAAATCTGTCAATCTTATACATTTTTATAGGGTTTTAGGTATTTTTATTTGTGCCTTTGAGAGTAACGGCTTATCAGAGAGAAACATATTATTGCTCTGAATGAACTGCTTTCTTGTCACAGTCTGAGCTCCTCTTCCAGAAATAAATGTCTGGGTTTGAATCCTGTTTCAATCAGTAACAACTATTACTGCAGTTTAACTTAAGGTTAACAGATTTGGTAAGCTGTTGTGGATATTAAAGCTGAGACTGAAAGTTGGAAAAGAAAAGCTAGTAATACTCTACCAGTCAGAAATGTTCAGCACTGTGAGCCTGACCCCAAACCTTTAGAGGACTCTGGAAAGAATCTTTTTTAGGTTAACATTGTTGTTCCAGAACCCTTTTTAGCTACTGGTCCTGCGCTTGTAAACATGTGGGCGAAAGAAAGGACACCCTAAAAAAAGGCTCCTGGTGTGGAAATGTAGCTATGGTTAGTTGGTAAAGTTTTACTGGGGGGCAGCAGTCTACCCCCTGCTAACCCTACATTTAGAATACCAAAAAATACAGCCAAGTGTCAGAAAAAAGTGGCATTGCTGCAAAGCAATGATTTTTTATTTATTTTCTCTTTTTTGCTCGATTTTTCTTTTTAACATCTGTTTTGATTAGCTACCATGCTAATGCAAGAGTTGTTTACAAACAGGATCAGCTGATTGAGCTCTCCAAAAGCCAACTAGTGTCAGAAAAAAGCCCCAAATCCCAGCTGAGAAAGTCTGGCAAAAGGAAGGTGGAGGGACAGGTGGAAGAAATGAAAGCCAGGTCATTACTACATACTGATGGGGAATGTCAGGTTGCAAGCAAATAAAATACTCAAGGCTAGGAGCACACAAGTAACATTCAGAATTCAAGTTTCTGTGTTTAACTGAGACGTAGCTGCAGGAGCATATAGGTGACTCAAATTCCTTTCTCACTGGCTTTAAGATGAACGCTGCCGAGAGAGACATAAGGAGCAGCAGCAAAAGCAAAGGATGAGGATTGCAGTCCTTGGTTCCAACAGATGGTGTAATCCTGAACATTTGACTGCAACATATTTTCTGATTGAGGTGGCCACAAACAAGGGACAGTTTTGTGTTATATTGGCTATAATCCAGTACGGCAAGTGATTTTCATTAAATGTACTCTACAAGGTCTAACTAGTAGCAATGCTGTAATGGTCAAACGTTAACTTGTCCAGACCCTAACTAATACTGGCCTTTAGTTTCCCTGAGAGGATGACAAAGGGTTATCCTCTTTGTGTAGTTCTTTACAAAGAATGGATATGTTGCTCACCTCAAAGCAAATTTTCTCTTTTCTTTGGCAGAATGATGTGGTTGTGTCTTGGCGCCCCTCATCTGAGTTCCATGGGAATGTGTAAGAAATCTCCATCTCTTTTTCATTCACATCTACTTTTGAAATGATGCACACGGTTAAACACTTTGTTATTGGGTAAAGTTAAACACGAGGCTTGAATGAGCAATGTGGAAGACAGATGGGGGAGGACATGAGGCAGGAAGCAGCCAATGAAAAGTCAAACACAAACTTTAATGATAATTTACATCTTTGAGATAGATAATGAAAAACTATGAAATCCAAAAACGATAGAACTCGCTGTCCATGAAAAGTAGGACCGTTCTGAGGTCACTACGTTGATAGGATGAAAATCATTGTCCCAGCAAGAATGAATTTGTGACAAGGATGCTGAGTTTGTTGTGATGCTACTTTACCTTTTACATATTTTGAAAATGTTATCAGCTGCCACTTGCTGGTAGTGTTAGATACACCTTCTTAAATGTATAAATGGGACCAAAGTGCAAACGACTGCACTTGATATCAACAAAATGAGGTCATTGAAGAGTTTGGTGTTGATATGAAAGTAGATGGCCTAAGAATTCCTACCTGTAAAATGCCACAGTAGCAGTGACTCTGATTAGAAAATATCAGAAATTGTGGGTCACGCTTTGTTTAGGACAAACCAACTGGTCATCTGAATATGACAAAACTGGACACGCATCATTTGAACAAACTATAGATACAGACTTTTTTTGTTGTCTTGGTTCTACGTTAAAATATTTCATGATTTCCTGTAAAATATTAACATTTTTAGAATTATGATTTAGTTATGTGTAAACTGGAGAAATCTACCTTTATGAATGAACATATCCCCAAAACACCCTGAAAACTTCAGACGGTGACTGTTAATTTCCACCCATTACCGCATGTTTTTTGGTCTAAGAACATATAAACTGTAATTTGCAGCAGTCATGCCTCAATAATCTGCTCTCCTGACTGTTTGCTGTCATCTGATTGACTTGGCAGTTATAAGGGGGAGGGGCTTGTCAGCGGCAGTCCTGAGAAAGTATGGGAATGCCTGAAACCAGTTCCCAACGGGCTCCGAGTCAAATGGGACAACAATGTCAAAAAGTTTGAGCTTCTGGAACAGATCACACAGGTTAGTATATAACCAGGTACTTTATAGTTTTACAGTAGATTTTTGTTTGGTTTGCTACAAACTGTACAGATTACATTTAGACCTGCAACAGATGTTTTTTTTAAAATAAATGGGCAACTCCAAATGGTAGCAGACTTGTTTGGAAACTTTGACCTAGAGAATAAATTGGGAATAAAATGCTAATAAAGTCGACATCATTCTTTTGGACTGATTGCACAAACTCAATCTGTCACTTGGAAATGGTCATGTTGTATTTTTTATGTCTATGTCTGCTTTTGCCTGTTGCATCTTAAATGCATTCATATGATGCATTTTTTTCTTTGATTTGTTCAACTCAGTTTTGAGTATATTGTTTGTCTCCTAATCTTGTGCAGGACATCTCTATCTGCCGAACTGTCACGCCATCAGCAGCTATGGGTATCATAGCTCCACGAGACTTTGTAGATGTTATTTTAGTAAAGCAATATGAAGATGGCACCATTTCATCGAATGGTGCGTAATTTTTCGTCTTTTCTCTTGCTTTTTTTTTTTACATTTTCTCTTCTTTTATACACCAAACTGAACTGTGTTTATATTTAGCATTTAAGCTTCATGCATTGAAAAATAACACATCTAACATCACATTAAACATAGTGTATTTAGGATAGAATATAATAGAAAATACTTTATTCATCCCCCGCGGGGGAAATTCCAATTTTCATGTAGCTCAATTAAAATATTTACAATGATTGTATATTATATTAAAAATGATAATAGACAGATAGATAGATAAAATAAATAAATGTGAGTAGAACTCAGCAGTCCCTGTTAAAAAGCCTTATGGCTGTGGGGATAAAGGCCCTCCTGAAGCTCTCAGTCCTGCAGCCTCTCACTGCAGCTGCTCCTCTGTCCTGCAGGATGCTGTGGAGAGGATGTTTATTATTCTCCATCACAGAATCTAACTTCCTGGAGTTTTAGATCTCCTGAAGTCCACCACCAGCTCTTTGGTCTTAGTGATGTTCAGGAGCAAACAGTTCTTTTTGGTCCAGTCAGTAAAGGCCTCCACAAGGTCCCTGTACTCCTTCTCCTGTCCACCATGCACACATGCCACAACAGCCGTATCATCAGAATACTTCTGAATGTGGCAGGACTCTGAGTTGTACCTGAAGTCTGATGTGTACAGCGTGAAAAGAAAAGGAGCCAAAACAGTGCCCTGCGGAGCCCCAGTACTGCATTCCAGTGTTCCAGAAACACATTTCCCCATCCTGACATACTGTGGTCTGGCAGACAAATAGTCTATAATCCATGATGTCAGGGAGGGGGCCACACCCATACCGAGCAGCTTGTCTTTCAGTATGGGAGGCCGTATGGTGTTGAAGGCACTGGAGAAGTCAAAGAACATGACTCTCACATATGAACCAGGCACATCCAGATGAGCATATGCCCGATGCAACATGTACAGACTCAGGTCTTCCACTCCTATGTGTTTCTGGTAGGCAAACTGGAGGGGATCAAGAGCCTCAGCAACCTGCAATCTCATGCGACGAACAAGAAGTCTCTCCAAGTTAATGTGAAATCATTATGTGAGATGTCAGAGCCACCGGTCTGTAGTCATTAAGCTCCATCGGTCGCCCTAATTTGGGCTGGTGCTTAAAGACTGTGCTAACCCGCTGCTCACGGACCTATTCAACACCTCGCTGACCCATGCTGTCGTCCCATCCTGTTTCAAGACTGCCACCATAACACCAGTGCCCAAAAAACCCACAGTTTCATCCCTCAATGATTACGGCCCCATCGCACTCACTCCCATCATGATGAAGTGGTTTGAGAGGCTGGTGTAGGACCACATCATCTCCAAACCCCCCGCCCCCCGGCCCCCTCCCCCCCTTTTTTGATCTGTTCCAGTTTGCTTACCGCGCAACCGTTCCATAGAGGATGCCGTGACCTCTACACTCTACACTTTACACCTGAGCTTGGAACACCTGGAGAAGAACAACACCTACGTGCAAATGCTGTTTCTGGACCTCAGCTCAGCATTCAACACAATCATCCCCCAGAACCTGGTGAGCAAACTGGGGCCCCTTGGACTCAACATCCCCTTGTAACTGGCTGCTGGATTTCCTCACAGCCAGACCCCAGTCTGTACGGGTTCACAGAAACGCCTCCAGGGTCATCTCCCTCAGCACTGGCTCCCCCCATGGCTGTATCCTGAGCCCACTGCTCTTCACCCAGATGCTGATGCCCCCCCCCCCCCCTCGTCATCAATGATGCCACAGTGGAGCGAGTCAGCAGCACCAAATTCCTGGGGGTGCAGATCACAGACACTCTGACCTGCTCCCTTCACACCTCTGCACTTTCTGCATCGGATGAGAAGAGCAAACCTCCCCCTTCCCATCCTCACCACTTTCTACAGAGGGACAATAGAGAGCATACTGACCAGTTGCATCTGTCTGGTTTCAATTCAATTCAGTTTTATTTATATAGCGCCTAATTACAACAAATGTCATCTCAAGGCACCTAAATAATATAGTCCAATTCAAGCCAATTGGAGTTAAATTCATTGTAATCATAATCCAATGAATTCCAATTAATTAATTTCAAGATAATCCAATTCATTCATATAGAACCAATTGAAAAACTATTTCCTAGCTAAGGAAACCAACAGGAAGAAACCTCTGGCAGAACCAGACTCAGGAAGGGTGGCCATCCGCCTCCACCAGCTGGGGTTTGAGAGGACAGAAAAGAGGGGACAACAAACAGTGTAACACCATTCAAAGGATACCTGCTGGAACAGGGAAACACGAGTTAATGACCACAATAATGTCACATGTACATAATCCATCCATCCATCCATCATCTTCCGCTGGTCCGGGGGTCGGGTCGTGGGGGCAGCAGCTTGAGCAGAGAAACCCAGACGTCCCTGTCCCCGGCCACTTCCTCCAGCTCTTCTGGGGGGACCCCGAGGCGTTCCCAGGCCAGCCGAGAGACATAGTCTCTCCAACGTGTCCTGGGTCTTCCCCGGGGCCTCCTCCCAGTGGGACGGGCCCGGAACACCTCACCGGGGAGGCGTCCAGGAGGCATCCTAACCAGATGCCCGAGCCACCTCATCTGACTCCTCTGGATGCGGAGGAGCAGCGGTTCTACTCCGAGCCCCTCCCGGATGACCGAGCTTCTCACCCTATCTCTAAGGGAGAGCCCAGACACCCTGCGGAGGAAACTCATTTCGGCCGCTTGTATTCGCGATCTCGTTCTTTTGGTCACTACCCACAGCTCGTGACCATAGGTGAGGGTAGGAACATAGACTGACCGGTAAATCGAGAGCTTGGCCTTCTGGCTCAGCTCCTTCTTCACCACGACGGGCCGGTGCAGAGCCCGCATCACTGCAGACGCCGCAGTGGTTTGAATCCCGGCCTTTCTGTGTGGCCTTTCCTCCCACAGCCCAAAAGCATGCATGTCAGGTCAAGTGCTGACTCTAAATTGACCCTAGGAGTGAGTGTGAGCCCCACACACAGCCCCCCATGCGCTGCATTGGATTAAGCAGGTATAGCAAATGGATGGATGGTTAAGATTTAAGGGAATAAATGTTGTTTCATGTTGAATGGACTGTAATGAGAGCAATATGGATCTTCTCATCTTAATTCTAAGCAGGAAGGCTTTTACATTCCAGTGAAACATCCAGGCTTGTGCTTGTGTTGCTTGACTGATATGGATGAGAAACACATTTCTTCAGACAACAGTACAGCCCCTACACAATATCCGTATGATATGGTCAAATATATATGTACATTTGTGTCTTTCATGTGACATCAAACAGCTACCAATGTGAGTCATCCTAGTTGTCCTGCCCAGTCTGGCTATGTGAGAGGATTCAATCATCCATGTGGCTGCATTTGTGTTCCAATCTCTGGGTGAGTGCAATGACATGCAGACACTGCGCTATGTTTTTCTAGATAAGTTAATCTGCTTTATTATTATTATTGTTGTGATTTATTCATATTTTTTTCACCATATCCAGAGAGCCCAACAAAACCCAGGTGTTCAGTTTCTTCCAGACAGACCTGGGTGGCTTACTTCCTCGCTCTGTGGTTGACTCGTTCTTTCCTTCCAGTATGGCAGAGTTCTACAGCAACCTCGCCAAGTCTGTTAAATCCCTGAAGGACCTTTGACACAAAGAGTGAAGAAGTCTCCTTCAAATCCTAAAGGCCTTCTGAGTGGCCAGGCCAAATGTTCTATTATTTTAAACAATCAAATTTAACAAAAAGCAACCCCCCCAAAAAAGTTATTAGATTAGAACACATTCAGTATCCAAGTAGATTTAGTCCATGTTGTATGTTCAGACAAGCAATCCTTCATATCTTTGTTATTACTGGAGGAGTCCAGTGAATCTTAAAAAGATTCTTACAATAAAAACGGGCTTGAGTTTGACAAAGTCTGGAACTCAACTCACTACAATCATTTCTGTGGGATCAGTTTCTTTCCCACAGTCTACATTCGTGCATGTGTAAAAAGGATAGCACACTTTTTGTTGTACCTAATTGATGTTGCACAAGAGGCTTCCTCTTTTAACTGCATACTTAAGTGTTTACAGTAAAAAAAAAACATGTTGCATGAACCTTATTTACCCTCATCTGGGATCAGATTGTTTTGTACTGACTAATACCTCATATTTAATTCTGTTGTACCCAAAAAGCCATATTTTTCCTGATTACATTTACCTGTAATGTAAAAGTTTCACTTTCACTTAATCACAAGAGGCACTGGAGGGATGGCAGGAGTGGCCTTTTTTACCCAAGGGGCATTTAGTTCTGTTTCTGAAGTGATGCCTTTATGGCATGTGAGCGGCTGCCTTGCTCAGCTAAAAAAGAACTGGCTTTTAAAATATGCTTATCTTTCCTTTCTTCCATATGCAGTCCTATCTTATTGTACATTCAGAGTATTTAATGTAGGGAAGAAAAAATCCCATGAAACATGGACAATTTCAAATGGCATCCATAAATTGATGCATTAATTATGGTGAAAGATGGGCTGAGATTTTTAAGAGATGAGGCTATTTTTGGAAGATAGCACTTTACAGTTAGGGTATATATATGCAGTGTTATATGACCTCATAAATTAATTCATGTAGAACTTTAGAAGCAATCAGGTTTATGAAATCTAATGAGGTTTTATGAGCCTGACTGACCGATTACTTAGTTAGGAAAGAGTATAATATATTATTATTATTATATATTAATAGTTTATTTTTTGTGCAAATTTGCCTTAAAGCTAACAATCTAAGATAATTAAGGTAATGATTAAAGACTGATACTTAAAAGCCAGCAAAGTAAATTTCCATTTGGAACCCCCACTGTCTGCATTGAGCATGCTTTTTAATTGCCCACATTCTATGAATGAGTTCAAACGTGTCTGCCAACATTTGAAATATTTTTAGTCATTTGTACAGAATACATTTTAGTGCAAACATATGTCTTATAAGAAGATTTCTCTGAACAACTTGCCCATGGACAGTGAAACCAGTCCGTCTTTAAAGAAGGAGCAGCTGGAAAGTTTATCTCAGGGGTAACAAACATAATTAAATCCTGAAGAATCCAGACAGCTAGAGAGCTTTAAAAGAGACACTATTTCAACAATAGTGTTGCAGTATAGGAAAATCAGTTTTTGTTTTTTCTAAGTGTGTTTACAGAATTGATGAATTAAAAATTTGTTGTCCCACATCTTTTAGATGGGAGTAGTATGCTACTTGAAGTGGACAGTTTTGATTCAAATCTATAGAACATTCCTGTCTTTAACATGGCCACCATGTTTAAGATATTAAGATGTGACATATGTTTCATTCACCTGCTTTTCCCTGTCAAGCCTGGTATAACATCAGCATCAGTTTCAAAGCACACAAACAATTAGAACTACTGTATATCAGTAACTGAGCTGAAGTCTACCTCCTCTCACTATTGGCTTTGTTTGTATGAATTTGTTTCATGTACATGATAGATGTTTATGTTAGGAATACATGTCAGTGATAACTTTTGTTTTTTTTCATTAAACTGGATGAAACATTTTTGTTGAATGATGTCAGTATTTTATTAAGAACTCCCTCCAACTTAGTTCCATCTAAGACTTTCCAGGTGGTTCAGTGAATGGAAATGTAATCGGAACTGTTAAAGAAGCTTTAATTCAATTCAATTCAATTCATTTTTATTTATATAGCGCCAAATACAACAAATGTCATCTCAAGGCACTTAGATAGTAAGTCCAATTCAAGCCAATTGGAATTCAATTAATTAATAATAATCATAATTCATAAAATAATCCAATTCGTTCATATAGAGCCAATTCAAAAACAATTTCCTAGCTAAGAAAACCAACAGATTACACTGAAAACTTTTTGTTTTTCGGTCCAATCTCCTGTCCTGAGCGTGCCTGAGGCGACTGTGGAGAGAAACGACTCCCTTTTAACAGGAAGAAACCTCTGGCAGAACCAGACTCAGGAAGGGTGGCCATCCGCCTCCACCAGCTGGGGTTTGAGAAGACAGAAAGGGGGGGGGAGGGCCACAGCGGCGGTGGCACTGTAACACCATTCAAAGGATATCTGTTGGAACAGGGAAACACGAGTTAATGACCACAATAATATCACATATACATAAAGAGAGTAAAGTGAGGAAAGGTGTGACAGATGAGGCCCCCCAGCAGTCTAGGCCTATAGCAGCTTAACTATGGGATGTTTCAGGATTACCTGAGCCATCCCTATTCAAGGTAAACACAAGAAACTTGTGCTAACGAAAAAATAAATAATAAAATAAAGGACCAGACTCAGTGAGTAATTCCCTATACTCCCTATATAGATCTGCTCCTCACACCACAACAACCATCTTTTTACAGCCACAAGCTACCTCAGCCTCTCACCAACTGCACACCAGTCACAGCGGGGTGGGGATGCAAACCCTGGTTCGGGTAGGGGGAGAAATAAAAGAGGTAAGATAAGCGGGAATGGGATTCAAACCCTGGTTCGGGTAGGGGGTAATGAAAGTATAGAGGGTGCCAGAGGTGGAGGCAGGACAAGACACACTAGCAGATACACTATCAGATTCAACAGACCTAACTATAAGCTTTCTAAAAAAGGAAAGTTTTAAGCCTGGTCTTAAAAGTGGAAAGGGTGTCTGCTTCCCGGACATTTACTGGCAGCTTATTCCACAATAGAGGGGCCTGATAACTGAAGGCTCTGCCTCCCATTCTACTTTTAGAAACTCTGGGAACCTCAAGTAAACCTGCAGTTTGGGAACGAAGTGCTCTGTTAGGAAAATATCTTACAATGAGATCTTTAAGATATGATGGAGCTCGGTCATTAAGAGCTTTATATGTAAGGAGAAGAATCTTAAATTCTATTCTGAATTTAACAGGGAGCCAATGAAGAGAAGCTAAAACTGGAGAAATATGATCTCTCCTGTTAGTTCTCATCAGAACTCTGGCTGCAGCATTTTGGATCAACTGAAGGCTTTTCAGAGAATATGTAGGACAGCCCAATAATAAAGAATTACAGCAGTCCAATCTTGAAGTAACAAATGCATGAATTAGTTTTTCTGCATCACTCTGAGACAAGATGTTCCTGATTTTGGCTACAAAAAGACTACATTTGTTACATGTACCATTATCGCTAAAGGAGGCAGAGGAGTAACTAAACATCTGACACACGGAGCAGGTGAAAGCAGGGGATGGAGGGAGAGAACCGGTAGCCATGCTACGCTAGAGAACCAGACACACCGTTAAAAAGTGAGAATAAAGATCTGTAGGAGTGTGTTAGAACAGAACAAGTATGCTATAGAGTTAACATGCAAAAATGTGTAACTCACAAGGAGAAATTGAGTGATTTTTAATCGTCCTAGAGGAGCAAGAAGTTCCACACAACACAATCAAGGTGACAGGAAGTGATGCAATACGTCTTACCGCAAAGCGCCAGCATTCTCTCTTCAGTTTGGTTTTATAGATGAATCTGTTCAAAGCTATCTAACATTTTTTGGTCTCTGCCTTCAGATGTATCAGAACCACCAATGAGGAAAAGTAAACATATTTATGCAAAAATCAAAGTCTCTTTTTTCTTTTCTACATGTGACTGCAGAGTTGCTTTATTCATAACATGATAATCTGGATATACAGAAACATTAAATACAACACTTCATGAACACCAGGCACACACACAAACTGGTTATTTATAGAGTTACTGTGCACACTTTACACGTTCTGAAGATAACGAGCAATTTAAGCAACTTAACGATGATTATCTCAATGAAAGGCTGTATGACCTAACAGGTTGGGTGCTTATCTTTTGCAGATACAGCAGAAGTAGCTGGTGTCCTTTTCTTTTGATTTTGATTTGACTATTTATTTCTTTTAATCTTTGGGGTTGCTCAGTACTTACAGGGTGCGTTTTTCAGTAATCTTTCATTCTACAGTTTTTGCTCAGATTTCTTTCAGAACTAAAGCACTACATATAACACATTTCATTTTCTCCTTTACATTCTACATTCTACAATCATTTTCTGCAGTTTCTTTCACCATCATCCATGTTTTTATATGCAAATGATTAAGAGTTGTGTCTGGATCCTGTAATGGCTAAAAATGGGAGGGTTTTGTGCACATGCTTATAGTTTCACAAATATTGAGATTTATAAATGTGAACCATGCATATGCACAGCTTTATAAACCAGAAGAAATGTTGTAAAAATGTGTATCCATTTTCTACCTTCTTTTGTACATACCGTTTAGTTTTTATGAGTGACTATTTTCATTAGTCCAGTTCTAACGGTGTCACTGACTCCTTGCAGGGCAGCTGTGTTATGTTGTTATATGTAGATGCTCCTCTTTTCGTGATTATATGCTGGAGTTCTTACCATCTGCCTCAAATTTGTGCAAATGTCTGAAATTAAGCAAACCTTATACAATGCTCTAAAAGGCAGTTATACCTTTCAGAAAATGTACGAGGTGGATGACAAGGATTGATTGCAGTGGCTTGCTGTTTTCTTCTGTGATGGGTAGACAGGATAGAATATCTTAATTCAAATCACTACTGCAGTCTGAAAACATACATGACATGCCCCAGTATCAGTATTTGCTTTATGTATTTCCATCTTGGTCTCCAAGGATTAAACAAGGAGATGGGCTCTTCAATCAAGAATAGCATTTCATAATCACTGGGAATTATTTGACCATTTTTGACTTTCTGAGAAATCATTGGAAATGTAGAGTAGGCTATACAAGGCTGAAGCATCTTTCAGCTCCTTGAATAAGGCTATAGATATTCCTTCTTTTTTTTCTAATTCAATCAATATTACACTGATCTAAAAACTAATTTCCAATTATCAAAATGATGTACTTTGTTTTTGAAGAAAGAACCTCTTCTACATATGACTTATTTGCAGCTGGGTTTTTTACTTCTAATTTTGGATTTATTTATCAACTGCTCCCAGCAGCTATGGTTGTCATTCCACATCCTCCTGGTTCTTCCTGATGACGACTGTAACAGAGCCTTCAGGTAAAGCCTTGATCATGTTCCACGCCTCGAATCGAGTCACATCCTGTAGACTCACTTCCTGGACCTGCAGCAGTTCATCTCCACTCTGCAAACCACTTTGCTCTGCTGCTCCACCTGAAATGCACAATGTTCCGGTCAGCTCTACAGTGTTACTCAACATTATAACAACTGCTTTCCAAACTTTACCACATGTGCACATATTTGTAGAGGGTTTGTTTTATGTTCATGTTTGTTAAATAAGCCATGTAAAAAAAAATGAAAAAGAGAGTAAACCAAAGAGCATTAGTGGTGCTTGAAAAGAAAGCTGCAGTTCATTGAATTGGAAAGTGTTTAAATACAATTAAGTCAATCAGTATTAGAATTAGAAGTAAACCTTTAAAGATTCTGTTGATGATTAAAGGTCTGTCTCCATGCATTGAACCTTTTCCTCCCTCCAAAGTAAAGCCAAATCCTCCAACACCTTTCTCCAGCTCCACACTCACAGCGGCCTGTTGCTCCCTCACTGTGGGACAACATACAGCTTAAGTTGAATATAGCATGTACTGAATATATAGCATATAGAAACAAAAAAAATCAGTTTTAGATAAGTATGTCTGGCATGGTTCTGTCATAAGACTCACCTGCACAGCGGGGTTCTTCAGCTCTATAGCCCCCCCTCTCTTTAAGCTCATCAGCTCTCTTGCAGACAACAACCACCCCCAGCTTTAGACTGCGAGCAGCACGCAGAGCAGTGGTGGCATCCGTGTGTGTAGCACCACGCAGAGTTTGGCCATTTATAGACAACACTTCATCTCCTTTTTGAATGGTGCCCTCATGAGCTGCCAGGCCACTGGGAAACACTCTGTGGACCTGGATGGTGGAACACATGTTCATATGATCGTATGCTATTTGCAGACAAATTTCAGAGTAAAAGTAGTACTGGAAAGGCTAAAAATTAAATGTTTACTGCATGGGTTCCGAGTGGGTGTCAAGGAATATATATAAGAGCACAACACTTGCATTCTTACAGGCTTTGAATTCCTTGGTATTGTTGACTAATAGGTTACTATCATCCACCAAATAATAAATTAGCTCCATTATATTTAAAAAAAAACATAGTTCAATATTTTCCCACCAGAGTAATATTCCATTATATACAGTAAATAATATCATCAAAAATATTCACAGAATATGGAGAAATCTTTTTGAGCAAGACACAGTCAAAAGTCAGTCCTGGATGTGTGTGACCCTGAGGCCCTCAGGCAGCTCTGAGGCAGCTCTGAGGCGGCTCTGAGGCGGCTCTGAGGCGGCTCTGAGGCGGCTCTCAGGCGGCTCTGAGGCGGCTCTCAGGCGGCTCTGAGGCGGCTCTCAGGCGGCTCTGAGGCGGCTCTCAGGCGGCTCTGAGGCGGCTCTCAGGCGGCTCTGAGGCGGCTCTCAGGCGGCTCTGAGGCGGCTCTGAGGCGGCTCTCAGGCGGCTCTGAGGCGGCTCTCAGGCGGCTCTGAGGCGGCTCTCAGGCGGCTCTGAGGCGGCTCTGAGGCGGCTCTGAGGCAGCTCTGAGGCAGCTCTCAGGCAGCTCTCAGGCAGCTCTCAGGCAGCTCTGAGGCGGCTCTGAGGCGGCTCTCAGGCAGCTCTGAGGCGGCTCTGAGGCGGCTCTGAGGCGGCTCTCAGGCGGCTCTGAGGCGGCTCTGAGGCAGCTCTGAGGCAGCTCTGAGGCGGCTCTCAGGCGGCTCTGAGGCAGCTCTGAGGCGGCTCTGAGGCGGCTCTGAGGCAGCTCTGAGGCAACTCTCAGGCGGCTCTGAGGCGGCTCTCAGGCGGCTCTGAGGCGGCTCTGAGGCGGCTCTCAGGTGGCTCTGAGGCGGCTCTGAGGCGGCTCTGAGGCAGCTCTGGGGCAGCTCTGAGACAGCTCTGAGGCGGCTCTGAGGCGGCTCTGAGGCGGCTCTGAGGCAGCTCTGAGGCGGCTCTGAGGCGGCTCTGAGGCAGCTCTGAGGCAGCTCTGAGGCGGCTCTTAGGCAGCTCTGAGGCGGCTCTTAGGCAGCTCTGAGGCAGCTCTGAGGCGGCTCTGAGGCAGCTCTCAGGCAGCTCTGAGGCGGCTCTGAGGCGGCTCTCAGGCGGCTCTGAGGCGGCTCTGAGGCGGCTCTGAGGCGGCTCTGAGGCGGTTCTCAGGCGGCTCTGAGGCGGCTCTGAGGCAGCTCTGAGGCAGCTCTGAGGCGGCTCTGAGGCGGCTCTGAGGCGGCTCTGAGGCAGCTCTGGGGCAGCTCTGAGACAGCTCTGAGGCGGCTCTGAGGCAGCTCTGAGGCGGCTCTCAGGCGGCTCTGAGGCAACTCTCAGGCGGCTCTGAGGCGGCTCTGAGGTGGCTCTGAGGCAGCTCTGAGGCAGCTCTGAGGCAGCTCTGAGGCGGCTCTGAGGCGGCTCTGAGGCAGCTCTCAGGCGGCTCTGAGGCAGCTCTGAGGCAGCTCTGAGGCAGCTCTGAGGCAGCTCTGAGGCAACTCTCAGGCGGCTCTGAGGCGGCTCTGAGGCGGGCGGCTCTGAGGCAGCTCTGAGGCAGCTCTCTGGGGCAGCCGTGGCCTAGTGGTTAGGGAGGTGGACTTAAGATCAGAGGGTTGCAAGTTCAAATCCCGCCATTACCTCTCCCTACACCTCTATCCATGGCTGAAATGCCCTTGAGCAAGGCACCTAACCCCACATTGCTCCAGGGGCTGTAACCAATACCCTGTATCTACAGTGAAAATGAGTACACCCCTGTTGAAAAGTAACATTTTGAACATTATTTTAATACACACACAAGTTATTCCCAAAACGTGCATAGAGTAAGTTTAATACAACATCTGTTCAGCTTACAACAGAAAAGAAAGGTCAATAATATAACTTAAATGACATATTTGTCCATTTTTGTGAAATTATGCTGGTGCAAAAGTGAGTACACCCCTATGTTAAACTCCCTGAGAATGGGCCGTGTTGGCCCGAAATGTCATGAAATGAAAAGGGATTAAAAGGGAGGTCATCGTTGTGCGTTTCATCCTTGCCTTACATTGAAATTTTACATTTTGAGTCTGCACCAGGCTAAAAGAGACGTGTGTGAGATTTGACTGAAATCCTATGGAGAGTATCATGATCTGCTTCAGTAGTCACAGTACATGTTGACAAGCATGTTTCTTTTGGTGAAATTCAGCTTCCTACTGTTGATGGCATCCATACAGCCCCAAACCATGTCACTCCCACTACTATGCTTGACTTTAAGCATGGGGCACTTTTCTTTGTACAAATCACTTTTTACCACCACACAGGCTTGACACCATCGAAAGCAAATTTGTTCATCTTGGTGTCATCAGATCACAGGACATGGTTCCAGCAATCCATATCCTTAGTTTGTTTGTCTCTGATGAGACAATGATAAACAAATTTGCTTTCGATGGTGTCAAGCCTGTGTGGTGGTAAAAAGTGATTTGTACAAAGAAAAGTGCCCCATGCTTAAAGTCAAGCATAGTAGTGGGAGTGACATGGTTTGGGGCTGTATGGATGCCATCAACAGTAGGAAGCTGAATTTCACCAAAAGAAACATGCTTGTCAACATGTACTGTGACTACTGAAGCAGATCATGATACTCTCCATAGGATTTCAGTCAAATCTCACACACGTCTCTTTTAGCCTGGTGCAGACTCAAAATGTAAAATTTCAATGTAAGGCAAGGATGAAACGCACAACGATGACCTCCCTTTTAATGCCTTTTCATTTCATGACATTTCGGGCCAACACGGCCCATTCTCAGGGAGTTTAACATAGGGGTGTACTCACTTTTGCACCAGCATAATTTCACAAAAATGGACAAATATGTCATTTAAGTTATATTATTGACCTTTCTTTTCTGTTGTAAGCTGAACAGATGTTGTATTAAACTTACTCTATGCACGTTTTGGGAATAACTTGTGTGTGTATTAAAATATTGTTCAAAATGTTACTTTTCAACAGGGGTGTACTCATTTTCACTGTGCACTGTAAATAGCTGTAAGTCGCTTTGGATAAAAAGCGTCAGCTAAGTGTAATGTAATGTAATGTAAAAAGCTCTCAGGCAGCTCTGAGGCGGCTCTGAGGCGGCTCTCAGGCGGCTCTCAGGCGGCTCTCAGGCGGCTCTCAGGCGGGCGGCTCTGAGGCGGCTCTGAGGCGGCTCTGAGGCGGCTCTGAGGCGGCTCTGAGGCGGCTCTCAGGCGGGCGGCTCTGAGGCCTGCTGTGACCTGCTGCAGTCCAGACCTTTCACCACCTGAAAACAGTTCAAATACAATAAAGAAGAGCCAGGACTCCTCTATCAGACAGGAATGGGACAACATTCCTCTGCCAAAGGTCCGGCAGCTGCTCTCCTCAGTCCCAGATGTTTACAGATGTTGTTAAAAGCAGAGGGGATGCTACAGATTCAAGATGAGCAAATATTTTTCATGAAATAGTAAAATGTGTCACTTTAAAACATTTGATATGTTTTCTGTGTTCTGTTGTGAATGAAATGTCGGTTTATGTGATTTGTAAATCATTTTTACATGGTGGAAACTGAAATATCATTAATCAACACAGAAAGCTATTGCCAGAGTGACTTCGTAATTTTGATTACCAAAAAACTAGCTTCAGTCACATGTTGGTCCAGTCTAGAGTCTAAATCTATTCAATTCCATGATCTGATCAATGTGCACTAGCTGCAGCTTACTGTTGGAGCTTTGCTTTCAAGGTCACACCCTCCAGCGATGCTGAAGCCCAGCCCAGCTCCCTCCTCTTTATGCAAAATGACAACATGGATGTCCAGAAGTTGCTGAGGAGAGTGAAGCACAGTTACTACAACAGTTAACTTAATCATTATGTCATTACTCAGATTACATTTCTTACTAACTTGTTTCCATGATGGGAGATTTCTGGATTATACTTTCAAGTAAAATCCTTCAAAAAAATTGATTGAAGTCTGTGGACCAAAGAGTCCAAAACACAAATATATTGATCTTGTTTACAGTAGCATTGCAAAGAAGTTGCTCATGTTTTATTAGCCCTTTCTGCAAACATGGTTACTGCTGCAAACATGAAGGCCTTCATTTCAGCCATACTGCTGGGGTTTGATGTTAAAGAACCCTCAAACAGGTTGAAACATAAGCAGCGTTGAAGGGTACAGCATAATGATGAGGACAGCAAAAAAAGCTAGCAGTCATTTTCTGGAGGTCTGATTTAATTCGGTTCATCAGGCGAATGCTGCCGCACGAATGACAAGACGCGAATTCGCGCGAGTTCAGAAAATCCAACTTTGGCGAAATATTCGCGTCACGACAGCCTATCAGTGTTGATAGGACAGTGACGTGGAGACAGATGGACAGGCGCTCCGCAGCTGAAATGGAGCGCCTGTAGGTGTCCTGCCGAGAGATCACGGCACCGATCCTCCCGAGCAGGTCATCAAACTGGGGCCTGGTGAGCCTGAAATACCGCTGGAAGCGGCCGTCATCCAGACGCAACTCCTGGAGAAGGCGGTGAAATTCTCAGAGCTGAATGCACCACCGGATGATGTCACTGACCAGACACGACGGCGTGTGCGTTTCCAACGAATCTCGGACTGCCACAGCAGGTACAGGGACGCCATGGTCTCATTGATGAGAGAATGAAATGGATAGCCCCTTGAGCGAAGATTTGCTCGTTGTTTACTCGCGCGAATAAGGCGAGTAAATTCAACTACACCCGCGGCAAAACTCACGCGAGTAAGGGTAGTCGTCCATTGTTCTGTCACGTCAACTTAACTCGCCGGATTGGATGCCTAGTGTCGCCGTGTTGCCTGTACAGTGGGCGTGTACAGAGGGGCGTGTATACGAAGTTGTAGATAGAACATACGGTAGAATGGCTCCGGGGGAAAGTAAATAACTTGTGATTTTAACCAACCGAAGTTTCTCCCTCTAAAAATGTGAGTTTTGGAGGGAAATTAATGTGTATAAATCGTCAGCAATGGAACATTATTTCATATTGCACCATGGATCTGGATCTGCGAGCGAGGAGAGCTGCTGTGCTGCTGCTGCTGATGCGACACAGGAGATCACATGATCTACTGTCATTGGGTAACGCACTATGGCTGCCGTGGCAAATTTGCATAAACTTCGAGCGAGCCCAACTTTTTGACGTGCCGCAGGTCCCTGCTCGCCGTGCCGGAATCCCAGCATGCTTTGCGAGCACGGCGACAACGATCGGCCGGATTTCATTGAAAATGAACTGAATGCGTTTGATACGGCTTGCGTTGACGGAACAATGGACGACTAGCGTAACGCGGTGCGGTGCATCCGGTCTGAACACACCGTTAGGCATTACAGTTTGAAGTAGCATTACGACCCAAACTGACCCGCACCCCCGGTCGCTAACTCCAAAGCATTGCACATGGCTTATATAACCAAGGACCAATATAACCCCAAACACAACTGCCTTAATCAGGCAATACACTTCAGCTTGAGTCCTTACGTTGTCCTCATTGTGTGTACACCATGAAAACA